>NC_140491.1:67106502-67311502 GCF_964271855.1 Acomys minous | reverse complement strand
TTCGAGGCCAGCCTGGTCTACAAAGTGAGTCTAGGACAGCCAAAATAACATAGAGAAACCCTGTCTTGAAAAATAGAGCAACAAACAAGCAAACACAGTGGCACAGAGGCCAGAAGGTATATTTAGTGGTATATTTTGTCCTGTCTCCATCCCTCACAGCACTGAGGTTCCTGGTACAAAGTGCCACTGCCCACTGATTCCTGCTTTTTCAATGGGTGCCGTGGGTCTGAACCAGGTCCTCCTGCGCGTTCAGCAAGTGCTTTTACCCCCGAGTCAGCCCCACCCCACCCCTGCTCCGTGTAGGTAACTTTAAAAATCCTTCACTTTCTGGGCTGGAGAGATGGCCCAGAGGTCCTGAGTTCAATACCCAACAACCATGGTGGCTCACAACCATCTATAATGAGATTTGGTGCCCTCTTCTGGCCTGCAGGTGTACATGCAGGGGAAACACTGTATATATAATAAATAAATAAAATCCTTAAAAAAAAATCCTTCCCTTTCCTCCTCTCTTTCACCTTCCCCCCTCCAGTATTGAAAACTGAACCCGGGGTCCCACGAATGCCAGGCAAGCTCTCCACCACAAACCTATATGCCAGTCTTTAACAAGTTTTCTTAATGTTTTAACTCTGAGATACTGTTCAAATGCACCAGACCAAACATAGTTAAAATGTGTGTTATAGTCTCTGTTTAAATATCAGACACTTGCCGGGCATGGTGGTGCACACCTTTAATCCCAGCACTTGGGAGGCAGAGGCAGGCGGATCACTGTGAGTTCAAGGCCAACCTGGTCTACAAAGAGAGTCCAGGACAGCCAAGGCTAACACACAGAGAAACCCTGTCTCGAAAAAACAAACAAACAAAAAATCAGACACTTCCCAAGCCCCCATCATGCCAGGATAAGGGCTAGCCTGGTCTATATAGTGAATGTTGGGCTTGCTGGGGCTATATAGTGAGAACTTGTATCAATAACTAAATAAATTAATTCAGATATTTTATTGTTGTTTTTGTTTCTTTTCTTTTTTGGTTTTTTGAGTCAGGGTTTCTCTGTGTAGCCTTGGCTGTCCTGGACTCACTCTGTAGACCAGGCTGCCTCTGCTTCCTGAGTGCTAGGATTAAAGGCGTGCGCCACCACGCCCGGCTGCAGCACGCTCTTTTCACCATGCTGAGGCAGCCACTGGCCTTTTGAGATAGGATGTCAAGCTGTAGCCTGGGCTGACCTTGAACTTGCAGCAATCCTTCTGCCTCAGTTTCCTGAGTGCGGTGTTGCAGGACTTGTTGGCCTTTTCCCTTGAAGAACGCTCATAGGGTCCTAATTATTCATATCGCGGGCAGTCCGGGTTGTGCCCGTGGTGCTGGGGCTGCTGGTGTTGTGTCTTAGTGCTGTTTCTTGGCCCTATTAATTCCCTGGCTGGCAGGATGGGGTCAGCCTGGTGAGTGAGGGCCCACAGTTGGAGCTGGCTCACTTTCTATGTGTTGTGTCTCCATGTTGGCTCCTTTCTCAGGCTTCTTATGTTAACGTGGGTCTGGTCCCTGCACTGCTGCTCAGGGCTGCAGCTGGTACATGTTCGGGACTTGGGGGTCCTCCAAGACCAGAGAGAGTCAAGGGCAAAGGAATCAGATGGTGGCCCTGCTTGCTCATATGCCTTGCACAGGGAGCTCACATCTCTCTTCCGTTCTTCCCGTGAGACCATTCCTTTGTTAATTGTTTTGCTTTGGTTTTTTTTTTTTGTTTTTTTTTTTTTTTTGAGACAGGGTTTCTCTATATAGTCTTGGCTGTCCTGGAACTAGCTCTGTGGACCAGGCTGGCCAGACTCGCAGAGATTTGTCTGCCTTTGCCTCTCGAGTGCTGGGATTAAAGGTGTGTGCCACGTCACCCCCCCCAGCCCCCCCAGTTCCCACGCTAGCAAGACCGTTCCTTTATCCTGGGCCCAGCAGTACAGCCTGGACTGTGTGCTCAGCAGGTTTACCCCAATTTTGCTCCACACCCTTCCCTGTGGCCAGGGATGGGGCTCAGGACTGGGAGGGAGCGGGAGCTGAGGAATCTACCCGCTGTCCTCATGTTCAGTGACCCAGGTGGCTTTGGTGTAATCAGCTGGAGAGGTGGGCTTAAAAAAAAAAGTGGCCAGCTGGAGAGATGGCTCAGAGATTAAGAGCACTGCCCGCTCTTCCAAAGGTCCTGAGTTAAATTTCCAGCAACCATATGTAATGAGACCTGGTGCCCTCTTCTGGCGGGTAGGCACACATGCAGGCAGAGCACTGTACACATAATAAGTAAGTAAATACATCTTTTTTAAAAATGTGACTAGTTGGGCTGGAGAGAGAGCTCAGGAATTAGGTGTATTTGCTGCTCTTGCAGAGGACCTGGGTTCAATTCCCAGCACCTACAAGGTTGCTTACAACTAGCTGTAGCTTCAGCACCACAAGCTCTAGCGCCCTCTTCTGGCCTCCACAGTCATTGCATGAGTATGATGTACATACAACACATAAAATAAATGCCGGGCTTGGTGGCGAACGCCTTTAATCCCAGCACTCCAGAGGCAGAGGCAGGCGGATCTCTGGGAGTTCGAAGCCAGCCTGGTCTACAAAGCGAGTCCAGGACAGCCAGGGCTACACAGAGAAACCCTGTCTCGAAAAACCAAACCAAAACCAAAACAAAAAACCCCCAAACAACACCACCCCAACCAACCAACCAACAAAAAAATGCACATAAAATAAATACATTTAAAAAAGAAACCTGTGGTTAAAGCACACAGCATAAACCTTTCCATTATGAACTTTTTTGTCCTTTATTCTTTTCCCAAGAGGGGAGGCCATAGGTCAGCTTTAGGCATTTTCCATCTGGACCTGCCTACTCTGGATTTTGAGTCTCTCACCGGCTGTTAGGTCATTAGGCTAAGGTGGCTGGGATCTGGCAGTCTCCGCTGCTGGGATGGCAAACTTCTGCCACGATGTCAGGGTTTTTATGTAGGTTCTGGGGACTGAACTCAGGCATAGCACCAACAGCTCTTACAAGACCACAGCTAAGAGCCCAGCTGGCAGTTTCAGTAAGTCCTGGTTTCACCTCCCTTCAGGTCTAGAAGTTCTTGGTCACCCGAGCAGACCCTCCATGCCACTGAGCACCCCTCCCCAGCTCTAGTGACAGAGCTTGGCTAGTGCTCAGGCCAGAGAAAGTGTCAGGTTCCCCTAGGTTCTAGAGGGCGCACCACCTGCGCGCTGGGTGCGACTAGCTGCGGAATCCGTGCTTAACGGTAGCCGGACAGCAAATCCTTGCCTTTCTCTCCAGGTTCCGATGCCAAAGGGGGCAACAGCCCCGCAGGCCCAGAGGAGCCCCCAGCAACCGAGGACCCGCGCAGCCCCGCGCAGCCGTCGCTCCCGCAGCTCCCTCGCCGTCCGCAGCTGCTGGACGAAGACGCGGTGCCGGAGGAAGATCGGGCCGAGACCGCAGAGGGCAATGAGCAGGCCCGGGGGGACCCAGAACCCGCGTCCGCGTCGGGCGAGGCGGGGCTTGTGCCGAAAGCCACCGGCGGCACCGTTCCGCCCATCGGCTTCGTGGGCGAGCCCCCGCCTTACGCGCCACCGGACCCCAAGGCAGTGGCACTGCTTTACCCGCCCTTCCCGCAGGTGCCAGTGCTGTTCCAGCCCGCGCCCGGGCCCGCCGCGCTTTACCCGCCGCCGCCGGGCCCGCTCTTCCCACCCGCAGCCGGCGGAGCCTCCTTCCCCTTCCCCACGGTGAGCGCAGCGTCCCCTCAGCAGGGCGAACCCAGCAGGGTTCCTAAGGAGCTATCCAGGAAGGACAGTGTGCACAGGCTGCGGGGGTGGGGGTGAGGGGGTGGCCAACCAGGAGTTCTGGGAAGGATGGGGTTTGTTTTGGTGGTCAGAGGAGTTAAGGAAGATGCCATCAGTGAAGGCCCCAAGGGGGCGAGGTGATAGCCTGATCGAAAGAAAAAAAAAATTAAAAAAAAATATATTTTTTCGAGACAGGGTCTCTCTGTGTTAGCCTGGGCTGTCCTGGACTCACTTTGTAGACCAGGCTGGCCTCGAACTCACAGCGATCCGCCCGCCTCTGCCTCCCGAGTGCTGGGATTAAAGGCGTGTGCCACCATGCGCGGCCTTTATTTTATTTTTTTAAAGACAAGGTCTCATGTAGCTCAGGCTGGCCTGGAACTCACTATGGAGTTGACAATGCCTAACCCTGTTGTCTTCGCTTCCAAAGTGCAAGGGCTAAGGTGGCCCAAGCCTTTAATCCCAGGAAAGGCAGAGGCTGGCAAAGCTCTAGTTTCAGGCCAGTCAAGTGTGCACAGAGCGACACAGTTGACAAAACGAAGGCAGGCAGCCCATGGGTTGGAAGCAGAGGAGAGGCAGAGGCCCCAGGCTTCCCAGCTCCTCTCAGATAAAAGTTGTGGTAGCCGGCTTTGGGTGAGACAGGGTGTGCAGAGCAGAGATGAGGGGACTTCTGGGGCCCGGGTGGGGGTGAGGAGGGAACGCGGTCAGCGCTACCTTGCCTGGTTTTTCATGTAAGTGGTTCTGCCCTACAGTATGGCAGCCCCGTGGTGGGTGGGCCTGCCCCCATGCAGGTGGAACACAGGCCTCTGCCGAAGGACTTCATGATGGAGTCGGTGCTGGTGACCTTGTTCTGCTGCCTGCTCACGGGCCTTATAGCCATTGTCTACTCCCACGAGGTAGGTCCCCAGGAGGGATGCACCAGCCTGCGTCCCTGTGGGGAATTTTTTTTTTGTGGAGCCTGGCCTTTCTTGTCTGTTTTCCTCTCGTTTCTCACCGGCCACCCTCACTACTAAGGACCTGTTTTGGCAAATTCTAAAACAACAACAACAACAACGTATAAATGATGGATCAGGCCCAAGATGTTGCCCATCCCTGTGTGGGGTATTTCAGCACACCGTGGGGGTGGGGGGGGGCGGGGATCTCATTGATGAAGGTGCCATGGCATTCTGACTAACAGAAGGCAAGTCTGGGGGTGTGTCCTGCTCACAGGACCTTGCGGGGGAAGTAGGGGGTGTGGGGTGAGGTTCCAGGGGCCAGGTCATCACTAGCGAGGACTGAGGGGAGCAAGCAGCTCAGAGGTAGGACTGTGGATTTTGGCTTCCCCATCCGCTGTGTGGCCCAGGGACGTCATTAAAGTCTGCTGAGCTTTCATTTCAGCAAAGTGGGGCGTGATGAGCCCCACTTGAGAGCTGCTGTGAGGGGGCCTGAGAGGAGCCCAAGGGCCTTCCTTACTGCTGGAGGAACCTCTGCCCTTCATTACTCCTGCAGCTCTAAGCTGTGGGCTTGGTTCCCGACAGTCTCAGATTATTCTGTCACTTTCTGCTTTTCAGCGTGCACCTGACCTTGAAGGTGTGCTGGTAGGGTTTGTGGTGGGTGGAGGGGGTTGACTGTTGATGAATCTCACCCGGGCCTCTCTTGTTACAGACTCGAGCAGCCCTGGGCAGGGGTGACCTGGCACAGGCAGAGGAAGCCTCAAGGAAGGCCCGCTCACTGGTACTCTTCAGCCTGCTCTTCGGGGTGTTTGTGTCTACCAGCTGGGTCATCTATGTGGTTGTTGCCCTCTACCTCCCTTGAGGCCCAGGACTGGCGGGCCAGGACGTACCCTTTCACTGGACCCTGGTCCTCACTGGAGCCAGCTGTTGCTCACACAGGGCAAAGGGGAGGTGGGGTTAGAAGCCCTGGCCATGGGTGGCCCACTGAGGCCTTGGCTGGGATCTTAGTCTGAGGGACACAGACCCATACAGCCTGGAAGTCTTCCTGAGATGCCTGCCTTCACCATTACTCCTGGAGAACACAGAAGACTAAAGCCCTCACTGGCTTTAGAGCCTTCTAGAAGAACATGGCTACCTCCAGCCCAGCTCAAGGATCTGGCTCCAGTCGGTATGGACTCTCCCTGGAGTTCCTGCCTGGTCTTGCACCCTTGGCCATGCTGGGAGAGATCAGGACTACTGTGTCAGTCAACAAATGTGGCAGAACTTCCTGTCACTACTTCAGAGGACACTGCTTTCTGTCTACCTTCTGTGTGTGGCTGAGTCCCCTTCTCTGAGCTGTCTGATGCTCACACTTCGGCCCTACTTACCCAGGACTCAATTCCTGAGATCCACTTTTCTCTAAGTGTCTCTCTTTTCCTCACTGCTCTGGCCTCTGTTGGCCACCCGTCTGAGGCTTTTGGCTTCTGCCCCTCCCTGCCCCGGCTTCCTACTCATTGTGTCTTTACAGTCGTCAGCCCAGATAGGTCAGCCGAGGGGTTGAGGATGCGTCTCAGTTGACTGAGTGCCCGCATGAAGGCCCGTGCTCCATTCCCAGCACTATGCAAATGGGGTGTGGTGGCACACATCTGTAAACACGGAACTTGAGCAGGAACAGGTCAAGGTCATCCCTCACTATCCTGAAAGCCAGAGGCGAGCCTGGGCTATATGAGACGGTCTCAAAAATAAACAAAAGGTCCCCAGTTAGGGAAGAATGAGTCGACTGGGGAGAGCTCTCATTATGGCTGCCCCAGATGGCATGAGACACCTGCCGACTAATACACAGCCAGTTCACAGCGTGTGCCCTGGGGCAAGTCCAGCTGGCTGTGAGAAAGACTGTCGTCACAGAAGTCCCATCTGTGGGAAGGACACTAGAACGAACTGTAAAGCACAGGCGGCTCCTGATGCAGGCTGGCCTCCCCTGCAGGCCCTGCCGCGTGCAGCCCCAGCCCAGCAGGGACCAATGCAGAAGGCAGCAGGGAGACCCAGGACACAGGGCTGTTCTGAGACCTGACCTTCAAAATGCTCGACAGCCACAAAGAGGAGGAAAAGACTTTCTGGCAGGCTGATAGATGCCTCAGACCTCACAGTACCCAACAGCCAACTACACCGTTCTCACACCTTTTAAATAAGTCACCGTGAGCCTGGTAGTGGTGGAGCACACTATTAATCCCAGTACTCAGGGTGGGAGTCGGGGGAGTGTTGCGGGGGTAGGGGGCAGAGGCAGACAGATCTCTGAGTTTGAGGCCAGCTGGGTCTACAGAGGGCTAGTTTGAGGCCAGCCAGGGCTGCACAGAGAAACCCTGTCCCAAATAAACAGTCACTGTGAGAAGGTGTCTAGAAGGCTCTTTTGGAGGTCCTGAGTTCCCTGGGGGGTTTGGTTTAAACTGCTGCTGCTTCAGAACACCATGGGCGGTGAATAATAAACCTGCCAAGAGTGCGGGGCCCGGGATCTTACCGTGAAGCTCCAGTGTCTGTTACCTGATGCTGTTGTGAGGCTGCAGCTGATATGAAAAGCGAAGAAGTGGAGTCTGGCGTGTGAAGTGGAGGAGATGGAAGTCAGCACTGTGTACAGTGAGCAGTCACCAGCTAAAGTGTGGGGCGGGGGGGGGGGGGAAGTTCAGCACTGTGTATGGATAGTCACCAGCTAAAGTGGGGGACAGCTTATCAGGCAAAGGCATTTGCCACCAAGACTGACAACCTAAGTTTAGCCTCCGGAACACAGGCGTGGTGGATGGAGAGAGCCAACTCCTCAATGCTGTCCCTTTAACACTATACAAACTTCGAGGTACGTCCATGCACACCCACCCATCCACACCCCTCCCAAGATAAATAATAAATAAAACATGTTAAAGGAGAAAAAAACCAGAAGAGATGATTCTGTAGCTAGCATACCATGAAAAACAAACAAAAAGAACAAAAAGCCGGAAGGCAACTCAGTAAAGTGGCTGGATACAAAAGAAATATACAAAACCCAACCATAACCACTTTATTGTTTGCTTGTTTTGTTTTTCGATAGTCTCTGTGTTAGCCTTGGCTGTCCTGAACTCACTTTGTAGACCTGGCTGGCCTTGAACTCACAGCGATCCACCTGCCTCTGCCTCCTGAGTGCTGGGATTACAGGTGTGTGCCGCCACGCCTGGTGTACCATAACCACTTTTTTTTATTTTTTGGTTTTTCGAGACAGGGTTTCTCTGTGTAGCCTTGGCTGGCCTGGACCCACTTTGTAGACCAGGCTGGCCTCGAACTCACCTGCCTCTGCCTCCTGAGTGCTGGGATTAAAGGCGTGCGCCACCACGCCCGGCGTTACCATAACCACTTTTAAGTTGGGAAATTCAAAATGTTGCTCAGAATAGTGACAGAACCTGGGTGGTGTCACGCACCTTTAAGGTGGGCCTCAAACTCACAGAAATCAGCCTGCTTCTGCCTCCTGCATGGTGGGATTAAAGGCACAAACCACCATACTGAGCAAAAATGGGGAGGGAAAAAAAAAAGAGGCCGGGCAGTGGTGGTGCTAAAAAAACTCAAAGAGATCTTCTGGCCCCTGCTTCCTGAGTGCTGGGATTAATGGTGCGCACCACCACACCCGGCTGTCTCTCCAGCTCTTTAGTCAGGCACTGGCTACAGCTGTCCTCCCAAGGTCCAATGACATTTCATGGCTTGTCTTCCTCAACATTTGTAGGCAGAAGCCACTGTGAAGGCAGTTACTTCAAAGCCTGGTGCTTGAATCCTACCCTGGGAGTCCAACTCTTGGGTATGCATGGTAGTGCAACTCTTGGGTATGCATGGTACTTGCATATTCATTTTTATTTTTTCCTCGTGTGAACGTGTGTGTATGTGTGTGTGTGTGTGTGTGAGCTCTCTCTTGTCACGTGGGTTCCCTAAGGCCCCACCTTACCCGTCCCCTTCAGCTAGGTCACAACACAGCCTGCACACAGACTTGGCATCAGACGGGCTTTGTCTGTTTATTTTTCTTTCATATAAAAGTTTCGCGCTTGTAATGTCTGTAGGAAGATGCACTGTCAGACAGGTTAGTGGGGGTTTATATTACAGCATCACACTGGGGTGCATGGGGCAGGTGTCTCGGTTCAAGGGTCAGCCAGATGTGGCCTTTGTATGCCCTAGCCTTGGCCAGGCCATACCTGCAGGAAGGGCTGGCCTCTGCTAGGAACCAAATTGTCCATGCTGCTCAGTGTGCCTACAAAGACCGATCCTCATAGCTCTCCCAGCCCCCCACCCCCAAGAAACAGACACATGGAAGCCAGGCTGCAGTGAGCACTGGGCTCAGCCACAGCCAGAGGCAGGTGACTGGGGAAGCCTGTTGGCTAATAAGTTAAACCCACACATCACACCTCGAGGTCCCCACACAGACACTCCAGAGCTGCCCTGCCCTGTGCTTAGCCTGCAGGAGGGCCTGGCAGCTGAGCCTTCCTTTCTGCCCAGCTCAGGCTTGGGAACCAGTAGGCGCCAGACCACAGACCCGCTCTGTCTGCTACAGCACCAGTAAGCGAGGCCCGATGTTGGCCTGTGCTACGAGAGGCTGCAGGGGCCTCTCAAGCGCTGAAAAGAGGGGCCCTGTGTGCACAGTGCTCCCCACTCCCACCCAGCAGCACTCAGAGCTGCTGAAGGACAGGAAGCAGGATGCAAAGACTGAAATGAAAGGACCTGAAAAAGAGGGACAAATCAGACTCACACGACGCGGCTCACGAGCCTGACTCCATACACACTCCTTAAAACAAGCCAGCGGCTGCTGCTGCCAGAGGGGCGACGGCCAAGGGGCTGTCCATAGAGGTCCCCTCTCTATTACAGCACAAATAAACAGGAGGGGGGGGGGGGAGAATAGCCCATAGTCCCTTTTTGATAAGAGCTGCTAAAAGACCCAGGAAGGGTTCAGAGTGACCGCCAGCGCTTTTGCTCCTCTTTTCTTCTGCTGTGAAAAGTGGGTGGAGGAAGCACGGGGATCCTGGTACCCACTTGACCATCCACAGCTGGACTGGAGGCACGGGGCAGGGCCAGCAGCACCTCTGGATTCTGACCTGCACCCTGCCAACTAGCCCACAGTGGGGCCACGGCCCTGACTAGATTGTCAGCCTCAGCAGCAGTGGCTGGCTCTACACTGGGGAGGAGGCCCGCCTGGAGTCAGGAGGGTCCTGAGGCATCCCAGGCCTGTTCAGCCTTCTCAGGGACAACAGGCATTCCCAGGGAGCAACAAGGGACCAGGACCTGCTGGCTTCCAGGGGTCAGGCGAAGGAGGGAAGCCCATAGGCCTGAAAGGGACAGGAGATGGCATTTAAGGCACACAGCAAGCACGGAGGGGCTGCTTGTCTCTCCCTAGGTCATTAAAGATTCTCACTCTCTGAACCACTCAGAAGCACAGCCTTGGCCCCAGCTCAGCATGAACTCTCCCTTTTGCGTCCTCTTCCTGATCCCCAAGAGCGCCAGTGATGTGGGCTGGGGTTGGACCAGTGGTGGGGGCAACAGGATGGAAGGTGCTACTGGTGGTGCTGCCAAGGCCCAGCAGGTGAGCCTTAGCGGGCCATGAACGGTAGGAAGGCCTGGAGCCAGTACTGTGAGCAGTGCCAGCTCCGTGGCTGTTGCCTGTCACCCTCATGCTCCCTGGGCCAGGCCCACATGCCTCATCCTCCACGGTTAAAAGGCGGGGAACGGACAGCAGAAGATTCCTGCCGGGGCCCTTTCCCACCGTCTCTCCCCTGGCTCCAGGTGCCCTGGAGGGCAGCCCACCCAAGGGGCCGGGGGGCCTCTACTCTTTTGTCACTTGAGAAGGCTAGGGCAGCTTTGGGAGGGTGAAGTCCGCCATTCCCCTGGTCTGCTGCTCCCTAGCTGGAGAGGGACAGTAGGGAACAGGAGGGAGCCAGACCAGGGGCCACCAGTTACACAAACCGGTCCTGAGGCCTGCCGGCCATCTCATGGTGAACCCCGGGGCTTCAGCCACAGGGAGGGAGGCAGGAAACCGGCCAGCAGGATCAGGGCTGCCACACAGCCAAGCTGTGGACAGGCTCTGAGGCTGGGACGGTCCAGGTCCTCCCCTGGCCTCTCGAGTGTTCTCACAGCCAGCTTGCTCCTAGGTCTTCTCTTCGCGGTCTGTCTTCCGCCTTGTTATGTTCCTGGGCTTGATCTTCAGAGACAGTTCCCATAGGGCCTCCTCAGCCAGGTGGTCACTGAAGTCATTGAAGAAGTTTATGATGTCGTCGTTTCTCCGGATTTCATAGTGCCTGGAGGGAGAGGGGCAGTCAGAGAGGCCAGAACCTATTATGGGGTGCAACCCAGATCACTGTGGCCCTCACAATCAACTACCTGGTAGGGTCACTGCTACCTAACCCAATAGGGGACAGCAAGTGTGAGCAGCCCACTGTGAGCTCCAGGCCTCCAACACCACTCCAGCAGTGTGTCATGGGAAGCCTGGGCAGACCGCTCTGGGACGTGGTACACTCAGGCCATCCTGAGTGGGCTGTGAGCCCAGGCTGCCCCTACTGTCCTAGACCCAGGTAGGCCTCCTGCTTATGGCCTGGAGAGTACCTGCTTCCTGACTTGTAATTGGAGGACAAGCTGGCCACAACCATAGGCCAGGCGCTGGCTATGGACCACTCAAGGAGTTGACCCCTTATGTGGCTTTGCCCATGCTGTCCTGAGAAAATCCAGGGGGAGCAGGGACTAGACTCCACCACACAGATGCAGGCTCCTGGCCCTCTGGCGTGCCCCTCCCTGCAGTGGGGCCGGGCTGGTCCCAGGCGGCACTTACACCTGCTGGAAGCATCGCATGCTGTCCAAGATGTTGAACTGTTGCCACCTCTTGGAGAAGTTCACTTTCCCGTCAATATAGTCTGGGTTTCCCAGGTGAACGAAGGTCAGGTCCTGCAGGATCAGACCTCTGAGGGGATGAAAACAGAAGCCAGTTACTGTATTGGGGGCAGACTCAAGAGGCAGCTGTTTTGTCATGAGTTGGCTTTGCCACCAGAATAGGATGACAACTGCGGCCCATGACAAGCAGCTGCTGAGCCCTGGAGCAAGCCTGAGCAGATCAGGTGGTCTTCCAACCCACAGGAAACCTTGCCTTCTGCCCTCTGGGTGAGAGCCCCCTGTGGACCCTCAAGAATGAGCACTGAGCAGCCTGGAGACGGTAAATGCTGGCTATGAAGGACTGAGGCTGACCTGGCTGCAGAGTTAGACAGGGGTATGGCTGCTAGTGTAAAACTCAAGTGTCAAACAGATTAAAATAAAAACTGGGGCTGTGGAGATGCTCCGTGGTTAAGAGTTTACTGCCTGTACAGGACCTGGGTTTGGTTCCCAGCTTCTAACCTCTGTGAGCTACTGTATACACGGTACACACCCACACCCACACTTAAAATGCAAATTGAAAGATGGAAAGAACAAAAAACTCCACTAAAAAAAAAATTAGAAAAAAAAAAACAAAAACTCCACTAGAACTGAGATGTCTGTATCATCAGGTGTGCTCTGGGAGGGGAGACAACTCACAGGTACGGGATACATGGGGGTTCCACCTCGGAGAGGGCAGCCCGGTAGGCTCGGAAGGAGGATGAGCTGTCAATCAATGTGCAGTACTCCGCCAGGCCCTGCAGGAGGGAGGTGGGTCAGTGATATGTGGTGATGCCAGGTGCCCATAGCATGCCAGACTCAGGCGCTGTTGATGCCCATTAACGGTGTCAGCTGAGGCTCTGTGGCAGAGGGCCTCAGGCCTATTTGTGTGAGATGCCCTCATGAGGTGTTAGTACATGTCCTCAGACACGCCGCTTCTTGTGGGCCTTTCATTTAGCACTCATTTTGCTAAAGCCCAGAGCAGCCACTGTGGATGGACTTGTCAGGAAAAGCCAAGGCCCAGGCCACAGAGTTGACCCTGCCCCCCCCTCCCCCCAGCCAACTGTGAAAGCCCTAACACCCACGGACTGGAGAGACCAGACACGGAAGCTGAAGTGGGTCTCACTGGGGTGAGTGGCCAGATGCGGATCCATGCTGGGCTCGCTCAGGTCCACTCCGCTGCCAAGACTTTCCAGCACCTACCTCTGAGGTCTGCCTCTGCCACTCCAGTCTGCGGATGGGTGCTGAGTCCAGTGCTGAGAGGATGGCCAGGTAGGAGTTGAAGTTGTTCAGCTTGCGCAGATGCTGCAAAGAGAGGCGGTGGTGAGGAGGGGGGGCGGTGCAGGGCTGGAGGTGCTACCCCTCCCCCCGTCCCCCGCAGAAGGCGTGGGGAGAACTCTGGGCACCTTCATGATCTTGATGAACTTGAGCAGCAGCCTCTCCCGGTCCTGGGCCTTCTCCTGCAGCATGATGATGGAGCGCACCCTGCGGGAAGGGCCAGGTCAGTGACAGGCGGCCACCACCCTCCACAGGCTTGGTGGCCCTGGCCGGTGGAGCAAGTGAGCTCCTGGAGCCTGAAGGCCAAGCATGACCCTGATCCCCGATCTCAGGGTGCTCCTTGCACCCAGGGGGTCCAGAACAGAGACCTTGGCTTCTGCACAGAGCTTTGGGGATTGAAGCATCTTTCGGCAGAGAGAGGCGTCTGGGGCCTGGATGCTGGCTCAGAAACCAGCTGCCAGACGAGCAGGAAACCACTGAGCCCTCAACAGGGGATGGGAACTCAGAACCTAGCAATAAGCCTCCCCTGTGCCCTGGTGGCCTCGTGGTGCCTCAGTCTCCTGTGGTTCCCAAGGGCCACTGCAGTGTTACTCAGGGAGAGGTGTCACTCTTTAGTCACCTCGCCTACCCTGTAAAGGGCGCCGACGCCAGGGTCATGTCAGAGACCATGGCTCCAAAGGGTACAGCTGGGGCTTCCTGAAGCCAGTAACAGGCTGTGGCCAGGAGGCTCAGCAGCTCCTGTCTGCCCTAGAAGCCAGCACACTCAGACTGCAATGGTGGTTACTGCCGAGGGGAGGGTACTTCCCATGAAGGGGCAAAGCAAGGCTCCAAGAAGCAACGAGACCTTTCCCTGGGGCCATGGCAGGCATGTGGGGCAGGGCCGGTGCAGTAGGAGGTGGTGGCACCTGGTCACATCTTGTAAAGGCAAAATGACCCAGTGATATACACACATGGACGGCCTTCATTTTGGTTTAAAAAGTTCAGAGACAAGCTGAGTTGGTGGCCCAAGCCTTGAATCCCAGCACTCTCTGAGTTCTAGGCCAGTCTGGTCTACAGATCGAGTTCCAGGACAGTCAGGGCTATGTAGAGAGAACCTCCCCCCCCCCCCCCAAAAAAAATTCAGGGACAAATCAAAGCCTTAACAATCCATTCCTTTGCTAAGCAGTTGATCAGGCAATCAGGTGCACTGTAGCCCTGGTGGCTTATGGGAACTGCAGGGTGGCAACGAGCAGCACACGATGAAAGAATGTCTCCTCCTTGCAGACATTACTAATCAATTCTGGCACTCCTCTCAGAACTGCAGTGTCTATGGTGCCACCCCAACCAGCTCCGCCTTCTGTCTGCTGCCCATACTTCAAGGCTAGTGTCCAAGGTTCTGGAAAGATCTGAGGATTGACCATTCAACCTCTCTGCCAAGGAGGCTTGGACTGCCCCACCCAGACCGCCTGAGCAAGTGCTGTGGCTCCTTCTCACCAGTAGGACATGTTGTTGAAGTGCTCTGTGAACTGGGTCAGGTTGGGGCTCTTCTCCTCATTCTGCTCTTTGGCCCAAAGCAACACTTCAGGGATCTGTTTGGAAACAACAGGCGGCACTGTGGCCTCTGGTCTGGGGGTGGGGCTCTCCTTAGGGACAGCCAGCAGCAGCAGCTTCCAGGCAGAGAGCTGCCTCCCCTCGCAGGGCCACTCAGCACATACCTCTATCTTATAGAAAAGCTCAGCGTCCAGCAGTGTCAGCTGCTCTGCGATCTCGTGGCTGTGAAAATCATGTAAGGTCCCTGGCCTGGAACACAGCATGAGAGGCATGGTTGGGGGCAGTGCTGCCGGCCTTAGCTCCAGGGGCCCTTCGGGGCCACAGGGCTGCACTCAGGGTACTGGCTTCCTTCCTCTCCCTCCCCTGCCTACCTACACCTACCGCCCAACACCCCCACCAGCCAGGCAGAAGGCCCTTGGGAGGTCAGGGTGGTACAGGCGGTAACATCAGGGTTGGGGAAGTCCAGAGCTGACCACAGCCCAGAGAACACTCATCTCCTGTCTGTGCAGCTCCACTGTTTTTCCGGCAGTATGTGATGCCGTGCTCCACAGGGATCGTGGAGGCCCAGCCCTGGGAACCCAGGGTCTGTCCTCACCACAGGGCTGTGGGGAAAGGCGGCTGCTGGGCTCAGCTCTGACCTGCAGTGTGGGGCTGGCTGAGACACTGGCTCCTCACCTGGCTGCAACACCCCTGGCTGCCAGAGGCTGGTCGGAGTGGGCACACCTGAGCAGCTTCTTCTGGTCCACCTTGTCCAGAATGTTCTTCCGAAGTACCCTAGCCAGGCTGAGCTCCCCGCTGCACACTAGGCGGAAGACTAGCTCCATGAGCAGCTTCAGGATCTCCTCCGTCAGCTCCACCAGGCTAAGGACCAAGGGCACTTGGTGAACGGCGGCCAGGGCCCCAGCTGGGGACGCACTCGCAGCCTCCAGAGCTCTGGGCGTGGCCTTTCTGCAGCAGGTCCCTGCGAATTCACTCAACATACTGCCACTTTCTGCCTTGAGGAAGCCCCTGGTCTAAGCGCACAGTGATGAGATGTCAGCAGGAGCCTGTTTCACCCCTCATCTCCACTGAGCTCCTCCATTCCTGACCTTCACACCATACAGCCACCGCACAAGAGCAAGAAGGCACTGGAGGGCACACCCGGTGTGGAAATGGCAGGAGTCATGGCTGTGGGGAGCCTGTGAGGCACAGCCTCCATTTGGCCCCACTATGTGCTGAGTGTGTCTTACTGAGAACTGAGACAACACAGGAAGAACAGTTGCAGCTACAGCAGGGGCTCACCCTACAACTCCAGCACTAAAACCCTCCCCACCCTGGTCTGTCTCTCTCAGAGCTGGGGAGAAGGGATGAAACAGCGGCACCAGGGGGCAGCACTCTGCTGGGGCGCATATGCCCACAGTGGGTGGACCCAGGTGAGGGGGCCTGCAGCACCCCCATGGCCTGCTGGGGGCCTACTTCATGCACATGGGTTTGAGCATTTGCCAAGTGCTCCTGGGACTGCGGGGCAAGGCACTTACTTACCAGAGTTCATCCACCACTCGCACCAGCACAAAGAATGTGTTCTTGCTGACTCGCTTCTTGAACGTGTCAGCGAAGGGAGAGAACTTCTCGTATGTGAAGTGTGGGTTAAGGTCCATAAGGTAGGGGCTGTATGGCATGCTAATTCTGAGCCTCTCCCCCGCACCTCCCTGCTCCTGCCCCCCCGCCAGCCATGAGTGCTGGGAACCCTGTGAGTGAAGGCTTAGCTTATGGACGCAAAGGCTTGGGCCATGTGCACTGGGAATACTGGGAATGTCTAGAGCCAGAATCCGGCCCAGGCTGCTGGCTGCAGAAGCTGTTCCTGAGTGCTACACCGGAAGGTCTGTAGGACCATCGCTGGCACCATCCAGGCGGTCTGTGTGGTGAACTGAGTGCTGACATACTGAGGGTCATGGTGCAGAGCAGGTCCCTGTCCAGATATCCTTAAGACCCAGGGCCCAGAGAGTGAACAGGTCCTGAAGGCTTCCTCTGCATTCTATGGGCTTCTACCTGGAGATCATTTCCACATTCGCGAGGCCACAATGGCGTGGATGCTCCTGAGAGCTCGAGCCTTGGAAAGGCAGGTTGGCGCTTCCTTCTGGAGGCAGCAGACTCTGCGGCGTCCCCAGTCTCATGATAGCCTGACGCATGACTGCTGAAGCCCGGGTCTACCTTCCTGCTGCTGTTCTGTCCCTATCAGCTCTTCACACCTCCCCTGTGCCCAATGATCCCTGACCTGTGCTTTGGCATTCAAGGGGAACCATCTTCAGAGGGGTCTACCTGGCCCCCAGCAAAGTGTGGCCCCACGTCTTGAGGAGGAAATGCCTCCATGAACTTGCTGGCTGAGAAACAGGGCAGCGGTAGAGGGTGGAGGTAGGAATATGCAGGCCAGTCACTCAGTCTTGGTTTCAATGGTGCCATCGGAAATGGTGTAACAGAATAAAAATGGCCTCACAGCCGAGTGGGATCCCACATGCTAATACATGTTGGGTTTGATATGTTCGTGGCAGACATAGTTGACAGTCTTTGTTAGGCCAGGCTTGAGCAGGTGCTTAGAGTCCACAAATGGGAAATGACCACACGTGTCCTGACAGGCCCAGGAGGTTAGTCAGTGGAAGACTGGGCAGAGGAGCACACAGGAAGGTGGAGAGCTGCTCCTGTGACAGCGGCTGCCCAGCAGATGGCAGTCACAGGCTATGTGGCTGGGAAGTGGCCTAGTAGCGTGGTTCCCAGGCAGGCCCAGTACAGAGAAAGAAGAGTAGGTTCTTCCAAGACCACAGGGTCTCGGCCACTAACATAGGGAGTGACAATCCCCAAGGGTGAATGTCGCAGCAAAGCCTAGCTGTGGTGGAAGAGCTGTTGGCTACATGCCCAGGGCAGGCAGTAGGTGCCAGGTCTGTGTTGAAGTCATTGACTCTGCTCTCTCCTCCTCCTCCTCGGTTTTGCAAGACAAGATTTCTCTGTGCAGCTCCCTGTCCTGGAACTCACCTTGTAGACCAGACTGGCCTCTAACTTACAGATCTGCCTGCCTCTGCCTCCCAAGTGGAGCCAAAGGTATGTGCCACCACACCTGGCTGAGTTTGCCTCTCTATGTCCACTGGTCCCCACCAACTGGACAGCCAGGGCTCAGTGTGGAGAACCTGCAGGAAGCCCTTGGCAGGGCCACCTGCCTCCTTCCTTCCTCAACCTTTCTCAGGCTTTTCCTTTTCAGAATTACCCACCGCCCCCCCCCCCAACAGTGCAACATGCCCCCCATGTCATTTCCCATTTTCCTCAACCATATTGTGAGAGAGAGGGCTAGGACATGGCTGGCTGGGGTGGGAACTGGGGCCCCACTGCAAAGGTGGAAGCACTACCCCAGGTCTTGAGGGGGCAGTGCCTCCATGAGCAGGCTGGGGCAGCTAACCCGGGAAGGGCTGGTGGGACTATGCAAGTCAGTTACTTCAACATGGCCAGCCTCAGTTTCCTCAGCTACATAATTAGAAACGGTACGAAAGAAATCAAACCAGTGTCCCGGGCTGAGGGCCGAGGCTGGGCAGGATATCGATACTGCAGCTTCTTGATGAGCTCCTCTGGGCTGATGAAGGTCCTGTAGGTCGTCAGGAAGGCTTCACAGTACAGCACCAGATCTGCAGGGACACAAAGGGCCATTCAGGTAGGGCCCAGGGCGTGGGCTGTGGCTTGCAGCACGGGTCCTGCCTGTGTCCTGTGTCCTTCATCTCATGGGCACTGGCTAGTTGATGGGCTGCCTGGGAACTGTGCCGTGGGAGGGCCTGAGGCCCAGTGTGGGAAACAAACTTCATTTACTCAGTGAGCCCTGTGCTGGTAAAGGGCAGATGCTGCCCTAAGGCTAATGGCTCAATGGCCCCTCACTGCTATGGGAAAAGATAGTGCAAACTTGCCTGCAGGTCCTCGTAGTCAAACCAGTGGCAGTACTTTCAGAGGACACAGTCTAGTAATTAAAAACTTTGGGGAAGCCGGGCGTGGTGGTGCACGCCTTTAATCCCAGCACTCGGGAGGCAGAGGCAGGCGGATTGCTGTGAGTTCGAGGCCAGCCTGGTCTACAGAGCGAGTCCAGGACAGCCAAGGCTACACAGAGAAACCCTGTCTCAAAAGACCAAAAAAAACAAAAAACAAAAAAACAAAAAACAAAACAAAACAAAACAAAAAAAACACAACCAACCAACCAACCAAACAAACAAAAAAACCAAAAAACTTTGGGGAAATTCCATCCCAAGTCCTAAGGGGAGGCTGGAGTGGCTGTGTGCTGGAAGGCTTGCTGCCCACAAAGGGCAAGGGCAGCTGCGAGGCCCAGCGCCCCAAGGAGCTGGAGGCCTTAGCTGGTCGCACCCACCCCTTCCTAAGGGAAAGGGTATTGCCAGCCAAGGACTCCTGCCTCTCCAAGGTCCCTAGAGCCCTGTTGACTGCTGTGACTTATGATAGGATGTCATGTGTAACAGACTTATGATAGATGTCATGTGAGACAGAGTGGGCTAGCTCAGGGATGGCTGTGCTCACCACAGTGGACCTGGGAAAGCTTACCATATGGCTGGGTGCATAGCAGTCCTATCTACGCTTTACTTTCTGGGCACAGAGCAGCCTTCCCTGACCTTCTCTCACGCCTTCCCACTTGCTGGGGTGGAGGCGTTTCAAGGCTGCGCGTGGCCCTTTATGCCACTACGCCGTGGCCAGGAGTGTCTGCTCGCTCTTGCCCTGGGGCTGCGCGGGGCCTGGTCCCTGCACTGTGTTAGCCTCATGGTTGTTCTCTAAGTAACCATTCACTTTATGCTGGGATTTTCTAGAACGAGTGCCAGGCAAGATATCAGAGATGGGGGCTGGAGAGACGGCTCAGAGGTTAAGAGCACTGGCTGCTCTTCCAGAGGTCCTGAGTTCAGTTCTCAGCAACCACATGGTGGCTCACAACCATCTATAATGAGATCTGTTGCCCTTTTATGGTGTACATGCAGGCAAAACACTGTGTATATATGATAAATAAATAAATATTTAAAAAAAGAAAAGAAAAAGAAATCAGAGACGGGGCCAAAGCATACATGTTTCTGGAAGAATGCGTACAGTGGAACCAGTGGTATCTTGCAGGGTGTGTGCAAGTGTGCTAGTGAGCACCAGGCCCGTATTACACAGGCTGGATAAGAAACTCATGTGTGAGACAGAGAGTAGGCTAGACTTGCTTGGTGTGGTGGCACACACCTGTAATCCCAATACATGGGAGACAGAGGCAGGTGGCTCTCTGGTCTACAGAGTGAGTTACAGGACAGTCAAGGATACACAGAGAAACCTTGTCTCAGGGGGGGAAAAAAAAAAGAGGAAGGAAGACTGAAAGATGGCTGTGCTGTGCCATGCTGGACACAGGCCAGGCCTGCTGGCACTAGAACTCTTAGCATCAGGTGTCTGCGGACTCTGGGCTATGGTATCACCTGGCTTCTGGGTGCAAGCCTGAGCGACTCTAGTGCTCACACGGCATCCTACTTAAGGTCCTTTTGTCTCCAGTGGCCTTCAGAGGACTAGAACCTTAGGCCAGGTGACAGGTCTAGCACACAGGTCCGAAGGAAGAGCCAGGACTGAGCTTAGGCCCAACAGCATACCCAGCCTGCCCCTGTCCCACACTTGTCACAGTGCCAGCTGAGAGAAGCGCTGTGTAATGACACGTGTGCCCTGCTTCCTGCTTACCTGTCTAATTGGCCTAGCCTTGTTTGTCACGACTGAGTCCCAGACATAGAGCCACGAAGCCTCCCAAGCTTCATGTATCACGGGTGCAGAAAGCCACCTGCCTAAAGAACTCTGCCCTCTGCCACGGCACCTTGTCCACTGTGGTGTGGCTCATGGCCTCTGTTTCAGGTAAGACTCCCAGGTAAAACCACTTGTGGTTCTGCAGGGACCCAAAATACTATGAGTCTCCTTTCAGCAGTCCTAGTGGGTAGACCAGAAGGCTTTTGGGCTCCCTGTCAGACTGCCCTTGGGCCAGGCCACAGCTGGCAGCAGCGGGCAGAGCAGGAGAGTTAGCCTTACATGACCAGGCCGTAAGTCTGCTCACATCCTAACTTCTGGATAAAATGAGGTGAAAATGGCTACTTTGTCAGGATGTCCTGAGGTGCCAATGAACTATCCCTGGGCCTTTACCATCACCCCCAACAGGTCAGGAAACCAAGGCCCTAGAGGAAAGGTCTGTCCCGTAGCTGTGAAACTGTGGTGGGCTTCGGACTGAGTTTCCAACACTGTCCTCCTATCCTGGTGGGGAAAAAAATGAGTGAAGAATTGCTGGAGGGCAAAACAGTGGCTGAAATGAAGGCGAGCTTGAATGCACCTCTCCCTTTTCAGTTTCTGCCACATAGACAGTTTTTGTACTACTCTCTTAGTACAGAAGTGTCCAGAACCACTTTGTGTATTTACTTTGGGTCTGGGTCATTTAAAACAAACAAAGACCCACCCACACCCACGCACGCACACACAGTTGATTCCATTAGAGTTTTAAGTCTGGAGTGACCTCTCCCATAGTTTAATCAACTTTTCAGTCATTTTTTCCTTTTCTCTTTTCTTCCTCCCGGTGCTGGAGCCTGGCTCCAGGGTGTCACTCATGGCTGGGCAAGTGTTTATCACTGGGCTATAACCCCAGCTCCCTCTGCTGTTGCTGCTGATTTGCAATGTGGTCTCTCCATACAGCCCTGGAACCTACAAATCACCTGCCTCCCAAATCCTGAGATTATAGGCGTGGGTGAGCATGCTCTGTCCCCTTTACATCCTTTAAAAACATGTGGAAGGAGCACACACTCTGCCTCAAGAAAGAAAAGAAAGAAGAGCAAGAACAAGAAAAGTGACCACAGAAGAGGTAGGCGCAGCAGCCTCCTAGGGCGGGGCATAGGCAGGCCTTGCCTGACCTGGGTCACTGGCACTTCCTCTGAGGCCAGGCTCCTGGGAGGTCCCTCTACTAGCAGGGCCTTCATAACCCAGGCTTCCAGGTAGGGATGGCACTGCTGCTCAGCCCTCTCACATGATCAGAAGGCAGAGGGGATGGCGAGGTTGGGGCAGCTCTTGGACGACAAAGTTTGTTCCTAGGAACTAATTAGTCACCTACATGAACTAAATGCATTGGAGAAAAGATGGACTTAAGTATAAGGAAAGGTGGAAGAGGCTGCTCGTTCACGTGCTATTGTAAAAGGTTTTTTTTCTTTCTTCCTCCTGAGGAATTATCGGTGTGTGCCACTGTAACTGCTGGAGCTTTAACACCACTGTTGAACATGTCGCTATCCAGTGGGCTGCCCTTGGAGCCCACACTAGGTACCAAGGACTGTGCTCACCCTCAGGATGCCCATAGGGCCAAGGCATCATCACCTTGCCCCAAGAGAGAAGATACCCAGGCACAGCTTTGGCAAGATCAGGGTCTCCCGAGGTGGCCTCTCCCTCCTCTCACCTGGTTCCATCAAGCCCAAAGTCCAACCCAGTCACGGTGTTTGCCACGAGAGAGAACAGTACAGTGGGGTCATGTGATGCTTTGGTGGGGTACAAAGTCAGCACAGTAGGAGCTGCCATACCTTTTCTGTCTGTCTCAGTAGCATGGACCAGTAAGATGTCTCCTGAACCTCCACGAACATCTGGCCCATCATCACCCTGGAGTAAAAAGAGCATTAGGCAAGGCTGCGGGGACAAACTCACCATGCTTCAGGGACCCCGAGTCCCTTCTGTTCTCAGCTCAGCAGCAGCAGGCAGCACTATGTACAAAAGACAGCCTCTGTGGCCCGCCTGCTGCTATGGACTTTGTAGACACGGGTACTGGTCAGAACTCTTACACGCGGAAGCTGTCCAGATGCTGTGAACACCAGGGTACATCACCTGCCCAAGGCCATGTGGTGTCAGGGCACTATGGCTTCAACCCCACCTCTACCTCCTGGCTCAGGCTGAAAGGCAAGACTCCTGAGGAAAGAGGCAGTCCCTCAGCCTGGGAGACAGGAGGATGGTGTCCAAGCCTGCTTCTGCTCCCCACCTGCAGCAGGCTGCCTTTGGGCTCAGGCCCTTTCAAGGTGGAAGCAGGATTCGTGAGTGTGGGCACACCCCGCAAGTTCCTCTGGGAAGAACTTCACTACAAGACTGCTTGTGACATGGGATGCTTACATGGCAACCAAAGCCAGCCAGCCAGTGGGAGATCAACTCTATTCCCATAGGCAAAAAGCTTTAATCTGGTCTAGAACAGGGCTGTAGGTGGGGCTGGAAATGGAATCGCTGTGACTCTGAGGGGACAGAGCCAAGGTCCTATGCGTGCATCTGCAAGACTGCCATTTCCATGTGGACTCCAGGGTTCTGAGTATTCTGGGACTCGCACCTGAGACAAGGCTGGCTATGGTCATGATCTGATTTCCCAGAAGAAATTTAGCTTTTCTTTCTGCAGAGGCTCTGTCTGCTACCTGAAGTGCTGATGTCTTCCTGGGTTGTTAGGAAGCCACTCAGGCTGTACCTGTCCTATGTTTGTATGTTACAACCATCAAACCAGTGACCAGATGCACAGTTGCTCAGGGGTGAAGATGTCCCATTAAGTACTAAGTTCCTACAACTAGACAGAAGCGGTAAGGCTCAGGCCCAGCTTCTTCCTCTTTCATGACATGTCTTGGTGCCGTCCTTATCAATAGGGCTCCTCAAACAAGGCACAGCTCAGCTGTCTAGGCCCCAGTTTTCTTTTTCTTGTTTTTCGAGACAGGCTTTCTCTGTGTAGCCCTGGCTGTTCTAGAACTCACTCTGTAGATCAGGCTGGCCTTGAACTTACACGGATCTGCCTGCTTCTGCCTCCAAGTGCTGAGATTAAAGGCGTGCGTCACCATTGGCCAGGTTAGGTACCAGTTTTCTTAATAGACAGAGACCAGGAAGGGGAGGGGCTGTGTTATCAGCAGCACACACGGCTCACACTGCTGAGGGCTTCCCACGCAGGCTACACTGAGCACTGCTGGATGCTTTTCTTACACTGCCCTCAGAAGTATCTGCATGAGGCTCAGAGGGGCTCTGCAAAAGCGAAGGTCACTTTGGGGAAACGGCAAGAAAGGGACATCGAGCTTTCCCTCAGAACCCTGGTCTCCCACTGGAGCACCCAAGGCCACATTTTTCTATTCCCACTTCCTTCTTGCTTGGTGGTTATGAGATTCAGGTCTGGGGAACCCTTACCTCTTGCTTGAGTGTCAGCCTGGCCATAATTTCATTGTGGTCAATGAGGGACAGTTCATCCACTTCTTCTTCTGACTGGGCTGATTCCAGGGCATCCAGTGACTTTGGGGACCTGGGGGGAGAAGTTGTTGGTCCCTGGAGGCCTGCAGACTGAGGCAATGCAGGTTGATGGGTGATCTTATTGTCAACCTAAGGAGACCGAGCAGCGTCGGGCCTCTGTGTGTGTCTGCTTAGCTTAGGTGAGGTGGGCAGACCCACTCACTGTGGGTGGTGCTGTGCCCTATGCTGAGGCCCTGGACTGTCTAAAAGGGGAGACTGGGCTGAGTGCCAGCATCCATTATCTCTGCTTCCTGGCTGGATGAAGTGGCCAATGGCCCAAGATCCTGCTGCTGTGACTGTAAGCCAAAATAACTCTTTCTTCCTTAGGTTACGGTTAACATGGTAACAAGGACATCTGTCTAAATTTGGCCAGGGTGACAACTAGACTCCTGGGTCTGCTTGGGGACACTTCTATTCTTGGGACCTGGGGGAAAGACCTAGGCTGCTGAGTGAAAACGGTCCCAAGCTCTCTGTAGTGGTTCCAGCCATTCCTTGGTCAGCCCCATCACACACACACACACAGGGCAGTACTTGAAAGGAAGCTACATGGTCCTCCATGCTACCCCTAAGCTTCTCCCAGGCCCGAACTCTGCGGACCTTCTGCTTAGCAGTAAGAAAAAGCTGTGACCCAGCAGATGCAGCCCCATATTGTCAAGCGCTCAATCTAAGAGATGGCTTCTTTTTTTTGCAGGGGGGAGGGGAAGGCGTTCGAGACTGGGTTTATCTGTGTAGCCTTGGCTGTCCTGGAACTCACTCTGTAGACCAGGTTGGCCTCAAACTCTGAAGCCTCTGCCTCCCAAGTATTGGGATTAAAGGTGTGTGCCACCATGTCCGGCCTTAAGAGATGGCTTTTAAAATAGGCAGCAACCACACTGAAGCAAGAGGGAAGGCCCTTGTTCTGGACAGACAGACTTAAAGCACGGATCATCTGGCCAAAGGAAGAGGATTCTTAGGCCAGATCCAGTGAGATACTGGCCAGCCATTAGGTTGTCACAGGGCAACACACACACACACACACACCCCAATAATACCACTAATTATATGTTAATTTATCTTTCGTGGATGCTCATGCATATATGCCACAGTGCAGTGCATGTGTGCTGGGCAGAGGAAAATGTGCGATTCTACTTCCAGTACTGGGTCCCTAGGACCCACCTTGGCAGGAGCACCTTTACACACTGTGCCTCTTGCCTTAGGGTACATTTGCTCTGTAGCTGAGCTGCAGGAATCTGTGCCATCAGTAAGAATGAGATGGGCCAGTTGCCAACACGGCCAGGCCTGGGGAGAGCCATGCTTGCTGACACCTTAGGTCAGCCAGTGGTGTGGCCTTTACGCAAGGCAGACAACATCCCAGGAGTTCTTTCTGTCCACCAGTGTGCTCATCTTTCTGACCATTCCACTGTCAGAAGTCTGCTGAGCTCTGAGAGGAGCTCTTGGGAAAGTCATCCCTCAGGAGGTGGGTAACCTGAACGTCTCCACTCTGAACATGACACCAGATTCCAGTGAAGCAAGTGACAGAGCCCACAGGCTGCTTTTGCTTAGCACACACACGCCTTTCTGGCCAAGTGATATAGTAACAGTTGGGGACAACCCGGACTGGGGGAGTCATCAGACAGACTTAATGGCAGTGAGAATCCGAGTGGCCAGGATGCAGGTGGCTTCGCCCAGAGGCCTGTCGGAACCTTGCAGATCTTTGCCTTTTTAAAACAAAACAAAGCATCTCAGCGCTTGTGCCAGGCCTGCCCCTGACAAGCAGGAAGTGTGCTAAGATTATGAGGCCTCAGGTGACCAGTCTTCAGCCGGTCTCTCCCTCCCATGGGAAGGTGACACCAACACTAAGCAATAGGGGATGCTCACTGGCAGCTCCTCACACTGCACTAAATGGTCCAGGGATCTGCAAGTGTGACCACCATGGAGAAGGGTAGGGACAAGGTGTGTAAAGGCACTGCAAATCTTTGGGTCATAAAACCAAAGTATGATGTAAGACCCTCCTAGGGGAAGGGCTTGCCTTCCAGATGAACCTTTTCTGTCACAGGTGTGACAGTGACATTGGGTCACTATTTCCACTTGTCAGGAGTGGTATGATGGTTACTTCCGGACTGAGGGTCACAATACCTGCAACCTTTCAAAATATACGTATTTATGACTAGAAACACCCACAGTGACAAATTGTTGGTAGGAAGGTCTTTTACACTTCCTATGTGACCTCAAGTTAGAAGAAACCAAAATCAAGGAAGGTGGGCTGGGTCTGAGACAGAAAAGGGGGCCCAGAGTGAGTACGGGAACAGACAGCACAGGGGTGATCAGGAAGGCACACTGGGTGCTGCAAAGGCCATTGAGGGCAGGTTACTAGTAACCTTCCTGTTTGGGGCTGGATACTTCCTGCTCACTTCCTACCTCTCCCCATTTTCTCTGCTGTCTTTCCCGGATGCACTGCTGACCGACGGATCTCTGGGATGTCCGTCCTTCCCAGATGGTGGTTCCTGAAAAGAGAAGAAATAGTGGAGTTTGGACAGGCGGCCCATGCTAGGGTGATCTGTCTTCTCAGCACTATGGAGCAGCTGGAGGTGCGAACAAGTTAATGATGAATGGGGTTAATTATGAGGAACACAAGCCCTTAGGAGACCAACACCTGCCTTTGCAGAGACTGGAGGTGCCATTCCTTCTAACATCTGTCACCCACCAGCTTGGGTCCAGATGCTATCCCACTTCTTGGGTGTTCCTCTCTGAGTGCAGGGTGCTGGAATGAGTGCTCTGCACCCCGCTATTCCTTCACTCTCATCAAGAAGCAACCACCACTATCCCTCTACTCCACTGACTGCACAGAAGCCAAATGACAGACAGTAGACTTGAACCCTTTAGAGGCTGTCTGCCTCCAAAGCGTATATCCTTAAGCACTGTACCCAAACTTCCCTAACTTTCTACAGTCTCTAGGGTCATGACCCTTAACCAGTGACAATTTCAAGGAGTCCAGCTGCTCAAACACACAAATGTGAATGCTCTGGCAAACTTGCTGCCCCCACACCCACTGATAATACAACTACACAATGTCCCTGGGCTGTCATGGAGGTGCTGGTGAAGAACGGCCTTGTCAACGCAGGGACTGTCACCAGGAGCATGCCATGGGGGGGCTGGCACTGCAGGGGGCCCACATGAGGCCTGGGCACCAACTCCCTAAAGTACACTCAGAGACGGAAGATGCTGGTGACACAGGTCACCAGTGGGTGGGGACACTAGTTCAGCTCTCACAAACAGGACCAAATCCCACCAAAAGGAGAGCTTATGTTGTGCTGGTGTGTGTGTGTGTGTGCACACGCGCGTGTGCGGGGCACCTTGGCATAGACATCTAAGAGCCCCAGGGAGTCATGGCATGGCTGCTCCTATGGGACGGACATGATGTTCAGGCTGGGCTTGCCCAGTGCCCCTAGTAGATCACTGTTCCTTGAAGACCTGACCTCATCCCCTAGAAGAGCTTGTCTGTCTCTGGGGGACAGTGACCTCTGAAGCCTCTTAATTTGCCCGTTTTGCTGAAGCCAAACTTGGAAAGCTACCTGCACCTGCGCCACAGAAGCTTTGCACCCTGAGGCCACAAGCTGGGTAGCAGCATGATCAGGCATGGACCTCGAGGAGTCTGCTCCCAGGAGGGCTCCCATCACTTGCCCTGCTTCCTTGGGAGTAGCTGAGGGTGGTGGGGCATGCTGGGAGGATCTGGAGGTCAGGAGTAGAAGCATCTCTTGGAAGAGCAGCACTAGAAAGATGAATGGGAGGAGATTCCAGGGAGGGGCTAGGGCCAGGGTCCAGTGGCTTCTAGGATTCATCCAGTCAGCCTCTGAGAAGTGCCATGACCACTGAAGCAAAAGCAGGGCAGACCTCTACCTGGAAGCCATATATTCTCCCATAGGATGGGCTGGCTTCCAACAGGCTTATGGGGGGGGGCGGCGGGGTTCAGCCAACAGAAGCAGCTACCAGGAAAGCGATCTTTAGGGGGGACAGTGCTGGCCCATGCACAAGGCCACCCACCGAGGTTACTTACTCCTCGAGAGGGAGCCAGCTCCTTGTTGGTCTGGCCAGAGGAGTACAGATTGACATATTCACCGCCACCAGCTTCCTCACTGGTGGCATTTTCACTCTAAGGAGACAGGGTAAGAGGAAAGACAATGGGCCAGGCCCTCTGGTCAGCTCCACAACTTAGACAGAACAGCTGCAGGGCAGGCCTGAGCGCTACCTCAGCTATCCCTGGGAAGTGTTTCCCCAGTGCTGAGGGCAAAGCTGCTCTCACTATCTCCTGCCCCTGGGCTAGCTAGGTCCCAGTCTCCTGCTGGATCTTTTCTAAAGTGTTTAGAGCCATTCTGGAAACTCCCAGAAAGCTGCTTCATTTGTAGCCTAGAGGGGTCCCCAGGGTAGGGGGCAAGAAACAACATACTTGACAACTCAAGATACTGGGAAATGTCTCGACCTGTCAGACGCTCCATCTGTCCCCTTCGCTCTGTAAAGCAGTTCCCCTCTGTGCTCTGATCATGCACAGGGGCCCTTACATGGGCCCTACAGGCAACCTTACCTCTGTCTCTTCCACTCCATGAGCGTGCACAGACACACCAGAGAACTCATAGTGTTTTTTTATCTTATCCTTGTGACAACTTACTGCTCTAAATGGTCACTAGCGCAATTCCCAGCGTGGTGGGAATTCTATATAAAAGATTGGGAATCAGGTGGAACACTATTACATTTGAGGCCCCCATGGCTGCCCATCCAGTTGTGCTTTGAGTGGGCTCACACCAGTAGCAGAATGGGCCGCAGGAGGGAGGACAGGCCCTCTGTGAGCAGCACCATCATTTTCTACAACCCTGCAGGCCAAGTTGCAGATGCGCCCGGATGTGTGTGTGCTGAGTTCTCACCGAGTCAGTGAAAGAGGTTTCGGAAGGAAGACGGATAGGGTTCCCATGAAAGCTGCTGTCCTGAGAAGACGAGAGAGGCCCGTCCACGGCGCTGGGAGGCGGACTGCTTACGGTGGGCACCGCTAAGTCCGAGCTCGGGGACGCGTGGACAGGTGGGAAATGTGGAGAGGAAGAGGAGGTAGGCGGGAGGAAAGGTTGGACGGAGGCTTGGTGGTGAGGCATGAAGTCCTGGGAGTAAGACCTAAACACAGACTTGTACTACAGAACCCAGGCAGAAAACACACAAACAAGAATGTGGGAAGGAGAGAACAGACAAGAGAAAAGGTGGTTAGCTTAGCTGTGGCTCAGCGCTGATGGTCTGTCCTATCTTCCTCAGTGGGGGTTGTTGGTCACACCAGACACCCCCCTTACAGACTCCCATGTCTACACTGCTTCCAGAGAGGGAGCTTGAGGCTGGAAACTGAGCAGCAGCATATGACCAGCAGGATGTGCACAGTGGTTTCTGATGTCCAAGGATAGGACACCCCCTCTCTCCATGTGCCTCTGAGGCGGAAATGGAACCTCTACTACCCAGCTCTCAGGGCCCTCGGGGCTGAACTCAAGCCACAGGCACTTATTCATTTGGAATCCTACCCCTTAAAAGACAAACATGCCATCCTGTAAATGCTGAATGCACCCCAGGCCATTTTAGAAAAGAGCAGGTACCTCAGAGATGACTGGAGGAGCCGCAGAGACTACGGCTCCTCTGAGCTCCCTTCCTTCCTGCTGCTCTTCGTAGTTTTAACAAATACAATGATTGTACAACCCTTCTGATGTCACCTCAGAGCCAGAGGCAAGACTCCTCCAACTTCTCACTTGACAGAGAAGTCAGATGGCAGACTTAGAGGTGTCCCTAAGTCTTCACAGCTTCTGAGGCCCAAGGAGCATGCTCCAGGTCCCCAAGCTGAGGAGTGTGTAATGTCACCGTGCTTGAGATGCTTGCCAACATGGCCCTAACCACCCGGTGCCCTGGGAGAACAGTGTGAGGAGGGGACACCCGCATCCTGTTGGCCTCATGTGCCCATCATAGGTGCCAACTGAAACATGCACACGGCTCACTCAAGGGCTTGGCACAGTTTCTGTGGTGCAGGATTTTCAGAACCCATGGAAATAAGAAAAAGGAACAAGAGATGAAGCTGTCAGCTGATTGGAGATGTGCTCCCAGCAAGGCTTCTGTGCTGAGCACCTGGTCTCCAGCTGGGGCTGTGCTAGGATGCTGTGGAACTAGCGGGCAGAGGCGGGCACTGAGGCAGGGCTGTGAAGGTCACACTGCTGCAGGTTCTGCCTCATTCTCTTTGGTTCTGGGTCAGCTGTGATTCTCAATACGGGCTGCAGAGCCTCTGACCCCTCCCCCGACTTAGGGCACCATACCTTGTTACTTTTCCATCTCTGTGACTTTGGACAAATCACTCTCTTCATCGTGAGCCAGTTGTGGTGGTGCATGGCAGTAAGATTTACTAAAGGAGGTGGAGGCAGGGGATCAGAGGTTTGAGGCCAGCCTGGGCTACAAATTGAGTTCCAGGACAGTTAGGGCTATGTAGAGAGAACCTATCTCAAAAAGATAAACACTCCCCAACACCCCTCCCCCTGCCAAAACCAAACCAAACCAAACCAAAATGGGTGAAAGGACAACCCTTCTCTCAGAGGACAGCTGTAGCTGGTCAGTGTGACAGCCTCAGTATGGCTGGTGCAAGAGCCCATATCCAACACTTGCTTTCCTTTTTTTGCTCCCAAGAACATAGGAGAAAACACTCTAAATGCTAGGGTTGGGAGTCCTCACAGGAGGCAACACAGTTGGCTGGACCAACAGATGCTTAGGAATAGATTTATTATTTTTTGAAAAAAATTTCATTTATTTACTTATTCATGTGTGTAGGAGCATGCCACGGTGCAGGTGTGGAGGTCAGAATTGATTCTCTCCTTCCACCATGTGGATACTGGGGATGCAACTCAGGTCATCAGGCTTGGTGACATGCACCTTTTGTTGGGATTCTGCTTCAGTCTGCCTACCTGTGATGTCATCACCTACCTGCTATGTGGGAGTGGCCCTGCCCAGGGATATATAAAAGGTCAGTCCTACCTCACCTCTCCCTCTTACTCTACCCCCCCTCTCTTACCCTTTATCTTTTCCTGTCTCTGTCCCTCTCTCTCTCTCTTTCTGGGGTACCCTTCTCCCCTTTCCTTCTCCTCCGATGCTCATTTAATAAACCTCATATACTAGATCTGCTGCCCTGGCCTCTTATCTTATTTTTAAATCATTACACCTTTACCTGATGGGACTTATTTTGAGATGGAGAGATGGGGAGATGTAGTCTTTGATGTCTGGAACTCACTATGCAGACCAAGCTTGTCTCCACCTCATAGAGAGCTGTCTGCCTCTGCCTCCCAAGTGCCAAGATTAAAGGTGTGAGTCACCATACCTGGCTACTGCTAAGCTGTCTTGTCAGCCCCCAGTATAATTTTCTTTTTGAGACAGGGTCAAGATATGTAGTCCAGGTTGGCCTCAAAGTTGTAATCTTGTCTCAGTCTTGTGAGTGTACCCATGCACCACTATACCCAGATACTGTTTTTTTTTTTAATCTATTTATTTAAAAGAGTTGCATGCTTTTTTAAAAATTTATTTATTTATTTGGTTTTTCGAGACAGGATTTTTCTGTCCTAGACTTGCTTTGTAGACCAAGCTGGCCTCAAACTCAGAGATCTGCCTGCCTCTGCCTCCCAAATGCTGGGATTAAAAGCATGAGCTACCAAAGGTTAAGATTTTATTTATTTCTGTAGGGGAAATGAGACTATTTAGCTTGTTTATCTGTTCTTCACTCAACTTTGGCAAGTGAAATTGATCAAGAAAATTGTCCATTTCTCTTAGATTTGCAAATTTTGTGGCATAGATGCCTTCAAAGTAGGATCTTATAATTCTTTGTATTTCTTCAGTGTCTGTTGTTATGTCTCCCTTTTCATTTCTGATTTTGTTGATTTCAATACTGTCTCTCTGCCATTTAGTTAGTTTGGCTAACGGTCTGTCTATCTTGTTGATTTTCTCAAAGAACCAGCTCTTGGTTTTGTTGATTCTTTGGACTGTTTTCTTAGTTTCTAATTTGTTATCCAGAGGATCCTAGAAACCTACAAGTAGAACATTATGAAAGGCAGATTTGGGCCCAGGGGTCCCACTCAAACTAAGTCACCAGCCAAGGACAATACAGGCGGTAAACTTTAACCCCCTACCCAGATCTAGCCAATGGACAGAACAGTCTCCACACTTGAGTGGAGAGTGGGGTATGACTTTCACACGTACTCTGGTGCCTCATATTTGACCATGTCCCCTGGATGGGGAGGCCTGGTGGCACTCAGAGGAAGGATAGCAGGTTACCAAGAAGAGACTTGATACCCTATGAGCATATACAGGGGGAGGAAGTCCCCCTCAGGAACAGTCATAGGGGAGGGGAATAAGGGGAAAATGGGAGGGAGGGAAGAATGGGAGGATACAAGGGATGGGATAACCATTGAGATGTAACAAGAATAAATTAATAAAAAATTAAAAAAAAAAAGATTTTATTTATTTTATATGTATGAGTGTTGGCCTGCGGAGGCCAGAAGAGGGCACTGGTCCTCTGTGACAGCTGCGAGCCACCATGCGGGTGTGGGATTCCAACCCAGGTCCTTCTTCAAGAGCAACAGGCGCTCTGAACTGCTAAGCCATCACTTCAGCCCGGTTTTATTTTTTGAGAAAGGATCCTTTGATATGCTGCTCAGGCTGGGCTGGAACTTAAGACTCCTCCAGCCCCAGCCTCCCCATCAGCTGGGGTGGCAGGTGTGTCACACACTGCCTGATTCTATTGTTAACTAAGGCATGTGGACCATTGCCAGGCCCACGACAGCATCTCAGCTGTGAGTGGGGATGAGTCAATGGAAAAGGACGAGGCAGCAGCAGACTCTGGGACAAGGGGCCTGGGTGTCCCCTCCCTTCCAGCCCTCTCCTAGCCAGCTCAGGCATTTCAGTTATGCAGTCCTGCTGGGGCAGGAGCCAGGCTTGAAGAGGTGCCGGGAGGTGCTGGGAAGGCTCGCCAGTCACCACGAAACACTGCTGGCCCTGGGCTGCCCTCCTAATTCTAGACACTGTGCAGGGGGCGGGGCTCACAATCACACTGTTTTCACCGCCCTGGATCTGTCAGGCCCTTCAGGGTCCTGCTCATCGCCAGGGCAGGGAGAAGGGCACAGATGGCCATCTCAAAGCCACCCGCCCCTCAGCAGCCTGGAGTCTATTTTTGGATCTGTGGAGCGCTCGGTTTTGCCTCTGAGATCCCTCTGCAGCAGGAATTCATATTTATAGCCTTAGAGAGGCTGTTTGGGTTGAGGATTCTAGGACACTCACGGCTCCTGTCTGAGACCTGCACACTTCGGAGGGGATAGAGTAAGTGGTGTCAGAGGAAATGAGAACCAGGAGAGGCGCTGGTTCCAGTGCCAGACAGTGTCAGCATGGGACACCTGAGGACCTGGGCAGCTATGTTCAGCGTGCTGGTGTGGCTCATCTCCTTTAGCTGACAGGAGGTGCTGCTATAATCTTTCTGACTGAAGGAGAAGAGACCACCTCCCTAACATCCTGTGCTGGTAGGCGGTGGCACAGGGTGGCCTGCATCACACTGGAATCAGAGGACCAGGCCCTCACCTAGCTATCCTGATTGGCTCAGGGGGTCCTCAGGCGAGCACTGTATGATGCTGGGCAGGTCGTGTAAGCCAGGGACGGCTGGAGAGAGCAGAGCCCTGACTGCCAGGTAGAAAAGATGAAGCAGCAGCTGGCTCCTCTGAAAAGATATGCCTGAAAGAACAACTGACTTTTGGAGTGGAAAAAAAAATAGTGGAGGCTGATGGACAACCTTCTGTTTGTTTGTTGCCAATTCATTAAAGTCAGAGCCACCTGATGCTGGTCAAGCGCCAGTGACACTTTCTGTTAGTCCTGGCATTAAAAAATGCCAGGGGATGGGGCCTGTGCTGGCAGGAAAGCAGGGCAGCATATTTTCCAGCTCCTCCACTTAGTTCCTCTGGTGGGCAGGCTGCTCGGGTGTGAGGGCGGCCTGCACATCAGTAGTGAGGGATCTGATCCAGCCCTGCCGAGCTCCCAGCTAAATAACAGCACAAGACAGCCATGATGGTAACTAAAGCTGCACTGCAGAGTGTCAGGGAAGGCTGCAGAGACAGGTTGTCCCTGCAACAAACATGCTCAGGATGGCTAGGTTTTGGATGCTCTTAGAATCAGAAATATGATGAACATGCCTTTAATCCCAGCACTCGGGAGGCAGAGGCAGGTGGATCTCTCTGAGTTCGAGGCCAGCCTGGTCTACAAAGTGAGTCTAGGACAGCCAAGGCTACACAGAAAAACCCTGTCTCGAGAAACCAAAAAAAGAAAAAAGAAATATGAATATGAGGGCTGGAGAGATGGCTCAGAGGTTAAGAGCCCCGGCTACTCTTCCAAAGGTCCTGAGTTTAATTCCCAGCAACCACATGGTGGTCCATAACCATCTATAGTAAAATCTGGTGTCCTCTTCAGTCATGCAGGCAGAACATTGTACAAATAAAATAAAATTAAAAAAAAGAAATATGAATAAGAGCAGGGCGGTGGGGCATGCCTTTAATCTCAGCACTTGGATCTCTAAGTTTGAGGCCAGCCTGGACTAGAGTGAGTTCCAGGACAGCCAGGGCTATGCAGAAAAATCCTGTCTCAAAAAGCCAAAGAAAGAAACAAAAAGAAAAGAAATATGGATCACTCACTGCACAGCTGCTCTTTTAAAAGGCAAGGAAGTTGTTTTCATGACTTAGGAGTCTTTCCGTGGACTCTCCCTGGGTGCTGTGCTCAGAGCCACAGACTTCAGCAGGGCTGGCCAGCAGCATAGCGGGCAGCAGCAGGCCAGGCAGGAAGCCAGGCTTCAGCTGCTACCAAGCACCCAACAGTCACCTGGGGAGACTGCCATGGCTCCTTTGGAGATGGGATGTGGTCCAGGGTCCTGGTCACACCGCTCCCCACATCATCCCATTTGCCAATGCCCATCTTGGGGCTGACCTATCTAGGGCAGTTCTCTTGTTTGAGGCTCTTCTGCTAATTCTAGGAACTACATTTTACAACAAATGGAGGGTTTCAAAGCCAAGTGGTAGATTCAGAGGCTGATGCCATGAGCCTCCAGACCTGTCACAGGCCACTTGTCTTTGTTCCTGGCAAGGAAAGGCACGTCTGTAGTCTTCAGTCATCAACCTACCAAAAGGGAGACATGAGCATCAAGCCATGTCCAAACACGTTCCCTGTTCAAAACAAAACAAAACAAAACAAAAACCCCAAAAAACCCAAAAACCTTCTTGGGGCATTTATTTTGAAAAACTATTTAAAAACTCTAAAAACAAAAGCATAAAAGAAGAGACTTGTTCTGCCTGAGTGAGTTCTGCTTAAGTGGACTGAGGGTAAATACTGACAAAGTCACTTCTGTGACACGCTCCTGCAGCTGTGGGGACAAAGCCCTTGTTCTTCCACACAGGCCCGGGAAGCCCAGCACATCTCAGGGAGCTGTGTGCTCAACCTCAACGGCAGTCTCAGCCCCAAGATGTAAGCCAGGCCAGAGGGGAGCTGCGCTTGGCCCGGCAAGCCAGTGGACTACTCTCCTGTGCTTGAGGCTTGGGCAGCCTGGCAGCCTCTCACCTGTCTGTAGAGCTCTCATCACATCTGTAGCTCCTTCAGCTACACTTGACAACACGAAGGACAAACACATGCACTCCTTCAAGGCAGCCAGGAGGCATCTCTGACCAGCTGCACTGGATCCCAGGAGCTTATCAAGGCCACCTTAGCACTGTGCTCTTCTTGAAGGGGATCTGGGTTCTGAGCTTGGTCCTAGCTTGACACTATGAGCACATAACTTAGCTTCTTTGCCTTGGTGTCGTCACATCCTGAGTGGGAAAAATACTCTGTCACAGATTTATAAGAGGTCCTGGATAGGAGGTCAGGCAATAGCCACCTGTGTGGAGCAGTGCCCTTGGGGGTCATGTCACCACACGACCTTCTTGGAACCTGAACTCTGGTGTCAGATGGGGCACAGAAGACAACAGTAAGCCTAGAATTCTAGTGGGGTGGTGAGGGGCACTCTCAGAAGCCCAGCTTGTGAAAACCTCAAGAAAGGAGCCCTGGCCTCTGGCCCCAAGTTGGGCTCTATGTACTCCCTGGCCGTCCCCAGCAGTGAGGCAGCCTGGTCCTGCCCCTACCTTCCCTGAGCTAGGAATTTACACACGGCCTCTCGTCAGGTGGGAGATACATGGGAGGAGTACAAGTGTGCAGGGCACATCCACCATTCTAGGAGGCTTCAAGTGAGGTGAACTCAAGCAGTGCTGGCCTGCGGCAGCCTGGGGCTTTTCTATAAGGTCAGAAAGGTGCACAGCGAGCTACTGCAGGGACTATGGCTTACTTCAAGGGCCGGCTGGAGCCTCAGAAGACCATGTGAGTGTTGGCCCTGGAGCTGCAGGGTTGGGGGCATTTCACCACAGAAGTGGGGTGCTGGGGGAGCAAAGCAGGGTGTGGCTATGGCAGCAGCAGATGGGAGAAAAAGGTACCAGCTCCAGGTGAAGGCTCTGTGGCACTGGAAGGGCTGTGTGGATGCTGAACAGGGGGTGTTTGTGGAGCCATTACAGAGAAGAAATGGTTGGGGAGACAGGCATGAATACTCAGTGATGACTTGCTACAAACTGGCTTAGAGCTGACTAGTAGGTAGAAGTCGGCAGAAAACTAGCTGGAGATCCTTGGATCTGGGCTTGCAGACTACTGTGCTGCCAAACTGCAGCCGGTGAGACAGAGGTCTATGAAGTGGCTTTTCACAGAACAAGCACTTCCTCCCCCATAAGGAAAACCCTCCTGATGTGAGAAATGCAAGAAACCTTTCATGGAAACCAGGAAGCCAGGCAGGCCCAAGCCGGAACAAGCCGGGAAGGATGTGGCTCTGTCCCTGGGTCACTGGGTCTCACTCCTCCATCCCATCCCTTCCTCTCATGTGTCAGTGTGCTTTGGCCTTGCTTAGGCCAGGAAGTGATAAAGACAAGATGAGATGGGACAAGGAAGGGCTGCTGTGCTATGCCAAGCCTGAGCCTCTCTCCATGCCCCGTGATGGGCAGTACCCTTTCCTGCCCGTCCTAATTCTCCTATTTTCTCTCTCACTTCTGTTTGATTTTTAGATCAGGTGGTGTGCCCACGGTGTCTGTGGTGGCCTTTGGGTGATTTTCAGATATTGTTTATGGCCAGGAGAGACACAGGCACAGTGGTGGAGGGTAAGGATCCAGTCCTGCATCTCAGGAGGTGGCTCCGGAGTATCTATGGCCACAGCACAGAAGCTGTGCTTATATGAGGCCTGGGCCTTCTGTGAAGGACACATGTGTGATGCCCCCAAACCTGGATCCAATAGCTCGGAGAAAAGAGGACTGACTGAGACCAGAGTGAGAGAACAGCTGCTTTACACCCTTTTCAGAACACTGAGGTCCATGACAATATACATGTAGCTTTCTTTTTTGGGGGGTGGGGTGGGGTGGGGTAAAGGGTTCAAGACAGGGTCTCTCTGTGGAACCATGGGTGTCCTAGAACTTGCTCTGTAGACCAGGCTGGCCTCAAACTCAGAGCTACCTCCGCCAAGCCAAGAACCACTATGCCTAGATACACTTAGCTTTCACATCCCAAAGATTTTTGTTTTAAATCATAAGCATCACTATGAGATTTAAACATAACCTCTCAAAGTAGAGCCAGCGAGCTGTTTTATGTATCCAGAACTGAATGGAAAAGCAACCTGCCAATAGCCTAGCACCCTAACAGGTTTCTTGTTGATGGCAGCATCTGGAATGGGTGCTGGTAAAGAAAGGGGCATGAACTGGGTGTGGTGGCGCATGCCTTTAATCCAGCACTCGGGAGGCAGAGGCAGGAGGATCGCTGTGAGTTCGAGGCCAGCTTGGTCTACAAAGTGAGTCCAGGACAGCCAAGGCTACACATAGAGACCCTGTCTTGAAAAATAAATTAAAAAGAAAAGAAAGGGGCACAAGACAGTCTGGAAAGGGAGCGGTGACTCTCTACTGCCTACTCTGCAGTATACAGAGGGACTGGGCATCCTCGTGGTCAGAGTCTCAATGCGTCACTACTGCTCAAGGGCAATGTAAATATGGACCAAACTAATTGTTCAGGACAGAGAAGAGACACACAACCAGATGGCCAGGACACAGGTGAAGAGAGAGCTAGCAGGAAGGTAGGAAGTTCCATAGCTGAGCTACAACGAGGACACACCAAGGAGCCCACAGAGTGACAGAACCTAGAAAGCCATGGAGGGAGAGTCTAGGACAGGAAGAAGTGCCTGGTACCACTCTGAAGGCTCAGGTAGCTTGGTAGTTTTGGAAGGCCAGGAGGATACATCTCAAATGCACGCAGGGCAGGCCTGCGGTGCGATGAGCCATGGTCAGGAGGGCCAGCAAAGGCCATTCCTTCCCATCCTCATGCTTTAGTCTCAGCCTCATTTTTTTTTTCAGCCCCTTTTTTTGTCAGGTGAGTTTAAATGACTCTGAAGACACAATTTTCTTGGCTGCTGTTCAAATCTTCAGGAGCAATACCCATATCAGGAAAGCATGGGAGCCCACTTAGGGACCAGCTCCCAGGCTCAGGCAACACTTAGGGACCTGCTCAACAAAGGAAGCTGGGACTGGTTCTTACTGGGTGTGGTCCTGGGGAAACTTGGGATGGCTGGTACTGTCACTGATCACTGGGCCTGTGACCTCGGTCCCTTTGCTAATGCTCTAGATGGCTCTTCAGAAAGACTCCTGGGCTTCCTGGCCACCATCCTTGAAGCAAGGCCTTGGGCTTGAAACATGTTTCCTTGTCATTTGTCTCTGAGACACAACTGTCCTTTAAGCTACCAATCAACTTCTCTTTCTCCCCATGTCTTTATAACTGTGACTCCTGCTGTCACTCACACCTTAGCCTAGTTTCTCTCAGCTTATCTGACTGTGCCCCTCTCAGGTATACGGGCACCCATTTCCATCCTTCTTGTAGCTAAGCCACACGTGTTCTGACTGCAGTGTGGAACCCTGTGTCTAAGTTTATCTTAGACTTAACCAGAGACTGTGAAAGAGCTGCCAAGTCTCTCGATCACTGCATGGGGCTCTGTCAGCTGACACACACCAAGCATGTAAGCCTGCACTCATGTGCTTGAGGCTCTTTCCTTTCACTGAAACAACATATCCTTTTAGTGTGGCCCCTTGGACTCTCTCTTGGAGCTGTAGCTAATAATGTAAGCTGCCTCAACATTCCACAAGTGTGACACATGCAGACCCAAACCTAAGAAAATGCTCTGGTCTGTATTTCTGTAGCACACAGTCCAGGTCACCTACAGTTGTCTGCTAACAGCTCAGAAGGATAAGGAGAAATTCCCAAGGGTGTACATGTGTGTGCACGCCTGTGTGTGTGCATTAACAGACAAGGGCCAGGATTGTCTAGAACCAAGGCTGTGCAAGGTTGGTGGAGGGAGCTTGCTAGAGATGCCTTCTGAGGAACTAGGCTATCTGTGTGGTAGGACAGAGGTGACTCAGCCTGCCCCACATCACAGCACTGCTGAGCCCTTGAAAAGGGGAGATTCTACACTACAAGGCCCCCCTGCAGGCCCTGAGCATTGAACTGCAAACTCCAGACAAAGGCAGACAGGAAACAAAACCAAACTGGGGACCTGGGCAAGTTTTACGGTCACCTATCCAAGCTTTTCACTGGGTGAGATGGGCGCTGGGTGGCTGAAGTCATCCGCTCTACTCCTGAGTACAGGATGAGAGGCAGGACAAGACCAGATGGGCAGTGACACAGCTTCGCACGGGGCTTCATGTGATTGCTACAGCTCTCTCAATCACTCTGAGATCCAGGGAGATGTCAATATTGAGCTCAAGCTGCTTTCAAGGGAAGTGAACTTGGCTCTTCTTTTTCTCTCTGAGCCTCACCAGAGAAGGTCACAGGAGTAAGTAAGGGTGGTTGCTTTGGCTCTGGGGCAGATGAAGACTCCAGAAAGCAGGGCTTTCTTGTGTGTCACCCCCGAGCTATCTACACACTGGTGAGGCCTCCCCACACTGGCTTGTGTCAGGGTGACAGGCAGTACTGCCCCTCAGGAGCAGGGTCTCCTCCCCTTACCTCCCAGCCAAGGATCCTTGTGATCCCATGTGGTGACCCTGCATCAGTTTTGCGCTCAGGCTGCAGGGCACCTGACACTTTTCCATTTGTTTTGTTGCCTTGGAAGCCGGCAGCTGCTACAAGAACAAGCCCAAACCAGCCTGACAGTGGTGACAAACTAGCCCAACTGTCCCAGCTCAGGTCCCAAAGATATCTGCATGCACACCACTCTCCTAAGCTGAGTCCTGAGCAAGATGACGAAGGGTCACTGCTGTAAGCCACAGGCACACTGAACCACCGTCACTCCTGTACCTGGTTACCTGTCTGCCTGCTTCCTATATGAGGACCAAACCCTCTTAATTGCAGCCCCAGGCCCATGGGAGGGCAGGACACAAAAAGCAGAAATGGCTGTGCTCTGTACCAGTGTCCAGACAGGACAGCCCACGCCTCCACTCCCATACCACCCCCAACCACAGTCCCCAAGGCCCGGGGAACCAAGCATTCAGATTCTTTCCTGTGGACAGGCAGAGATCTGCAGAAGGACAGGGCTGGTGACAGGTGGAAGTGAGGAAGAGGAGCGGGGAGTGACTCACCGAGGGCACAGGCAAGCTGCCGTGCCGGTTGAGAAAGGAGTTAGACACGGATACACTGAGGCCCTGAGCGGCACTGCCGTCCTCGGGGGTGAAGGCCACTTTAGTTTGCTGGACACAGTAGGAGACAGAGAAGGAAGAAGCAGCATAGGAGGCCTGCTGGGCAGAGGGTGAAAGGGAAGGCAGGGAGGAGGAGAGAGCAGAGAACCGTCAGCATGGCAGTACAGCTGAGGGGTGTCCTGCAGGGGATGGCTGCCTGGCTCCCCAGAGGCTGTCTAAATGAGGGGCCCTGCTGTTTCGTCTTATGGCAGAGTCTAATGCCAACTTTCAGAGGCCAAGTGGGCTGAGACCACGCAGACTTGGGCTGCCCCAGGCCCTGAGCTCTTTAGAGTGGGGTGGACCTGGGTAGTCACTCTGGCCTCAGAGCTCAGGCCCGGGTCAGTCTACCTGTGCTTGAATCCGGACCCCTCGGAGAACACCGCTGGCTCTTCTTAGAGAGCTCAGTGGTCAGGGTCATCATCTGAAAACCATGACCAACTCTTGCACCTTCCGTGTACATTCGGGGGAGGGTCAAATGAGACGCTGTCTATCACTCTGTGTGAAGAAGTGTAACTGCTGCTATCACATTTGTATACAAGATATGCACGGCTCCCGTATGCGTGTGCAAGCAGCAGCTGGCACAGCAGGTCAGTAGTAGGCCAGGGCTCACCTGGAGTGGGCTTTGGATAGCTGTGGCCTGGAGATAAGTTCTAGTCCCCAGCCTCTCTTTATGCGCAGCTGTGCATAAAACTGTGGTGAGGACCCTGTGCACCTCACCCTGCCTGGGAGGTCCCTAACTGGCTGGTCTCTCCTCACCCTGCTGCATGGTGGGACAGGCTGTCTCCCGGCACATCTTTGTTCTGTTCCACATGCATGTGAGGAATCTGCTTGCAGTTGTTCACAGTCTATGGACTTCCCAGTACATAGGTGCCCAGGGAAACCCACAGGCCATGGAGGAGCAACCTCAGTAAGGACTGGTCGGCAGCCCTTCCTGGGCCAGCTTCTGTACTCCCACAAAGATAACCTTCTGTCAAACAACTGCAGAGTGGCATCAGTTCCCATTAGCACCATGGACAGGGCCGGACCCCCAGGCTCCCAATTCCCAGCTTAATCTTTTCTCTCTAGAAGAGGTTGCCTCCTTCAGCACAGAGCTTCTTGGGAGAAGCAAATGCCTGCTTAGCTGGCTGGTTATGGCCTGGGAAGGCTAAACAGCTCCTGTATGTGTGTGCTAGGCTAAGCTCCAGGCACTACAAGGTAAACAGGGCTCACTTCCTCCTCTCACACACACAGAAAAGGGCTTAGATGGACACCCAAGTCACTTCTCTTGCCAGAAACTGGATTGGCCAGCAAGGCACTAAAGCGGCCCACACAGCTCTGCAAAGGTTAAGACCTCCCCTCTGCAGAGTTTGGCTGGCCCAGAGAATCTGATCCTGAACTCAGCAAGGAGAAGAAGGCTGGGAGAGCTGCGGGTTCAGTGCTCTGCCGCCCCCTGGTGAGCATGTGAGCTGAGGATCGTCACAGAGGTGAGCGAAGGACGCTCGCTTGCTGCTGGCTTTGTAGCACAAAGTGGCTCTGTCTGGAGCCATCCTGCTTCAATGGAACTTGCTCCCAAGGGGCCGTCACTAGCCAGGGATGGGATGGAAGTCACTCCATACAGTTAGGCCCATTATGAAAGTCAAGTCCACAGATGGCCACACACAGACAGCGCTCTGTGCGTGATTGAGTCCCTCCTGTCTGTGAGGTCTATGTTAGAGCAAAGAAGCAAGGGAGGGCACAAGAGACTGTCAGCAGAGTGATCACACATTCTGAGCACAAGTCTTTGTCCCCAGGGTGGGATGACAGCAGTGTGGGGGACAGGCTGCTGCTGAGCATCCAGGAAGGAAATGGAGGCACCACATGGGACACAGGGACTTGAACACACCTAAGGCCAGGGTCTCCACTTCTTGGAGGCCTGCCAGGACCGGAAGCTCTGGTCACCTGCTGCAGAGCCAAGGACACAGATGGGGAACTGCTTACCAGCTGCCGCTGCTTGGGGGGCAAGGCGGGCGGAGGGGCCAGCTCCTGTGTGGAGTCGCTAACACAGAAGGAGTCGCTGAAGCCGTAGACCTCCATGAGCATCTTGTTCTTCTGCTGGTAGATGTGCTCACTCTGCGGCGTCTGGTAGAACATGGAGGGCTGCGGCTCTGAGTAGTCCTCCAGCAGCTGCATGTAGGCCAGCACTGTGGACAGAGGGTGTTGCTGTCCTCTCACCAGAGCAGAGCCCACAGAGCCGCCCCCGCCAGCCCTCATGCTCAGGTAGAGCTTGGGGCCTCACAGAGCAGGGATGCTACTCTGGGTGCCATTATGAAGGTGGACACGTCCCGTCGCCCACCTGGTCTCTGCTCAGAGCGCGGCGGGCTCTGGGTGTGATGACTGTTGGTAGTTCCCACTCTGCCGGGGTATCGGCACTGGGGAGGCTGTGAGTGTGGGAAATTTCTGTACTTTCCATTCAGTGTTGTTGTGAGCCTAAAGCAGCTCTACAAACAAGGTTCTGTTAAAATAAGTGCAAGGGGCACTCTGCTCCCTTCCTGCAGGTGTCGGGGGTTTCCATGCTCAGCAGTACCTGAGGCTCTGCAGGACTGTTCAGCCTCAGCTTGCCCTTGGGCTTGGCCTCGGCTATCTTGTCTTTGCCAGATACGAACACACATAGGGCTCCTGTGCCCAGGGGCTCCCCATCCATAGCCTTCCCACCCAGGTCCCTGTCAACTCTCCCTATGTGGCAGTCTGGCCTTTCCTCACTCACTGTTTATTGAGCATGCAGTGCTGTACATGTAGGCACAGGCACAGGTGCTGGGAGTGCACAGGATCAGCAAGGTGAATCCTTTGCCTTATGGGGCTCATACTCTCTTTGGGTCAACAGAATATACCATGCACAGGTATGGTGTAGCAGCCCCACAGAGAAAGAAAAAGTGCGGCTGTGGGGTACGACTTTAAACTACCTAAGGATGATGTGAGGACAGGACAGAGTCTTCCACTCTAGTCCACAGGTAATGCAAAGGCCCAAGACTGGGGAAAGTAGCAAGGGTGGGCAGGGCACAGCACACAAAAGATCAGGGAAGGGAGGCTGGGCAGCCCCAGAGAAGCCGCCTGCAGCAGGCTCTACCCCAGCACAGGGTCCACCCACAGCAGGCGCCTCTTGGGAGTATCTGGGCCTCCCGTGGTAAGGTGAAATGGCTCTAAGCCTATTTAGTGAGGATCAGGAATATAAGGGCGCTGTGGTGGGAGACAGAAATGTGGAACAGGGCAGGGAAGAAGCAGATGGAGTGGGATTTACCGCCTTCCCTGCCAGGAGGGAAGCTGTAGCAGGGCAGGAGCCACGCCTGACTCCACAAACATTTGTAGACTGGGTGAATGAAATGCGTTCCCAGCAAGCATCTCTAGGGACTTGTTAGCTGGGCTTCCTTCCTAGCTGAAGGGACACAGGCCAGACCAGAAAGAGGGATGGAGGGTAGGGGAGGAAGCACACAAATGCTGGCTGACACATCTTCTCACCCCTGCTCCCACCATCCTTGCTCATGGAGACTAAGTGGTGTCCCCCAGCTAAGCTGCCTATTATAACCTGTCTGCCTGGTGGGCCAGCCTCGGCCTCAGCAGGGACCTCATGTGCCCAGGGAGTAGAGAAGCCAGAGAGCCAAAGCTCAGCTGTCACATCTCATGGTCTCATCCTTGCAGGCACCTCTCCACACAGCAGGTGCAGGGCTGCCAGCCTCACGTGGGGAGTCAGCCTGTGCTTTGTTTCTGAGTTATCTGGGCCCTACTGTCCACAGAGCTAGAGGGTTCTGGAAAAGGGATGGAGCACTTTGCCTAGGACTTGAACGCTGCTCTGACATCTGAGGGGAGTCAAGGCTGGCCTTCCATCTGTGTGCAGACCCATCTCTACCCTGGGCACTGGGACCACCCCCACACACTGAAGGACTGGTAGAGAGGACATTGTTGGCCCTTTAACACCTAGTTAGGACTGAGTATCAATCCACTCAGAGAGAGAGAGAGAGAGAGAGCGCAAAAACGACAGCTATGAAGTCAAGGACCCTGGGCTTAGGTCCAGAGGATCTAAGTCAATGTGTGGCTGAGACATGGACAGCAGCCTTCAGCCTCTCCCAGGCAGATACTTTCTCCTTAGGGCACACCCCAAGTGCTAGGAGCATATATTCTACAGTATGAATATTTTTCTGATATCCAGAGTTGGGGGCTCACTTGTCAGAAGGCAGAGGAAGGCAGCCTGAGGCAGGAGTCTATTTCTCCCTGGCAGCCATGTGGCCCTAGGGTGTTGGCAAAGGTGCTCTCTTGGCAGCTCTTCCTGGTGTTCTTGCTGAAAGGCAGGCAGCCATGTTTATTCACAGAATACAAGAGAGCTTGCTGGTTCTGCTGTGCACTGACAGAACATGGCTACGTTCCCCATGGCTGAACATGGAAGAGGAGTGCTCCCACTGCTCCTCCAGCCGCACAGTGGTACTGCTGTATCCCTGCTCGGTCACAGCTTAGGGGTGATCCCAACCCCACGACTGGCTTTCCAGAAGGGCCAAGCAACCCCCTATACCCAATGTGCCCAGGCCTTTAGGGACTCCAGATGCTGAGGTCCTGGTAGAGACCTGTGAGCTACACACAAAAGAACAGCAGTGCGGCTCACCCTCTCAGGACTGGACTACAGTTCCTTTCCACATTGGGCAGTGCCTCAGATGCCAGAGCAGCCAGCAAGGCGGGGAATGCTTGGCTGCAGGCACTTCTTCAGATATGGGCTCTGGGAACATCAGTCCCTGACAGTCCTCAGGGCTACTCTTAACAAGGAGAGCCAGGCCCATCATGATGTTGGGGCACCCCTCTCAGTGAAGACTTGATGGCATCAGAACTGCCCATGTACGAGCTTGCTTTAGAGGTACCAGGTGCCAAGGGATGATGTTCACTCATTCTTCCTCCCACAGCAGTTCTGTGAGGCCCCTCCCCCACTCACAGGTGGGACTCTCTAATGGTCCCTTCAGGGAGGGAAGGGCAGACTCTGGACCAGAACTGAGCTCAGGGTGCTTAAAGTTTGGGGCTTTTTCGCTAAACACAGAAAAAGGACCCTGCATGGGAGTAAAAAAAAAAAAAAAAAAAGACCTCTGCTGAAAATACAGCAGGTCTTAAGGATGGAGGGCAGAGGCTTTCCATGTGGGCTTGGGTGCATTCAGACCCAGGCAGGCTTGAACCCCATACTGCTTCTTGTCGGCAGCTCTGAGACCTTGCCTGGAAAGCAAACTACATAAGCTTTCACTGCTCAGAGCCATCACCTTGAGCCCTTGGCTGTCCTAAGGAATCTGCAAGAGAAAGTGCTCTAGTCACAGCAGGACAGAGCTTCAGTTGCTTCTCATGCCACCGGAGACCATTTCAGCCACTTGAGACTTGAGATGAACAGAAGCAATGGCCCCTCTCCCCGTCTGTCTGCCACTACTCCCGCAGCAGGCTCTGCTTGAAGGCACTGGCCCACACCTGTTCTAAGAGCCACAAGCAGCGGGAGGCTTCCCATTTATCTGGTACAGTTTAACAGACACAGTCCCGTTCCACACCTAGTCCACGGGGCTCCCTTGATGAGAAAGAGGGTGCCCCCAGTGCTAATGGTGCTCTGGCAAGGTGGGTGGAAGGAGACACAGAGAGATCTGTTCCCAACTGCCATGTCTTTTCACAGCAGAGCTCAGTCTGTAGCAAGCCAGCTTACAGGACACGTGGAATGACATCATTAGTTTGCCGAGCCGTTCTCTCTCTAGCTGGGGACCATCCTACCAAGGCTGTGACAAAGCTGTGAGATGTCTTGGGTGTGGGGAATGTGGTTACACACTCGGCCGCTCTCTCTCTGGGAGTGGGAGACCTCAGGAGGGAGTCAGAAGTGCAATGTCCAGTTCTAGGTGTTCATGCTGGATTGTACCAGGGTGAGGGGCCATGGAGCTGTGCAGCTGATGTGGCCACACATATCAGAAAGGAACATCTAGTCTGCAAGGGAAAATCTGAGAACAGTGTTGCTGAGGCGAGGGAGAGGGTGGGGCAGTGTGGCCTGCAAGTTTCCCATGTGGAACAGTTGGGGAGGAGGAGAAAAGATGGAATGTCCAGAATGTCCCTTAGTAATGCTATGGCAAACTTGCAGCTACAAACATTCCGCCTCCCAGATCCACCCAGCCTAACAAGATCTATCTACTAAAACATCCAGTCCAGGCGCTGACCTCAGCCCTCCAGGCAGCTAGCTCTGATCTAGGTCACTGTGAGCACCCTGTCCACACACAGGACAACCCTCTGGGGGCTAGACAGGCTCTGCTTATACACATGTCACTTCATGTGATATCACAGCAATGCTGCTCCATGCCATGACCCTTTGCCACATTGTGTTCAGGTCACAAGGGTCAATGGATGGGATCTATAGAAGACACCTGGGAGCATCAGGCCTGTAATTTCAAGACCACAAAGGAGAGATGAGCTAATCAGACTTTCGAGGACCATCAATAATAGTGATAGGATCAGGCCCTGGAAACACCCACATGGACCTATGAGCCTATCCTACATGAAAGAGCGAGGGCACAGGCTTGCCTTTGGTCCCGTGTTGGGCAGAGCAGAACACAGAGGGTTATACACTGTGGCACTTACTGTGTTTGTTTTTCTTCTCTGGTAGAGGAGGTGGCTTTTCTGGGTCACCCGCTGACTCAGGAGCACTGAAATCTCCCACAAACTCAACAGGCGCTGTGGAAGCTCTCTGCTGAAAGGGAAGGACAGCAGCAAAGGGCATGTAGGGCACGGGCTGGACTGAGTTCTGCAGGTCATCTTCTGAGATGTTGTCATACTGTGAGGGGTGCCGCTCATAGGACACCCTGCAGCCAGAGCTGTCCGTGGTCTGGGAGGCTGCGCTCCTGCGCTTCTTCTCGGGAAGGGCAGGTGGAGTGTCTGTCTTCTGCCCCTCCTGCTGGGGACAGCTGCCCAGAGGCAGCTGGAAAGGATGGCCAAGTAATGGAGGCCCAGACTCCCCCAGGGACTCCGGTAGTGGGCTGAGGCTGCAGGCCGCCTGTGGAAGGGTCTGGTCTGCGTTGGAGAGGTCTTGTTGGAGGAATTCATAGTCGGGGTCATAGTGATCTGCAAACCACACAGGAAAATACCCATTAGCTGCGAGGCAGCTGTTCTGCTCCATCTCCCTTGCAGAGGACATGGTGTGTACCTGATCTCTCCTGTGGGCTTCTTCTTACCTGGCTATTCTTTATCTGCCACAAAGCGTACAAGTTAAGGAGGCGGGGAGATGCTGCTGGCTATGCTGGTCTCTGTATCTTTGTACTTTTATACATGGTCACACACAGATCCACATACAGCCACAGACATATGCACACACACAGACACGCTTACACAGACATGCTCAAAAAGACACATAGAATATGTGTCTTTCCTTTTTTTTGTGCTTTGGGGATAGAACCCAGAGTTTGAGCATATCCCCAGCATCTTACTACATTTTACAACTTGAGTATTGTGTGGCACATGCCTGTAATCCCAGCACTCGGGAGGCGGAGGTTGGCGGATCACTGTGAGTTCGAGGCCAGCCTGGTCTACAAAGCTGTCCAGGACAGCAAAGGCCACACAGAGACACACTGTCTCAAAAATCCAAACAAACAAACAAACAAAAGATACTGGGCTGGAGAGATGGCTCAGAGGTTAAGAGCACTGTCTGCTCTTCCAGAGGTACTGAGTTCAATTCCCAGCTACCACATGGTGGCTCACAATCATCTGTAATGAGATCTGGTACCCTTTTCCATTGGGCAGGTGTACATGCAAATAGAGCACTCATACATAAATCCTAAAAATAGACTTGATTACTGAAGAGAAATGGAAAATAATCATGAAAAATAACAAGTCAGAGCTGCTGTTCTTTTCCCTAGAAACCCTAGAGTTTCTCAGTGTAGCCTTGGCTGTTCTAGACTCAGTAGACCAGGCTGACATGGAACTCAGGAGTGTTGGGATTAAAGGTGTGTGCTACCACACCCAGCTAAAGAATCAGATTCCATTACAGATGATTATGAGCCACCATAGGAATTGAACTCAGGACTTCTTGAAGAGTAGTCAGTGCTCTTAACCGCTGGGTCATTCCCTACTTTTTTTTGTTTGTCTTTGAGACATGGACTATGTAGCCCTGGCTGGCTTGAAATTCTCTATAGACCAGGCTGGCCTGAAGCTCCTAAAAATCCTTCTACCTCTGCCTCCCAAGCACCCTCTTCTGCTCCTTTTTTACGGTACCTAAGAAACAGCATGGCCTTGGCCTCAGAGTCTGTCCATGCACCAACACCCATAGGTGACCTTCACTAGCCACAGGCTATCTCTTCAGGGCAATGCCCCTCACCCCACTAGTGACTCCAACAGTGGCTCCAGACTACCAGCAGCTAACTCTTTGCAGGTCAGCCCCTCAGACAGGAGCCTGGTCAGCAAGCCCTCCTTTGTGCTTAGGACAACTTCTTAGGAGGGAGAAGGATCTAGTTCCCAGGACACAAGCAAGCTGGTACCGGCAAGCTCCTGCCAATTGGTCCTGCAACCTTGGTCAGTGGTGTCTGACCATGTAGGGGGGCTATTTGATGCTTTCAAGCTCTGTCGACACCCTGGGGAGCTCCCTCCCACACAGAAGCAAGCGTGTGGGCTGAGACAGCTGTCCACTGCCAGGCTACCTGCCGTGTGACTGCCCTGTTACTTCATAGACTTTTCAGGCTCTTCCAGAGCAGATAGCATCTTCATTTTGCATATGGGGAAACTGAGGCTGACTCAGGGCCAGAACTGAAGGAGCCCGGGGAACCTTAGAAGAAGGAGGAAGGCTGCGATGGCTTACCTAGTGTTTCACAGCTTGTGTTCCTCGAGCACTGCCCGCTATCCCTGTCTAGGGAGGACAGCTGCTCGTCTGACCGGCTGAGCTTGCCGGTGCTGCTGCAGGGGGACAGGCGAGGAGACTCACCACCGCAGGAGCGGCTGCCTCCCGACAGGCGCCTCTGGGTGTAACAGTCAACATCAAAGTCCTTGGGAAGAATGAAAAGCAACTTCAGTCATCCTGGTGGGAGGCAGCAGACTCAGAAATCCCTGCCTAGCTCAGAGGCCTCTCTGATGTCACTGCAGGATCAGGATGAGGCAGGGAAGGAGCTGGAGGAGTAGGCGTGTCCTTGGGAGATGTCCAAGGTTAGTCTACTGCCTATGTCACAGGGGATGGGGCGGGTGGGGGACGGGGGGATGGGGGACGGGGGGTGGTGGTGGTGGTGGTGGTTATAGATGTGACTAATAGTGGGTGTAAAGACTACCAGGTGACTCAGCTTTAGGACTCTACATTCAAACCCCAATTCCAAAAGAGAACAGGAGTGCATTACCTGCCTGTTGATTCCAACAGGCAAACTGGAGCCGCTGGTAGCTCGGCTCATAGGGGCTACCACAGCCACTCGGGTAGGGGATGGAGCTGACTGCCTCTTCTTGGGCGGCAGTGCTGGTGGACTAGAAGAGACAGAACATGCAGGCAAGCTGTACATGGCAAACAAGAGTGCTTCAGATGGTTTCAGGCAACGGGACATGAGTGAAGCTCTTGCCACACCTAATCTCCACCCGTTACCTGCCTCCTGTTCTCTTGCCAATCACTCTACTAATGCCAGAAGACCGGAACCAAAAAGGTTCTTTTTCTTCCACAGTAAACCATGCCCGCTTTCACTGGATAGAGACCTAAGGCAAGCTGTAAGAGCACAGAGCCTGTGAGGGCCCAGGGCCAGAGCCTGGCCACCTTCAGAGACAGTCTTTCCTAACAGTGCCAAGCCACCAGAGCATTTAAGAGACTGACGTCTTATGTCATACCCAAGCACCCTTTATCCTTTTTGTTCAGTCTACTATCTCCTCCCCACACTGGGTCATAAATAGGGAAGCACTAGGGAAAAAAAATCCCCTTAAAGAGTTTACAATTACCTGTTATCAACCACCCGGATTCCAGGTAAAGGGGGCTTGGGGGGCGCAACCTCTTCACTAGTGGAGTCTGGGAGCAGTTCAGTGGATGGTGACACACCTGTCGTCTTGTTCAGGATCTCCATTTCTCGGTCTGTCAGAGGGAGCTCGGGCTGGCTGGAACGATGGAAAGAACTAGGGATCACACACAGAGTGCAAGTAGCCACTGAGCGTGACGGGGACTAAAGAGATGATGGGCCTGAGGAGCCCTGGGCCTCCGTGGATTTCCACCACTGACCAGCTACCAAGTATATTTAACATGGGCCAGTACTTGAAACCAGTGCAAAATAGTAAGGTTGCCCACAAGGTCGTCCCTCAGCAAAACACTACTCTACTGGCTTTGGAGTTTTCAACATCCCATTGACTGAGTTACTATTAAAAAAACAAAAACAAAAACAAAACCCACCAGGCCTGGTGGTGTACACCTGTAATCCCAGTACTTGGGCAGGTAGAGGCAGGCTACCTGGCACTCACCAGAACTCATCACTGGAAAGGGACCAGGGCTGCCCACAGCCTCTCCATTCCCCTCACTGCCCACCTGCCTCCCAACCTTTGTCAAGTGTGGGCTCAGTCCCAAAGTGTGTACCTGGTCCCACTGGGACCTCAGGGCTCTGCCCAGACTTACCCGTCAGGCTTGCTGGCTGGGGAGCTGGGCTTCACTGGGCTTGTTGGTGATGGCCGTCCCTGCTTCTCAATGGTTAGCCTCACTAGTTCCTGCGCTCCAAGAGAGAGAGAGGGGACAAAACAGAGGGGGAGGGTTAGGCCACTGCATCTTTAGCAAAGGGTGGGGCTTCTGAGCCCCACTTTTGTGTCCACACATGTTCACACACAGGGTAATCTGCACAGGTCCTAGTGTGCTTCTTCCCCTCTAAAAATATCATTACAGCACACTGCAAAGTTTCAACCGCGTCATGCACTTCCTCTAGAAAGGGGAAACGGCAGGTCCGGCTCTCTAGATGAGTAGGCCATTGCGTACTTGTATTCCTCTGCAGTCTGGGGAGGGGGCAGGAGATGTTTGTGCCTCCCTAAAGCTGTCGTGTTATGCACACAGGTGCGCTCAGCCATCTGTTTTCTGGCTTTTAGTATTTTGCCAATGTGCACTTGCTTAGCTGAGGCAGGAACTGGAGCCCCCGTGAGCTGCCTGGGAACCTTGTCAATGGACAAGGCTTATGCAACTCAGCAGAGGGATGGTTTTGAAAGAAAAGAAAAAATGGTACTTTGAAATAGCAGAAAAAGAGGGCAGATCAGGAGTATACTAACTCAGCTGGGACACATTCACCCAGAGTGAGGGACCCAACTTTTCCCCAGGTGCATGCTATGCTCCTCCTCTCGGCATGAGCGCCACCTGGGGCACGAAGAGCACGTCCATCTCCGCTGCTCTTCCCATCCACTGGCCCAGCACTCTTCTCTGCTCTGGGTTACTGTGGTCTCCTAGCATGGGCACAGGACTGTGTGGTACACATTACTCTGGCTGTCCCATGGAATCCACAGAAACAGAACTGCTGTGTACATTTCTGTGTCCATATTCCCTCTTTTGGTCACAGGCATGTGAGTGTGTGTATGTGTGTGACATACCTATGGCTGTACGCTCACATGTGCGGGTAGAGATGGATGTTGGCCTTGGGTGTTGTTTTGAGACAGGGTCTCTCACTGGCACCTGAAGATGACTAAGTAGGTGAGGCCAGAGAATGCCAGGGATCAAGCTGTGTCCTAGCTCCCTAGTGCTAGGATTAGAGTTATGGCCACCACACCTGGCCTTTTGCATTCTAGGAGCTGACCTCTGGTCATGACTGTGGGAATTACAGAATGAGCCATCACTGCAGCTTGATTTTTCAAAACCGTTGTGCACATAGAGTTCACATACCATGAACTTCACCTACTCTAAGTGTGCGAGGACATGTGCAATCCTTAACAGTCAACTTTGGGACAAAATTCTGTACCTGCAGCCCCCTCATTTTCCTGCACTCTGGTGACCACACGAGCTGCCACATTTGGGGAGCCTGGGTTGGTCCTTTTCGCTGCTGAACAGTGTTCTAGTATACTGCTATACACAATCTTCTCACTGCTCTCTGCTGATGGCTTTTGGTGATGGGCTGTAGGCATGAGATCCCGCATTTCCTCTAAGGAAGCAGAGGTGGGTAACCTAGCCGTGTCTCACTGACCAGAGACTAAGAACTAGCATCTCCCAAAATAGGTTCCTTTGACAACACAAAAACTAGGAAAAAAGATAAACATGTAAAAAGAAATATTAAAGAGGAATTTCACAAACGGGAAGGATGTCACGGTCACGAGAGCCTCTCGAGTTTGATGGCAGCAGACACAGGGCAGGGCGGGGCAGGGCGGGGCAGGGTGGCGCCAGGGAGAACGAGGCATCACTGCAGGCAGCTGACAGTGTTCAGTGGATGACCTACTAGTATGTATCAAAAGCCTCAAGTATCTGTTAGGAAAATTCTGTCTGAGGAAAATGTCATGGCTATATGAAAAGCTCAGCTAGGGAGGCTATCATCACAGGCAAACTGTTCAACAGTCTAAACACTGGCCACAAGTACCAAGTATGCAGCCATGACAGAACCCATCAAGGGGGCTCTCTACAATCAGTAAGAATAAAGTCACAGCGGGAACCTGGGTCACAGCATGGAAAGATGGTGGAACACTAGGAATACTGGGCACAGAAAAGTCCTACTTGCTTTGGTGGGGTACACTGTAAAATTTGGAAGCAAGATAAAAACCCCTTCTTTTATATTATTTATTTATTTATTTATTTATTTATTTATTTATTTATTGTATCTTCTAAAATTTCTAACAGACATAGAGTACTTCTGAGAAAACTGCCTCCCCCAAAACCATGGTCCATGGAAGCAGACCCAGGCTCACCCCAGGCTGTTCTTGGAGCCATATGGGAAATAAGATCTTTGGGAGCTTGAGGCTAGCCCAGGAAGAGGGCCTTCTGCTAGTCCCTACAATTCAGAACTCAAGACGAGAGAGGGATGGAAAGAGAAAGCAGGCAGAGGGAAGCTGTCTCCTTACCCACTGCCAGGAGGAACGTCAGGAGTGGCAAAGACAGCTCACCCTGAAAGCCCCACAGCCTTGGCTGGGACCAAAGCATCAGACCCAAGTAACTTGGAACCCCACCTTCAGGTTCATATTCATGTAGCTTGGGCTGGCCTTGAACTCTCAATCCTTCTGCCTCAGTCTCGTGAGTACTGGGAATGCAGACATGTGTGGCCATGCTAAGGCAAACTCACTCCAGCAAGCAGGACGAAGGAATGCAGAGAAGTCTGCATATTTGTATTTGCTGACACAGAACAAATTCCAGTTCCTCCTAACGTAGGAGCAGGCTGGGTGAGATGCTGTCCTCCTGGAATGGCAGCTGTGACCTCAACTAACGAGCAATGGATAGCTAAAGGATTCTGGGATGACAAGCTCACACATGCAAGGGTGCTCTGAAATTCAAGACCACACCATGACACAGCAGGGGCTGGCAAAGGGGCGGGCAGCTTTTCTTTCTCTGCCAACTTTCCTGCCCAAACAGAAGGGCTTTGGTCTCAACTTGCCTTAACGATCACACACAGAATGCTCTGGAAACCTCTTCTACGTAGGCACTTCCAATACCCTGGTGCTCACTACCTTGAGGAAAGTCAAATCTCTGGAAGGCCGTGTTTCTTGAGACAGGTCTTCTCAGTAGTTAGAGTCCCACATTAAAAGGTAAGTTAGAAAAGGTAGCTCTAGACTCTTCTGCCAACAGCTACACATGAGACCAACATTCAGTTCACTGAAAATCAGTTTCAAAAGCCACAAATTATATATGGAAAAGAGTTCCCTAAGAACATGGAACTTTGCTTCCATGCTCATTTTATTCCTATTGACCATGACTGCAGAGACGGGAATGCTTAAATAAATGACTTTAACAAGTCGGCCCACAGCTCTAAGTCTGAACATCCCGGTCCCACCTTCCTCTCTACTTTCTCCTGAGGATGACACAAAGAACCCCAAGGACAGCATGGTGGGTAGTGTTCCCTGGGTTCTCACATTGGGGACCACTCCCCTGGAAGGACCCCAGCTGCAGCCTGGGCCTTTCATTCCACCTCAGACCCTCCTATCACCCCATTACTCTCTGGGTGTGGTGCTACAAGGCTCAGTGCCACCATCTAGTTCTTCACAAACTTTGGGAGAGGGTGAGGTCTGGACTGACAAGTGAGGAACACACTGGCCTGTGGGGGTGGGGATGGACTCCTGCGGCAGAAGCTACAGGACATGATCACAGGAGTGTCCTGCCCCAGAGTGACTTGTTGTTTTGCTTTGCATTTTTGAGACAGACAGGGTCTATGTATTCCTGGCTGTTCTAGAGCTTTCTATGTAGACCAGCCTGGCCTTATATTCAGAGATTCTCCTGCCTCTGCCACCTGAGTGCTGGATTGGAGGTGTGTGCCACCATGGCCAGCTTCAGAGTGACTTATACTGGAGACAACAAGGACCGTTCTCTGCCCAGACCTAAAGTGTCGGTGAGAGCGGCGAGCGGAGGAAGTGTTCTCAGTGCACACACAGCCAAGCAGCACAGGGCTTGGCACAGCAGGCACAGGTGGAGATGGGCAATGACTGGCATTCCTCACACAGGCCTAGAACAAGGGACTTTAGGTACTATACTGTCACTGGGAAGCAGCGACAGCCAGGGAGCTGCATACTTGTTGTTTTACCCCCAGGCAGGGTTTCTCTGTGTAGCCCTGGCTGTCCTGAACTCACTCTGCAAACCAGGCTGCCCTCAAACTCACAGAGATCCACCTGTCTCTGCTTCCCAGAGTGCTGGGATTACAGGCATGTGCCACTCTACCCGGCCTGAGCTACAAAACATTTTAAAACTAGTAACCCAAGGGCAGAGGATGCTAGGAAGCACTGTTAACTGTGAAAACTGTACATATAAGGAAGGCACCAAGCTTTGTGTAACAGCCACAAGGGGCAGTTTCTCTTTCAGATTCATTCTGGCTCTTGATGGAAATTGTCAGGAGAAATCACCTTACCTGTCAGAGCCTGAAAACTCTGGGGCACGGTAGTCACAACCAACAGTTACTGCTCTCATCAAGGGCATAGTGGAAGCACAGTGCTGTTTAGGAAGCTTCCTTCCTCCACCAACAAGCTGAGAGGGCTCTGGCCTCCAGCTTTACAGGGATCCAAGGGGCAAAGGGGCTCTCTGAGCAGCACCACGAGGGTGCGGCTGACAAATCCTACACTGCTGACTTTCAGGAGCAGTAACCCTAAAATAAGTTTTTAAATCTTTTAAATGAACAAAACGATGGAGAGATGGCTCCGTGGTTAAGGGCACTGGCTGTCCTTGTAGAGGATGCAGGTTCCCAGCACCCATCTCGGGAGCGTACAACTGCCTGTAACTCTGGTTCCAGGGGACCTGATGCCCCCTCTGGCCTCTGTGGGCACTGCACACATGTGGCACACATACACACATGTAGGCACACATACACATAAACCAAAATAAAAATTTTAAATAAACCAAAGCCCCAAAGTTTCGAGAAGGAGTCACCCATCTGCTGCTGCACACTCGCTCTATCCAGGTCCTGGATTTTAAAAAGCAAATCTCTAAAAATTGCAAACCACACCCTAAAGGCCAAAAACCAGCCCAGGACTTGTTTCTAGAAAGCTCTCAAGGTAGGGCTGTCAAACAATAAAAGCACCAAACAAGGAATGTACAACAGATTGTAGGCTGAAAGGCTTAAAGTATTTGTCACCTGACCCTTCTGGAACAAGCACGCCCTGCTCTAATTGGCATGTGGAGGTTCTAGGAAGGAGGTGTCACTCAGGATTTGCATCCTGAATCTGAGGAGCCAGTGAATAAGGAAAGGAGACCATACTGGCCATGCACAGGTGTCGGGGGGGGGGGGGGGGGGACGACTGGTGGGACTTGACGCAACTCTGGCCAATAAAATGTAAGAGAAATTCTATGAGGAGCTCTAAGAAGCCTCCTTAAAAGGAGAAGGTAACTTTCTTTTCCTGGTCTGAAATGTAGCCATGGTAACTGGAGAGAAAGCAGCTACTCTGAATCACTGTAGGATCTGTGTTAATGACAGCAGGAAAGTGAGTTAGGAGCATCCCTAACCACCCTGAGGAAATCTGTTTACCTCTGAATTTTACATATGAAACATAACATTCTATTTTTGTGTCTTGTGTGGAGGCCAGAGGCTATTTGCTCTCCACCTCACTTTTTGAGGTAGGGTCTCCTCTTGGATTGGGAACTTGCCTGCGAGGCTAAACCATCAGCAAGCAACCAGAATTGTCTGTCTCCATCTCCTGTAGCGTTAGGATGTTGCTGTACACACGCATCCATCTATCTATCTATCGTGTGCATGCATGCGCATGTGCCATGGTTCTCATGTGGAAGTCAGAGGGCAGCTCCAGGGAGCCGGTTCTCTCTTTCCACTGGGTGGGTTCTGAGGGTCAGATCAGGTCAGGTTTGGCGGCAAGCACCCTTCGCTGCTAAACCATCTTACAACCACATAAGTTCTATCTTTAAAACCTGCTTGTTTGAGTTTTCTGGCCTACCTGCTATAGTTAAAAAACATCCCTGAGTCTGCCATGCAAGCCCAGTTCTGGGAAGTGACAGTAAAGTGACAAAACCGTGAGTCTCCACATGGCTTCCCCAAGGCTTTCAGTGGAAGAAGGTATTAAATTTTTTTTCTGTGTGTGTCAGTGTTCATGTCTGGATGCACAGAGGTTGAGAAAAGGGTGTCAGGTCCATTTGAGTTGGAGTTAGGAGTGAGCCACCTGATATGGATGCTTAAGAACAGACCTTGGGTCCTTGGGAAGAACAGAAGTGCTCTTAGCCACTGAACCATCCTTCCTGCCCTTACTATTATCTTGAATTATAAAATTTTAGTCTATATGAGTGGCAGGAGGCTGGGGATACAGAGGCAGGCAGGGAGGTCTGGCATCTCCAAGGGTAAAAGGTGTTATGTGTGAGGTCAGAAGAAAAGTGGGCATATAACTGGCACAGGCCCCAAGATCTGAAGCTTGTGCGCTGCCCTAGAGGACGCCAAAGTTCCTGTTCAAGACTAGCAAATGTGGCCTAAGCTGGTGAAGGTTTCCAGGGTAAACAGTGCGCACCCCACCTGCTAGGCACCTCATAAGCAGGATCTTACCTCCCCACACACATTCAGGGTATTTAGAACCTAAAGACTCTCAGGAGTCACCTGTCCAAAGTTACACAGCTAACGAGTGGCTTCTATATGAAGATTTACATGCAAATGACAGTGCTCATGTAGGAACAATACCAAAATAATCTCAGTCTTACCTCTCCGCCCCCTAAATTCCATTTAACAAGTGAATGAGCTCCTTAAGGGGTGGGGTGAGTCATTCAGCAGGAATGCAGCGGCTGCTCTCCACCAAGTGGGATGAAGACAGCCTGCTACAGCATTTGTGCCTTGCACGCTCCAGCAGGCACTTAGTGTGAGAATCATGTGCCTGCCACCGACTATAGCTTGCCTCAATCTTGGTTGGCCCAGCAGTGAAGGTGCCTACGTCAGAGGGCTGCTACAAGGACAGAGCTGGGCAGTGTAAAAGAGCCCCCATTAGTTGTTTGCTATTACTGTAAGATATGAATCACAGAGCCCATGGTGACCAGACTCACTCTGTGACTGACACCCTCTAGAAGCTTCCATGGAGAGGCCAGCTGAGCCGCCTCTCTGTAGGGATGCTTCTCTGATCTCCATGTCCCTGCATTAGAATGTATACTGCTGTGGCATGTGGTATCCCTCGGTGTAACTGTGGACTTTTATTTGTCAGAACTAGAAGCCCCCAAGGCCAGGGCCTGTATCGCTGTCACTCATCACTGTGCAGCCCTGTTACACCACAGGCACACACGAGGCTCTCCTTAAATGCTTAATAATAAACAAGACAAAACCAAACAGCCTCTCACCTCCTGGATCTTTGTTCTGGCTAAAGTATCTGTACATGTCCTCGTGCGTTTGTGCATGTGTCTGCACTCGTGTGCATGCTCGCCTGCATGGTCAGGTGTGTGAAGGGTAGAGGACAACTTTTCAGAGTCTGTTCTGTCTGGTTACTCCTGTCCTGAGGCTGTGTGCTCACGGCTTGCTGGCCTGAGAGCGGCTGGCAGTCTCCTGGCTCTGCTCTCCACATTGCTGGGCCTTCTCTTCACCCCTGTTCTGGCTAAACTACTTTTAAAAAATGGTGGCAAAAAGTTATTTGCTCTCAAGCGCTGGCAAGTTCAAGTTCCACAAGCTGTACGTGTGTGTGTGTGTGTGTGTGTGTGTGTGTGTGTGTGTGTGTGTGTGTGTGTGTACACGCACACTCGTGCTCCCATCCCCCGAGGCCACATCACCAGCAATTTTTCATTCAAACATCCCTTCTTCCACGCAGCACAGCCACACTGTCATGATTCCATGAAGAACACCCACTCTGGAGTGCCCTGAAGGCCTGTGGAACCCTGATCTCTTGTTTCAGCTGTTCTAACTGTTATGACATTTCATCAACATCAATATGGTGGAAGAAAATCTAAACAATGTCACCTGGAAAATAATTTTGACTTCCAGAGGTGGGGACAAGAGCAGCAAGGGTGTGTGAGCCAGAGCTCGGCCAGAACTCTGGGAAGGTCATGTCTCACACTGACCAACGACTGGCTGAAAGGAGCTGTAGTAAGAACTGAGAGGAAACTGACTGTACCCAAACTTTACTACGGTCAACACCCACCAGCCTCATTGGTTAACACTGGTGATACAGTCGGCCTGCTCTGTGACGAGAGAGCGTGGAAGCAGTCAGAGGAGATGCTTGATGCTAGCCTGTCATATCTCCTCCCCAAAGTGAACCCTAAGTTCCCTGTCCACACAGCAACCTCTCTTTATGTTAAAGGTGCTGGGGTTTTAGCTAACAGCCCACTTGGTAGTGATTTCTCTCACCAAGCAATGCCTCTGTGGCCTTTTCTCTGTAATTTAGTTTAAACCACTCGAGGAGCCTCTGTTCTGTTTTTCAGAGCTTCTAAAGAACATATGTTTCAGGAACCTAGTAGCCTGACTAACCTTGGCTAAATAGTGCAGTTATAATTTTGGATTGAGGGTCTATAAACGGAACACAGCTAGGCCGGGTGTGCTGGTGCACGCCTTTAATCCCAGCACTAGGAAGGGAGAGGCAGGTGGATCTCTGTGAGCTGGAGGCCAGCCTGGTCTACAAAGTGAGTCCAGGATAGCCAAGGCTACACAGAGAAACCCTGTCTCGAAAAACCAAAAAAGGACGCAGCTTTTCTTTTTGGTTTTGTTTTTTCAAGACAGGGTTTCTCTGTGTAGCCTTGACTGTCGTGGACTGGTTTTGTAGACCAGGCTGGCCCAGAATTCAGAGACACTTGCCTCTGCATCCCAGAGTGCTGGGATTAAAGGCATGTACCACCACATCTGGCTGGACATAGCTTTCCTAAGCCACATCTATAAAGCATGCATTTAGCACCACATAATTAATAACAAACAGCAATGAATGCTTAGCGTATTCCAGGCGTTGTTGTAAAGCATCCCAAATTGACTGATCTAACCCTGTAATGCTACAACACAGGGCACTGCCGCACATCTGCATGTGGTTATGTTTATGGGCATCATCAAGATAAACTAAGATAGTAAACTGCCCAAGCCCACAGACTACTCAGAGTTATGAACTTGGGATTCAAAGCAGAAGACCCTAGGCCACCTCTTTGCACCACAAAATAAGGCCTCTTAGAACAGCTTCTCCTGCCCACAGGAAAGCCCTTGCCACTTCGTGCCCTCCACTCATGTTTGCTTCTCACCTACTAGGATTTATATTCTAGTTGGCTTCTGGGCCCCAATTCCAGCCTTCACTTTGCACTCCAATTGCACCTCCTAATCACCCATGAGGCTATTTGCAATGCCCCAGATAGTAAACATATGGAACACACCATAGAGAGCAAGTACATTCGGTTTCAACCACTCAACCTTGCTTTTCTACCCAGAATCCTAGATGTTCCTATGACATGAAAAGGCAATGGTTGATATACTAAGGGTTTTGCTAAAAGCCAGTTCAATCTCCACTGCATCAAGCTGGTGCACGTTCTCTGCCACACCTGGGACACATGGCCCAGAGGACTGAACACCAGATGCAGGAAGGGCCGATGGTCTCTGAGAGCGAAGCCCGTGAGTGAAGTAATTACTAGACAGAACTGGCCCATTACCACAGCTTTTGGAAATTATTCACCCCAGTATATGGTCTAAAAAAAAAAAAAAGAAATCAAGATCTTAGGTTCTAGCAGGCTGGCTGCCCCTGATTAGGGCTGCCTGGAACCTGCCATTACCTTCACTCCATCCAGCACAGCTTTGATGACCCCCTTCACAGTCGTCACCATCTCTTTATCTTCTGAGTTCACACCCTCTAGCATCACCTGGTCAGACCATCGGATGAGGTTGGCGAGGCTCTGGTATACTCTGCTATAGCAGGAGGAGAGGGCTGAGCTACAGGGAGGAGAGGGTTAAAAGAGCATTAAAAACTGATCTGCATCATGACCCTCATACCCAGAGAGCACACAGGCAGGGCAAGCATCTTAGTGGTCAGCGGACATTTCTAGTGGTCAGCGGACATTTCTTTTAATAAAATTCATGATTGTTTTGTTTTGTTTTGCTTTGTTTTTTTGACACAGGGTCTTGCTCTTCGGTCAAGACTAGTCTTGACTTGACTTTAACTCTTCTGCCTCAGCCTCTTGGGTGTTAAAATAATAGTTAAGTACTACTGTGCCCCAGTTGATTTGTCTTAAACATTTTTTTGAAATTATACTGTGTATGTGTGTGTGTGTGTGTGTGAAGACAACCTGAAGGTGTGGGTTCTTTCTTTCTACCACGAATGTCCTGAGAATAGAACTGAGGCTGACAGGCTTGGATAAGTACCTTTACCCATAGAACCATCTTGCTGGCCTCAATGATTCCTTTAACACAGATCTTTTCTTCCTACACTCAATGGAGGTTTATATTCCAATCTGTTGAAATCTGGTCCAATCTAGCCTTTTTGTTATGTGTGTGTGTGTGTGTGTGTGTGTGTGTGTATTATATAAGCATGTGTGTACACGGAGTGTGCCTATGTGTGAGTGTGTGCATAGAGATGGGAGAAGGACTCCTATGTCCTGTTCTGTCACGCTTCTCCTTATTTCTTTGAGACAGTTTCTCAGTGAAACTGGGGCTAGGCTAGGGGCCAGCAAGCCCCAGTGATCCTCCTGTCACTGCCCCCAAACAGTGGATTTTGTGTAGATGCTGGGCTCTGAACTCAGATCCTCACAATTGCATGGGAGGTGCTCTTACCCAGGCATCTTCCCAGCCCCATATGTATTTCTCAAACATAAATATAAATTCCACCGTAGCAGCTTCTTAAATTCCCTCTATAACATTCTGAGAACATCTCTTTCCTCCTTTCAGTTGCAAACCACTGGCCTGAGTCAGGGCTCTGTGAGTTTGACCGTCACTTTGGTGGATCACAGAGTCAACAGGTTTGAGGGATTGTGGTGTAGGGGCAGCCATCCTTGTGAGAGCAGCTGTGGTTTCACAGAGCCTTCTTATCCTCGCTTAGTGCCAGCATCCTCTTCGATGCAGCTATGGCTGGGTGGAGACGCTTTCAGGGACTGCGTTTAAGAGGTGAGTAGTCTGTCGTGTGCTGATACAGTGTGTGCTTGTGTGTGTGTTGTGTAGAGCAGCAGCCTCTACTCACACTACACTGGCCTGGAAATGATGGTGTGGACCAGCTTAGCCTTATAGACATCTGATTACCTTTGCCTCCTGAGAGCTGGATCAATGATCTGTGCTGCCATGCCCAGCCCCTAAAGATGCGTCTCCCTTTGAATTCTAGAAGGGGCTACTGTTCTCATTCCACACTTTACACATTCTAACAGAAGAGCAAAAATAACCACTCCCTCAGACACTTAGAAACAAAGGGTACAATTTAGAGAAAGCAACACAACACTGTAGGATGTGACTAGCTGGGGTCTTTGGGCACTACACCGTGATGCTGTCAACACAACACTGTAGGGTGTGACTAGCTGGGGTCTTTGGGCACTACACCGTGATGCTCTGTCAACACAACACTGTAGGGTGTGACTAGCTGGGGTCTTTGGGCACTACACCGTGATGCTCTGTCAACACAACACTGTAGGATGTGACTCACTGGGGTCTTTGGGCACTACACCGTGATGCTGTCAACACAACACTGTAGGGTGTGACTAGCTGGGGTCTTTGGGCACTACACCGTGATGCTGTCAACACAACACTGTAGGGTGTGACTAGCTGGGGTCTTTGGGCACTACACCGTGATGCTGTCAACACAACACTGTAGGGTGTGACTAGCTGGGGTCTTTGGGCACTACACCGTGATGCTGTCAACACAACACTGTAGGGTGTGACTAGCTGGGGTCTTTGGGCACTACACCGTGATGCTGTCAACACAACACTGTAGGGTGTGACTAGCTGGGGTCTTTGGGCACTACACCGTGATGCTCTGTCAACACAACACTGTAGGATGTGATTAGCGGGGGGTCTTTGGGCACTACACCGTGATGCTGTCAACACAACACTGTAGGGTGTGACTAGCGGGGGTCTTTGGGCACTACACCGTGATGCTGTCAACACAACACTGTAGGGTGTGACTCGCGGGGGTCTTTGGGCACTACACCGTGATGCTCTGTCAACACAACACTGTAGGGTGTGACTCGCGGGGGTCTTTGGGCACTACACCGTGATGCTCTGTCAAGTGCAGCAGCACAAGAAGGAGCTGCGCCTTCTGCCAGCGTGGCTGCACTCTGCATGCACCAACAGAGCAGCTGGTAAGAAGGAGAGCAAACCCTTCCAGCCCCCGAGAATGAGCAGAGTTGGCCAAGACGCTTGGGGATAGGGTCAAGGGCTCACAAGGATGAGGTGAGGAGGGCTCCCCCCCCCCCCCCCCGCAGAAAGGATGACCCAGTTCTGTAGCCTGTCTGGCAGGTGAGGTGTCCCTGGGAGCATCCTGGCATTAGCCTCAGGTCCTCTGAGTGTTTTGTTCTTTTACCCCCGCCCCCAATCTAGCGGCTTTCTTCAGCCTCTTCTCGTTCCTCTCCTCTAGGAAGCAGGACAAGAACACTGAGCTCTCTCACCGCCTTCTTCAGTGTGTACCACATAACCCGCACTTCATCACATGGTGGGGCATCATGTGACAACAGAGGAATGATAGCTGTCTCCACATCTGATGGCCTAATGTCAGGCTCTCTGTCTCAAAGGAGACCACTGAGCCTTCCATGGGGGTAAACTAAGGGAATGCCACAGTACAGGCAGCAGCACCAAGCACAGGGAGCCAAAGGCCACAATCCCCAGGGGCCAGCCAGCAGAAGCTGGAAAGATACAGACCCACAGCTTGTTATATCACTCAGACAAAAAACAAAACAAAAACTGTGAACTTCATTGCCACGTTCTCAAAGCCAGTTATAAAAGCTCAGTCTCATGGGGTTAAAAGGACATTAAGCTGCCTTGAGAAATCCACAGAGATGCACTGATTATGAACAAGCACCATGGACAAACCCCAGACCAGCCGGTCTCTTCAAAAAAGTTCCTGCCAGCTTGGAAACTGCTTCTAGCACTGCTTTCCTTCTTATACTTAGTAATAAGCATAGGGTAAGCTAGCCTGTAAGAAGAAAATGCTGGAACATCTTGGCCTAGCTCGGGCAAGGGCGTCTCCACACTTTACTTTATCAGATGATAGTCCCAGCTGCTGAGGACTTGTGTGACAGGACTGAAGGCCACGGTAAGGGGAGATGGAGGCTCTGAGGGTATGTCCAACCCAATATGGTCACCGCTAGTGAGCTAATGCAAAGGATACAGCCACAGGCCAGAGTGGTGGCATCTGCTAGGAAGTGCAGTCGCCAGCATACAGGCCTCTGCAGGAGCAATCGCCTCAAGGTCGTGAAGTGGGAGCAAGTGGAAGGCTCCCTTCTCACTGTGTCAAGTGCCCCGGACCAGGGTGCCTCTAAGCCTCCCACTGCTGTCACAGCTGAGGACCTTCAGGGTGACTCACCTGTGCTGGATCCGAGGGTCGGTCTGCACCAGTGGTAAGATGGCCTCTAGCACCTTGCTGGCTGACCCTGGGAGCATCTCCAGAACCTTCTTATCAATGGCCATTTTGTCCACAATGGTCTTAAAGTAGCGCAAGGCACTGACAACCTCCTTCTCTTTCTCCTCCAGCCAGCACAGGTTCTGAAAGGGAACGTTACGCTTAAGGGATGAGAAGAGATTAAAGGGAGCTATTCTGAAAACAGTGAAATTTATAAGCTAGCTCGACACTCCTGCAAATGGAAAATGTGCTGGTGGCAGAGAGCAAGCCAGGTGGTTTCTCTAAGGACCATGAACAGGACACAGGCTAACAGGAAGAAAGACAGGCTTAGGACTAGCAGGGTCACTTAGAGACTTGGGGATTCCCTTCCCACACACCCAGATACTGAAAATATTCTCCTCTGCTCTGATTTGCTACCTTAGATAGCACTTCCTACCTCCCAGTGTGCGGTGAGGCCTCGGGGAGGACGTGAGGGAGCAATCGTCATGCCCCAGGGCACGTGTACTCATCCCAGGATCAGACCCAGGATGCAGAGGTTTGAGGAACTGGCAGCATTCACAGCCACCCATCACCTAGATCCCCACATAGCCTGACTCAAACAGTAGCTCCCTTCCCACTAAAGACACGTGACGTCCACAGGGCATCCACAGTCCCAGGGCTGCAGGAGGAGACGAGGAAGCCAGAGCCAATGCTAGTAATTCGGTGACTACTGGTGCAAGGGTTGCTAATGCATTCGGGTACTCAGATTCTAAGGAAAGCCACCTGCAAGGAAGGAAAACAAAAACAAAAACACCCCAACAACAACAACACAGTGCCCGTACTTTCCAGAACTCACCCTCCTAACCCCAAATTTTTCTTTCTCCCGGACTTTGGGTAGCTTGGATCCACACCTAGCAGGCCATAGAACAGTAACTTCTTTTCCCCAACTTCCCTTCTGCAGTGCCCCTTCTGCAGAGGGGTATGCAGGTATACAGTCAACCTGCATACCCCTCCGACCCCAGGGGAAGTTGCTACCCCGTGTCCTCATAAACTTGGTAACCCTGTGAGGCTGTCAACCCTGGGAAGGGCCTACAAGGCCAGGCTGGACTTGAGACAGTAGACTCCACCTCCTTGTCTATGGGGCAGGTGACTGCATCTGCCCTGAGTTATTAGAGAAGGCACAGGTAGACACTGAGACCATCTAGACTGGATAGTCTCACAAATGGACAGTCCACACACGAAGCACGGAGGCGTGTGGACAGCTGAAGGCACGTGCAGGTGCCCTAAGGTCCAGAGGGTGGAAATAACAACAACTGAGGGCATGAGGTTTAAGCAATAATCTATTCATATATGGCAAAAATATTATAAAATGTATTTATTCTTTTGAATACTAAATCTCCCCCATCTCCAGATAATGTCAGGGAATGTAATTTAAATCTTCAAAAAAAATCTAATATGGGGACTATTTCATAGGAACACCAAAAGAAATAATCTATGAGTGGATGGAATCAAGTAAACAGCACTTGAGCGAGACAACTTCCGAAGGCTTCTTGGCGCGCTCTGCAGACCACCAAGAGCCCTCATCCTTCCTTATGTCCTTCGCCATTCTCCTCCTGTCTCTATCTGACATGTTCGTTTCTGTCTGTCTCCAAGAGGCTGAGCACTGGTGTCTCTACTGCCTGGGTAAGAGTGCTCAATGTCGCTGTAACACCCTCATCCCCAGTAGCCAGGACACACAGTGACGGTGACAACATGCAGAGCAGTCAGGCTACAGGGGACCATGAGAACAGACACTGCTGTCTTGGCACATCAGAAAGTGCTGGAAGGCAACAGTGATAAACTTGGTGAGGAAACAGAAAGTATTTTAGGAAAGCACAGTCACACACAGAGGCAAGAGTGAAGGGGAAACTGGGAACAGCTGAAAGTGAAGGGACGTTAGAGCAGAAAGTCTTTTCCTGTCACTAGGAGAGATCAAACCAGCTACATACGAGCCAGGCTAACTGGACTCACTAAGGAAACCCAGTGAGGGGACAGCAAAGTAAGGCAGCACCTGTCACCTTCTACCAATTCCATGTCTTAATTCACGGTCTCTTATGCTCTGCATTCCCTGAGCTCTTGGTGTTCAACTGTGGTTAGCAGCCAGAACTGGGCTACAGAGTCACCTTGGAACGACAGTCAACCTGCATACCCCTCCGACCCCAGGGGAAGTTGCTACCCCATGTCCTCATAAACTTGGTAACCCTGTGAGGCTGTCAATCCTGGGAAGGGCCTACAAGGCCAGGCTGGACTTGAGACAGTAGACTCCACCTCCTTGTCTATGGGGCAGGTGACTGCATCTGCCCTGAGTTATTAGAGAAGGCAAAATGGGTGGCCAAAGCTGGAGCCTACCGTAAGAAAGGCATGGTTCCACAGCGTCAGTGTGAAGGCAGAGGAGGGCAAAGGCTGTGCAAGTCTGAGCGGGGAGGAAGGGGCCAGGTCACAGCTGCCACTCTGACACTTCCAGACACCCACTGGGCGCCGCACCTCAGATGCATTTGTTTCCATTCAGGCTGTGACCTCCCCACAGAACGGATGTTATTAATTCATAAATGGGGAAACTGAGGCTAGGTGGAGAGTGGGTAGGATAGGTAGCTTGCTAAGATCCCATAGCTGAGTGACGAAATTAAAACTGAACCTGATATGTTTCATTTCACAGTGTGGACAGTGCAAAAAAAAAAAAAAGGCAGATCAAAAGTATGGTGGGAGCTGGCGTGGTGGTGCAGCACTCAGGCTGCAGGGGAGGCGGAAGTACAAGTTTGAGAGTAACATCATGGTCAGACCTGCCCTCACACACCTGGTCCCAGGATCACAGGAAGATAACTGGGGAGCTGGGAGAGCCTGGTCAACATAGCAAACAAACCCCGGAACAATACATGCACACACACATATCCTGGCGAGCCCTGGGTTCAAAGCTCTTATTTAATAAATGAATAAAGAGGACACAGGTTAAGTGGAAGCTGAAGTTACTCGGCTGGTAGTGGTGACAGCGCAGTACCTGTGCCTTTCTGCCCTGAGCCACTAAGCAGGACAGGTAGAGGAAAAGAAGGAACACAAAATGGCCCCGGTCTTCAGCTACTGCCTCACACCAGAGGAGCAGTGGATACTCAGCTTGTTCCTTTAGGGCCCTGCTGTCTACCTCAGCCCTGCTCTCTGCTTCATGGAAACTAAACTGTATTCACAGCACCACAGCACAGTGAGGAAGTTGTGGACCGAGTCATGGTGGGGAGCAATTAGAACCGGCATGTAAACCCTGGAAGGGGGAGAGGGGCTGACTGTGCGTGCCTTTAAAGCCTGACGCGGGAGTCAGGGGTAGTCAGTCTCTGAGTTCCAGACTAGTCTGGTCACACAGCAAGTTTCAAAACAGCCAGGGCTATAACAACACAACGCAACACAACACCAAAAACCTGGAAGCAGGATCTTGTAAAGACAAGTCAACATTTTTCCTCCTTCTGTACTTGACAGCCAGGCCCTGCCTGCTTTACGTGAGAACTGCAGAGCTGAAAGGGGAACCCCAGGGGAGCCCCCAGGATCCAGCCAATGTCTAGATGCCCCGAAGGTCGGAGACCTCACCTGATCCAAGCCACTTCTGGAAGCTGTTAGCTGATTGTGTAACGATGGTTAGCTTCCGACTCTCAGAATGCGACTAAACTTTCTCTGCTATTTTCAATCCACAGCTCACTGTTAGTCTTGTTAAAAGGTTGTAAAAAGAGCTAATATTTTTTTCTATGAGAAGCCTATTGTGTTTAGATGAAACCAGGCTAGAAAGACAGTGGAATACAGTGGACAAAACAGGCTTAATTAGAAAACGTGGCCCACAGCCAACACTGTCTATTAGAAATAACTAAAGCCCTCTCACACGGCTAGGAAGAATAAATAAAACACAGGTGTGAAACCACAGGGACGGTGGCTGGCCAAAGAGAAGCCAAGGGCGCAGCAATAGTCTGGATCTGCACTGGACTCATGTACTTAACAGGGAAAGGCACAAGTGGGATAACAGGAAACGGCTATGCAAACGCGCTGTAAGAGGTGACAGAGAATGAACAACACACACTGATAGGCACCAGCAATTTCCCCACACCCAAGGTTTCTGGACGCTGTCTTCTCACCTAGGTGCTGTGGCAGGTTCCACCCTGGGGCCTGCACTAAATAGCAGTTCACACTCAGTAGGGGCCTTAGGACCAGCAGGGTTGAGTTTAACGCCCAGGCTGTACCTGCAGCTGGTGCTATAGGGCAGGCCTCCAGGGCCTTGGGGAGAGGCCCTGCTGCCACAGGATGTTCACAGCACAGCTAGGCCCCACCTACTAGATACCCAGCAGTGCCAGCCTCACCCTCTGAAAGGACAACTGAGAATGTCTGAGATGTTGCTGGAGCTTGCAGACGCCTCGCTAAGTCAAGGGTATGCTTATACCAAATGCTCCTCCATGACCTTTCTTTGGACAACACATAAGAAAAGGATCCAAGTGCTGAACATTTTCCTATCAGCATTGTCTTGCAGAGTCAGTTAGGTGTGAGCTAAAGAGTGTGCTGTGCGTGCTGTGATACAGACCAAACCTCTCTCTACTTCTATATGAAAGTAGTGCCAAGTACTTCCTTCTTGCGCATAGGGAGCAATTCACTCAAGGTGATCCGCTTGTCCACATAAACAGGGTAGAGTTTGTGAACCACGTTAAACTGACAGTTATGACAGCAGCTCTGTACTCAGTTGCCCTGGGACAGTTACAGGGGCAGGGGACCAGTCCATCTGCAGACCTTGTTTTCATTTTATATTGGACATAATGCAAGACATGAACAAACACTTATTTCTTACAGAAGACACATAGCAGCTGAGTACAGTGGCATACACCTAGGATCCTAGCATTCAGGAGGCAGAGGCAGGAGGATTGCGCTTTAAGACCAGCTTGGGCTAGAGAGCCATGCCCCACCTCAAGCAAAGCAAAACAAACAAAACCCAGGACTGAGGCTGTAGCTTGGGGTAAAGCTTTTGCCTAGAATGCACAAGGCCCCATCAGACCCTCAGTACCACAAAAGAGCCCCAAATAGTCAGTTAAGCACTGCTTTGTGGCTTTAGCTAAACTCCCCCATCTTTTAGAGACTCTTTTTAAGCAGGGCAGGTTTCTCTGCCAGGGCTGTTGGGAAGAGAGGGGTAAAGTGCTCAGCACAAGGCAGGGAAGAGGCCCGGTCAGTGCAGCTGCTGGTGACACAGACGCCCCTTGCTGAGAACCTTGCAGTTGGCTGAGACAGTGTCCCAAGGCTTTAGAAGCCTTCTCAATAAACCATGCACCTCATCTCAGCAATAGAGAGAGCAGCCACTCTAGAAAGGTGATATGTGCCCGTCAGCCCCAGTGCCTGCTGGATCCCACTCTGGAAAGGACCCAAGCTTTAGCTGTGGAGTCTGAGCTCCCTCCCCATCAAGACACTCAGACAGATGATCAAATACCTGAGCCCATATAGTTGCCACCCAGCTAAGACACAATGGCATCACCACAGGTATTTTTCCATTCCCAGACCATGGACCAGAGTTCTGCAGTGGAAGGCAAGGCAACCCCAATTGTTCTTAATGTCACACTGACCTTCTGCCTCTGAGACCTGGAAGCCACAGCACTGGTGGACATAAATTCTACTGCCTGCTGCTCCAGATCCAAGGGGATAGGGTAGCCCTCTGGTAGAAATCTGTCTCTTGCCTCCTGGAAGAGAGGAAACCTGGATTCCTACAGAGCTTGAAATGGACGTTGCAGGCTGGAGGGAGGGGGTGATGAGAATTAACAGCTGTTCCACACATCTGGCTCAGCTGGCCCTGCTGAGCTTACTAGTGCTGGAGGATGTCTTTAGATGGGATGCAGGGGTTTGTGAATTTCAGAGGCCAGGCCCTGAGGCTGAATGACGGTTGAGGCCATCAGAGGCCCGTGTCAGTTCCCCAGGGCTTCTGGGTGGGAGGCAGCACCAGGGTGAGCGCAGTGCTCTGAGCTACTTTAAATGCCCAGAGGATGATACATGACTGCCCAAGCCACTGGCCGGACTCATTAGCAGGACAGGCTTGCACCATCCTAGAGGTCCCAGGTCCCAGGGACACAGGTGGCCCTAGAAGCGCATATATACACAGCGCAGCCCACAACGCCAGCCGTGGGCTGGGGCCAGGAGGGACACCCAGAGATGCAGCTTACTTTGCTCACGGGCTTCTCAGGAGTCTTTGATACCTCGGCTGGCTTTCCCTTCTTGGATGGTGTTCTCTTGATTTTAGGAGAGTGGAATTTGTCCATCAGCTTCATGGTGAAGGAGGAGAGGTGAGAACGCTGAGAGTCTGAAAACACAGAGGCCGGGCTGTTAGAAGAGGAGGCAGGATACGCTGCAGGTTTCTCATAGAAATGACTGAAAGAGTCAAAGCAAAGGACACATGGATCTTTTTTTTTTTTTTTTTTTTTTTTTGAGACAGGGTTTTTCTGTGTAGTCCTGGCTGGCCTCGAACTCAGAAATCCAGAGATCTGCCTGCTTCTGCCTTCTGAATGCTGGGATTAAAGGTGTGTACCACCAGCACCTAGCTCAGGACCCATTCTAACACTTTGCATACACGTGTCGACTTTTGCAGTTTCTACATGTTTTGGGGTGATTAGAATTGTGAGCAACAGAGGTAGGCAGAATGAATACTATTTTTTAAGATTTATGAATGCTTTGCCTGCACTCCGTCTGTGTACTACATGCATGCTTGGTGCCTGAGGAAGTGGTGAACTTCCCTGTGGGTGCTGGGTACCTACCCTGTGTTCTTGGTAAGAACAACAAGTGCTCTTAACCACTGAGCCAACTCTCCAGCCCAAAATTTGTATATGCATTTTTTAATGTGCTCTGTCTGCATGTACACCTATATGCCAAAAGGGGGCATGCAATCCCTTTACAGTGAGTGGCTGCTGGGAATTGAACTCAGGACCTTTGGAAGAATACCCAGTGTTCTTAACTGCTGAGCCATCTATCTCACCAGCCCCCAGCATGGGCATTAAGAACTTAAGCAATCCACTGGGTAGAGAGACCGCTCAGTGGAGAGTGCGGTGGTTTTCTAGTGCGTTCATGGCCTGGGCTTCACCCCTGGGACCATAGTAGATAAATAAGTAAAACAGGACAGCTTCGTGTGGCAGCACATCTTTAGCCCCAGCAGCTGGCCGGCAAGGCGGAGGCAGGCAGAGCTCTGCGAGACCCAGGCCACTCTGATCTACACAGGTGGGCTCTCCGCCGGCCAGCGCTACATAATGTGATCCTGTGCCAAAGCAAAACGAGCGACAAAAACTATCAGTACTAACAAATTCAGTAAGGCCACATGACACATGTTGATGTATAAAAACTATTTGTATTCTTATACTGTAGCAATGAACATCCAAAATGAAAATTTAAAAACCTTTGAATTATATCCAAAACAAAACAAAACCTCCGACCTCCTTGGACATAAATTTGACAAGACAAATTTCACACTTATACCCTGCGAACTATAAAATACCACTGAAATTAGAGACAACCAAACTATGTGAAAAATATCCCATGTTCGTGGATCAGAAGGCTTAATATTGTTACAACAGTGATAGTTCCTAATAACAATTTTCTGTCCCAGAGCACTCTGCCAGCTTAACCCTTCTGGTAAGGGACAACACTCTAACCCTAAAATTAGGAAGGAAATGGGAGAGATCCAGAACAGTTGAAACAAATAGCAAAGCCAGAGGACTGATACATCTCAATGTAACAATTAAGCCACATTAGTCAAGACAGTACACTACTAGCATAAAGACAGACACACTGCTCCAAGCACAGACTGAGACTCTGGGAATAAACCCACATGTCTAAGCTAACTGATTTCAACAAGGATATGGAGCCATTGAATGGGGAAAGGACCAGCTATTTCAACAAGCGGTGTTAGGGGAAGTAGGCCTTGTCTGTAAGAGACTGAATAAAGACCTTGCCTTATGTACACCACAACAGGCTAAATGAGCTTCAAATATGCCAAAGATCTAAATATAAGAGTCAAAGCCAAAGCTGTGGAGTTAAAACACTCAGAGGAAAGTACACGTGATTTGTGGCCTTGGATTTGAGTCCACTTGTCACTCTAACAAAGATACAAGGAACAGAGGAAAAAACCGATAAATTAGAGCTCTTTCCACATTAAAATCCGTGCTGGCCACATCAAGGAAATGGACAGGCAGACTGTAGGACGGAGCGTCTGAGGAGGGACTGTGCAGAGAGGAAAAGCGTTCCGGGGAGCTGGAGGCCTCATGGTGTGCGCCTCAAACTCCAGCACTCTGGAGGTCGAGGCACCAAGATTACAAATTTGAGTCCAGCCTAGGCTACACAGCCAGACCCTGTCTCAAAAAACTCCAAACAATTGAAAAAGCTAGTGGGACATGGCTAATAGAGAGTGCGCCTAACTCAAACATGACTCTACATTCGCTATGCAGCACTGCAATAACAACAACAACAGTAACAACAATTAAAACTTTTACAATTCAGCAGCAGCAGACCCTTAACACGAACAAGAAGGCAGAAAGGAATACTAAAACAACAGCTATCAATCAGCAAGTGCTGGCGAGGCCTGGGTGAAAGGGAAGCCTCGTAAGCTGACGTTGGAACATAACAGTTGCATTGGCAATTGCCTGGCAGGTCCTCAACATACTGAGCACACCATGCTAGCAGTTCTATTCGTAGGCGTATGTCCAAGAGACGTGACAAGAAATAGCCATAGGGCACGCACAGGAAAGCTCAGAGCAGCAGTCTCACCACGGCCAAAAGGCGAAAATAACTCAAATGCCCAAGTGCCTCAGAATGAGTAAATAAGATACAGTATATCTGCCCAGTGGAATGGTATTTGATAATACAAAAAAATTAACCTGGACCTTGTAGCAGCAGGGATAATCTTGAAAACATTATGCTAAGTGATGTCGATCAGACAGAACAGACCACTTATCCTGTGATTCTGTTTGTCTTGAGATGTCCAGAACAGTAAGTCTACAGAGACAGAAAATAGGTCAGTGGTTGCCTAAGACTGCAGTGGGAAGCTTGTAATCCCAGCCCTCGGGAGGCAGAGGCAGAGGCAGAGGCAGAGGCAGAGGCAGGTGGATCGCTGTGAGTTTGAGGCCAGGCTGGTCTACAAAGTGAATCAAGGACAGCCAAGGCTACACAGAGAAACCTTGTCTCAAAACAAACAAACAAACAAACAAACAAAAAACAACAATAACAAGAAAAAAGAAAGAAAGAAGACTGCAGTGGGAACAGAGAAGGATGGATAATGACCATTAAGGAAGTTGGGGTCTTCTCAGGGAGCGCACAGATAACATCAGAATTTGGTGACAGTTGCGTAAGCCAGTAAGTCATTAAACAGCATTTCACTGTACACGTTACTGAGCAAACGATAAAACATACAAATGACATCTTAACAAAGCTGGTAGAAACAACTAACCAATTCAGTGGGCAACTTTGTAATCTGTAGCCACCTTTCTTATCCTCATCAGGTCAGGCAGTGGTGGTGCAGACCTTTAACCCCAGCACTTGGGAAGCAGAGGCAGGCTAATCTCCACAGAGTTCCAGGACAGCCAGGGCTACACAGAGAAACCCTATCTCAAAATAAAACAAAAGTCCTCATTAGAGATGGGCAGTAGTGGTGCACCCCTTTAATCCCAGCACTCGGGAGGCAGAAGCAGAAGGATCTCTGTGAGTTCAAGGCCAGCCTGATCTACCAGAGCAAGTTCCAGGACATCCAGAGCTACACAGAGAAACCCTGTCACAAACCAACCAACCAACCAACAAACAAGGACTACAAGTTTCCTGAGGGCCATACCTGTGTGACAGCATCTGGCCCACAGAAGATGCTCAGCAAACAGTTCTTCAACAAATAGTCATCAATACCCCACCCCCACAAGACACAGCTCTGCTTCCAGCAACAGCAGAGAGCCACAGACAAAATACTTAAAACTGGCTGGGAAACTAAAGAACAAAACATTCTATGTGTCATGGGAAAGTAAGGCATCTATAATTTTGAAAAATAAAAAGTACTCCCTCAAAATTTCCAGCAATTTAGTGCTAAGGTAAAAGTCTCCAAACAAAAAACACAGTAGCTATATTTCAGGGCTGCTACTGTCCTCACTGTTGCATGCAACTTAAGATCAAAGTTCGGTTTCTTGGTCAAAAACACTCTAAGTGGTCAGGCGGGATCAGATAAACCCTGGCCTATGAAGATGGCCAGGGAGCCCAGAGGCAGGCAGCGCCACAGAGAAGAACCCTGGGCCTGCACTCAGCCAGCCGCCCAAAGCCCGCCCCAGGCCAGTGCTCCAGCGCAGCAGGAAGGCCTTGGTCACCAGGCTGAAGGAAGCACACGTGGCCCACTGGCTGAGAGGACTCAGTAGTTTTTGGAAGTCAGAGCAGACCGAGTGGAATGGTGGGATTTTCTGGCCCTCACTTTTCCCCTCCATCCCCACCAGAGCAGAGCAGGTCCATTTCCAGCTGACACGTCCTTCGTTGTACTTGAAGGTTCTGAGGCATGTCATGCCTGCAGTCAGAGGGCTTGGGCAACACAATGACAGCACACGTGGGAGGCCCTGCACTTTGTGTGCTGGCCACATTCTGAGCTAAGGCGAATGTGGTGTGCTGCACTCTTGCAACACTGGGCAGGGGCAGGAAACAACCGGTGCTCTTCAGTGAGCTGCATGGCGGCTCACCCTTAGATACAGGGATTTACTAAGTGATGGGAGAGGCTTGCAGGCAAGGTAACCTATTAGGAAATGGGCTTCCACTGGAGGCCTCTGCCCAGATGTAGGCTAATATAATAAGTGTTCTGAGCATGTATGAGGCAGGCTGGTCTGGTCTACAGTATTCTGTGAGCTGGAGGCCAGGAGATGGCACTGGATGCCTTGAAGGTAGAGTTACAGGATTGTGCAACAAAGACTCTCAACTCCACAGAGACATAAACACACAGATAAATCAATTACTTTGTAAAGACTTCTTTATTTTTATGTGCACAAGTGATTTGCCTGCATACATTACAAGCATACACCCTGTGGGAGTCAGAAGATGGTGTCAGATCCCCTGGAATTGGAGTATCAATACCCATGTAATCGCCAGTGGGTACTGGGAATCGATCCCAGGTCTTCTACTAGAGCAAAAAAGTTCCCTGACCCATCTCTCCAATCCCATAGGCAAATAAATAAAATAAGTCTTTTTTGAAAGTGTGTTTTATGCACCTTTCTCACAGAACATCACAGCCCAGACCAGACATGCTCAGAACACTTACATCAGCTCCCCCATCCAAATGCACTTCTGACTTGTATTTTTAGCTAGAAATGGGTACGCTGCAATAGGACTTCGCTTATCAACAGGCCTGGCACAGGGCAGCTGCTCAACACGGAAGCTAACCAATCCATACAGCTTCAATGGACGGCAGGTCAATCAAACTCTGAATCCACACAGCCCGCAGCTCTTCATCAGGCCGCTCTCTAGCACTGACATATAGCTCGCTCTCCTGACTAAAGGGCGCACTAATACTCTCTCCTCTTCATTTTCAAGGAAGAGGCACACCTGCTTTTGTATCAACCTCACTGCTACTCCGCCCATCCCATTCCTTCTGATGCTGGCCTTGTAACATCTTCCAAAAGACAGCATACATCTCCCCGACAGGCTCTCGGCTGGATGGATGTGAAAGCAATCGACTAATCTGCCCAGACAGGCTGACAGAAGAGAAAGAAAAGCAGGCTTGAAGGGGAAGTCTGGGCAGGTTATGTATTTTTTGGGTTTACTGTGATGGTCAAGTTCCTCCGAGACTTGGCTGGGTGAGCCAACTTCCTCTTCCCTAGGCTCTGCTGCTGCCCTGGGGTCGGTAGGGAGATTTGGGGTTAAGGGACTGGCTAGACTCAGAGCCAACTGTCATTACCAAGGTGGAACCAACATGGAAAGGAAGTGTGGGAGTCACCAAAACCCCCCAGAGGAGCATGAGGGCAGGCTGGCTGGCCCTGACCATAAACCAGAGATTCCAGATTGTTTCATCAAAGGCAGGAAGTGGGCAACAGAACTCACGGCACCTTTGCCTGCCTGGTCCTGAATTCAGTTTTTGTAGGGACACAACTAGGAAGCTGTGGTGACATTTTGAGGCACCTGTCAATACATCACTCTTTTCAGGCCAGTTAGTGAGCACAAACAACCACAAGTCACGTGGAGAACAGAGATGATTTGTAATGACAAGCAACCTCCCCAATTCTGGAAATCAGGACAGCAGGAACTAGGCTGTCCTCAACTTTCTCTGGAAATGATGGGCCAACAGCCCAGGTTTCAGGTGGCTATGAAGTGCAGATGAAGTCCTTTTGTCCTGAGCAGCAGTGGCGGGTATGTAGGAGGCAGCAGGTGGCATTTGCGTAAACACTGCTGCTGGGGTAGTCTTGGCCACAGCTCCAGCCACAGGTGCTCACACAATCAAGCAGGCTCTCCTGCGCCTCCCACACACCTACTGACCACTGGGGTAGGGAGCAGAACTCCTCCCAAGAACTCCTCCCACAGTACAGCAGCCTCTGGTGGCTCCTGCTCTCAGGCTACTCCCTGGGGTTCATGCTGGGAAACTACAGTGGAAATTTTATAAATGTCTTTGTAAAGGCTTTCTTTCTTTTTTTGTTTTGTTTTGTCTGTTTGTTTATCGAGACAGGGTTTCTCTGTGTAGCACTGACTGTCCTGGACTCACTTTATAGACCAGGCTTTCCTGGAACTCACAGAGATCTGCCTGCCTCTGCCTCCCCTAGTGCTAGGATTACCACCATGCCCAGCTCTGTAAAGACTTTCTAAGACTAACATTAAGACAAAAAATGTAAGTATTGCATACATGTAGACAGGTTACTGAGGATGAGGTCAAACCTACACACCCGCTACTTGTCGAATAGCACTGCCTTCACGCAATGTTGGTGTGCTTCATGCCATAGTAACATGGTGGCCACTTGGCTGGGTGTGATGGTTTGAGTGAGAATGGCCCTATTCAGAGGCTCACATGTCCTAATGCTTGGTCCCCAGTCAGCGGAACTGTTTGGGAAGGAGTAGGCAGTGTGGTCCTGCTGGAGGAGGTGTGTCACTCAGGGTTTCAAAAGCAGACCCCACTCCCAGTTAGCTAGCTGACTTGTGTTCTCCCTCTCCCTCCCTTCTTTCCCTGTTTGTAGATGAGCTGTAAGCTCTCAGCTAACTCCTGCTCTGTCAGGAATGCCGTGGACTCACCCTCTGAAACCGTATGCCCCAGTAAACGCTTTCTTCTGTAAGTTGCCTTGGCCATGCTGTCCTATCAGTGACTGAAAAATAACTATGGCACAGTACTGATGGCACAGCCACACAGGAGGTGCCGCTCTGGAGTTCCTGTGCCATCGCCACTCTCTTGTCATAGAGAGCCACCCTGTGGTTGTGTGGGCTATCATTCCTCTTCCTAATTTGAATCCACATGCATGGTTTAACGTGTAAGCCCAACCGTCACACACAGGAGCATTCTGTATGGAGTCTCTCTATAGGCCTGACAACCAACCACTCACATGACTTAGATATCCTTGCTTTTGTCCGTAATACCGTTTTGTCTGCTTGTTCTTGGCTTTTGGCTTTTATGAACAATGCCACACATTCAGCATGTCTTTGACCATGCAGGAGAATGTCCTATGAGTTAAACTGACAGATGCAGGGCGTGTCCCTTACTTAACTTTGCAGATAGTGTCAAACAATTCCAAGGGGCTGTATGATTTTACATTTATGCCAGAAAGGTTAAGGGACCCAGTTGCTGTAAGACCTGAAACAACTGTGTGCTGAACCATAGGGAACAGGCCCCCCATGTGGAAATGCTAAATGCTAGTGCACCATGATCTATCTGCACATGTGCAGAAGCCTGGAAGGACACTAATAGAAGCTAAGGTTGAGCCCCCCATTGTTCAGCGGGGCATTCCCCCAAACGCCAGAGGTTTCCAAGGACTAATAGTCTAGTTGTTTTCTCCCCACCTCCCTACCAAGAGCAGCTCATGTGACATTCTGGGTAGGTGACTACAGCGCTACTAAAACAGCTACTTTAGTCACCTGGATCACCCAGGAGCTGAATGTCCCCTACCTAGAGAGAGGGTTGAAGGAGAACACCCGCCTCCTCACAGGATCAACCTCACAGAGCTGGCCAGTGTCTTCCAAAGCGCCCTGCCTGGTGCCAGGATTTCATTCTTAGGTCTTCAGCTTGCCCCTCGGCAGGCCTAGCAATGATGTTTGTCTGCTGCTGACAAATGTGCGATCAACTGGCCTTTCAAATGTCACTTGCAGCAGCAGCTGGGATCCCAACTTAGTAGCAGTTTCTGTCAGGGCTTAATTCCACCCTGGGATGGGAAGCCTCGAAGCAACGCCCACACCAGGGACCACAAAGTCAAGGTCACCGTGGACAGGCTCACGGCAGCAGGTCCGCGATGCCTGAAGCCGCGCTACAGCTCTGGCCTTTGGGTCCTTACTACCTGTCCTACACTAGGCTCAGTACTGCATCCTGGGAAGGATTTAGATATGGCTTACTTAGTCCAACACCCTTGCCGCATGCCAGAGGAGTAAGGATACCTGGGTGGAGAGTGGCTGGGATAGATACTGGGAAGAATCCTTTTGAATAAAAGGACTCCATTTTAAGTATGCAGATTGTAAAGCAGGGATGGAGATGAGGGGGCGGAGAGCATCATGGGGACGCACAGCTGTGGAGTCAGAGGGTCTGGTGTAAGCCAAGCTTGGCCACCAACACGGCGGATACCTCTCTGGGTCTCTTTCCCTCCCTCTTCTACCTCCTCTTGCCTAACTGCAGACCTACCACCTCCCCTAGTGCTGTGGGGATATGTGACCCTGTGGGTGAGGGACCTGACCCAGAGCATGTTTATTAAATGGCAGCCATCACTGTCATCTGGCAACATGACCAGAACTCGGCCAGCACTCCATAAGCAAATGCTACAAACAGCCCCAGCTGAGGGGGCTAAAAGCAACAATTTCCACCTAAAACAAAACCCTGTCTTATTCAACATAGAGAATTCATGTGAGGATGGAGGGAAGATGGTGTTTGAAGTTTGGCAACCCCACAGGCCTGTCCCGAAGCCCACCCCCACACTGAGGACGCTGAGCATGGAAATACTAAGCGCGTCGTCTTCCTTTCTCAACCACGAGGGTGAAACAAGCTCTTCATTCAATCCAAGCACTGAAGACACAGGAAACAGCAGGAACCCCTCATGGCTTCTCATATGGCCAAGCTAGGTTACTGCACTTGTGTTTTTTAAGCTTTACTTTTAATTTATGTGAGCTTGTACTCCGTGTGTGTGTGTGTGTGTGTGTGTGTGTGTGTGTAACTGCTCACAGAGGCCAGAGAGAGCACTGGAGCTGGAGTTACAGGTGGCTCTGAGCTGCCCAGTGTGGGTTCTAGGAATCAAACTTGGGTACCGTGGAGTAGCAAGCACTCTTAACTGATGAGCCATCTCTCCAACTGTTTCCCTCAAATGTTTTGTTTTTATTTGTGTGTGTGTGTGTGGGGGGGGGGGATATGCTATGTGTGTGCAGGTACCTTTAGAAACCAGAAGAGGGCATCGGGACCCCCAGAACGTCACCTGGTGTGAGTGCTAGGAGCTGAACTCCGGGCCTCTAGGAGCTCAGCAAATGCTCTTAACAACTCACCCATCTCTAGTTCCAACCTTTGTTTTCCTCCATTTCCCTCCCCCGCCCTGCAGCCCCTTCTTGACAGGGTCTCACTATGTAGTTCTGGCTGTCTTAGAACTTGCTCTGCGGGACTGGAGAGATGGCTCAGAGGTTAAGAGCAGTGGCTGCTCTTCCAAGAGGTCCTGAGTTCAACAGGCACCCATCCAGGCAGAACATTGTATACATAGTAAATAAAGCTGAAGAAGAAGAAGAAGAAGGAGAAGGAGAAGGAGAAGGAGAAGGAGAAGAAGGAGAAGAGGAAGAAGAAGAAGAAGAACAACAACAACAGCAACAGCAACAACAACAACAACAGCAACAGCAACAACAACAACAACTTACTCTGCATACCAGGCTGGCCTCCACCTCACAGAGATCTGATTAAAGGCGTGTACTACCTTTAATCCTTGTTTGTTTTAAACAAAGTGATGAATATGGGCAGTTTCCCATGAGCACAGCTGTTTGACAGTTGAATAACAGTCTGCTGGAAGGCAGATAATGGCTCTCTAAGCAGCCGGGTCTCCTGGCTGGTGGAGTCTAACTTCCATACAATGCACACACACTTCTTTCTGCTTCTCTGTGTGCTTACATGATGAAACTGAGAACTAGAGCTGCAGTTTATAGAGAAGAACAGGGAATCTGGAAAACTGCCTTTTAGCCAGGTAGGCTGCAGCCAATGGCTGCCCCAGTGAGGCTCTGAGTGGTGGTGGGAGCAGTGAGACAGAAGGGAAGAGGCTGGACCCACAGCGCCCCTTCTTATCACCACAGGTTTGGGCTCAAATCTGAGCACCTCTATTTTCACTTCACTTACATAACTACAAGGGTTAAAAATACATTGAGAAGCCAGGTGTGGTGGCACACACCTTCAATCCCAGTACTTGGCAGGCAGAGGCAGGTGGATCTCTGTCAGTCTGGTCTACAGAGTGAGTTCCAGGACAGCCTAGTCTACAAAGAGACAGCAAGACAGCCAGGGCTACACAGAGATACCCCATCTCAAGGGAAAAAAAGAAAGAAAGAAAAAAACAAAAAACCCCAAACCAACCACCACCAACAAAACCCACTGAGAATTAGATAGATATCTCTCAAAAGGTGATGCTTGAATGACCAAAGGCACATGGCATAGTGCTCAACCGCATTTGTCATCAAGAAACAACACATTAAATCCACAAAGAGACATCAATACACGCATGCCTATGTAGACCAAAGGAAAAGCTAAGCCAGGTATGATGGCACATGTTTGTAATCCCAGAACCAGGGGAGGCTGAAGCAAAAGGATTGAGAGTTTGAGACCACCTTAGGCTATAGAACAAGATCTTGTTGCAAAACAAAACAAATAAGGCAAATAAAAGGAAGGAAGGAGAGAAAGAGAGAGAGAGAGAGAGAGAGAGAGAGAGAGAGAGAGAGAGAGAGAGAGAGAGAAAATGCTAGTATCAACGTATCTGAAGCTATGCTAAAGGCAGCCGGGAAATGGAATCCCACCCCACATAAGAGTGAACCATCTATTTCCACCTACCAAGCACAGATGATGCGCACAAAGATGAAAGGCTACGTACAAGAAAAGCATGCACCAAATGAGCGTCTAACAACTCCACAGCCAGGCAAAGCACAGCTACTATTCGGGGAGTCGAGAGAGGGGTTGTGTGTGAGGCAGGGACACAGGAGGGCACGCCCTTCTGGGGACACAGCTCTCAGCCTACCAGTTCCTGCCATGTCTGTCTTCAATGTGTTTCCCACACTGGCCAGGGCAAAGCAACTGGGAGTGGGGCCCACGTCAGGAAGCTCACCTGGCCTTTAGCACAGGCCGACCTCAAGGCAGGTGCATCAGAAGCTGAGGTGGCACCTGTTCTCCATCTCTTAGCGCCTCCCTTCCCTTCCACTTCCAGGGTTAGGGAAGGGACTTCAACTTACTTGACCCTGAGACCCCACAGGGCACACGGTCTTGTTCACCTTGGACTCTGGCACTTAGCTCAGTAGCTGTGCAAGTAGATATAAATAAATACATGCTCATTAAACAGCACAGAAGAACCAGTGAATGAATTCTGTACCCTGAACAACCACTGCATTCACAACACTGAGGGTACCACCTAACTGGTGGCAGCTCTGTGTTCGAGCTAGTCTAAGCAACAGAGAAAAGCTGTCCCTCCCACCTCCGCTAGCTCTCTAGAGAATGGTGGATGCTTTGGGGCCTGACTGGGCAGTAGAAGCACAATGGGAGCCACATCTACAGTTTATACCACTCTCAGCCCATTTTACCTACACTGTCACTCTCCAGCCGACAATTAAATTCCTGAGTTACTTCTTGTTTTTCTTATATTCCACTATGGTATAGAGTTTACCCTCCAGCAAGTTCTCTTGATAGGGCAACCGTGGGCCCTCCCTTCCATGCCAAGCAACTAGCCCAGGACTAGGCTGCCATAGCTGCTTCTAGTCAGCCTCTAGTAGCTCACAGCTGTGGACTCCAAGCAGATCTGCTCACCTTTAGCTGGGCTCCAGGCTCCCTCTCTCTCTACACTTCCTATGATAGCTACTGCCAGGCCCAAGAGCAAATAGCACTGGATGGGCAGAATGCTGGAGGGCTTTTATTCTCTCATGAATCAATCCTGCCCCTCCCTTCCATTCTCCCTCGGGGACACAGAATGTATCAGGCCATGCAGAGCAGGCACTAAGCAGCATAGCTCGTTTACTCACTCCACGCCTAGAGCCAAGAGGAAGCTCCAGACTTGGCCTCCTGGCCAAAGCCAGCATGGTTCCTTCCCCAGTCAATGAAACAGCATCACAGGAACTTCTCCTTCCATGAGGTGTCTTCACCAATGCCAAGCGTTCCAAGTGCTAGACTGCACGCTTAGCCCAAGGTCTTGGGCTTTCGAATTATAGCCACAAGTCACACTGATTTAGGCAAAGCCAGACTACATTTCATTCCCAGCCAAACACGATCATCGCCCCCACCCCCCACTCACACACACATACCACCACCACCACCACTGTGTGCACAGCACTGTGTTAGGTGTGGAGTTATGCATGGCCATGTGTTGTCCAGGTAGTGACAAGGCCCTAGACCATTTCCGGCTAGAGGCTTTTTGCAGCCTTATCTCATTTGATCCCACAGCCACCTTCCAGAGTGGTTGTGTCCACATTTCATTCAGAAACCTTGAGGCTGAGGAGGTATGGCAGTGAGGGGATTTGAGCCCAGTCTTGGCGCATTGCCAATCAGCAGTGTCTGCTTAGCAGTAGGAGAGTGGTATGCACCCTGCAGACCGCTCAAAGCCGACCCAGTCCAGAAACGGGAGGGCCTGGGGTCTGCTTTTGTTCCTGGAGAAATCTTACTTCCTCTGGGTCAGCTCAAACTGTTATTTCCTTCCAACAAACCAGCACCTACTAGGTGCAGAGTGCAGGGCCCACCCCAACCCAGTTACACACAGACAGACACCTAGCATGGAAGCTGACTGTTGGATGTGCTCACTGCCTTGAGCAGGGAAGCAAGTCTCCACTGGACCAGAGAGACGTTCCAGCCAGCAGGGCTTGTAAAAGTGAATCAGCTCCTGGCATAGCAGCCTTCAACTGTTCTGTTTCACAGTAGTGAACATCAAAGGCAGAGGGCTTGGGAGGAGGAGCTGAGGCCACACCCTGCTCTTAGACTAGGAGAAGGTAATGGATAGGGGCTGGACTTTATTTTTAAACCTCAGCAGGGAGAACATAGTTCAGAGATGCCTAGCATTGCCAGCATGCGGCTGGAAACGGGGGAGGAGATTGTTCTGAAGTTGGCCTTCTGTTCAGCATGAGCTAAAGGCTGGAGAGGTAAATGGCTTATTTCTGAGAGATCTAGAAAAAGTTCATGAGAGGATGTGAGTTGAGTCCAATAGACAGTGGGTCTGGGAGGGCAGGGTCTGAGCCGCGTGAGAACATACACCCTGAGAGACACACGGACCCTGGCCACCTGTCTGTGTGGCTTAGTCCCACCACTATCCTTCCTTACAGGTCACAGGTCACAACAGAACCCAAAGTCAACCTCCAGGCTGAGCCATGAAGCAGAGCAGGCAGCAGGAGTGGGGCTGACGCTGTCTGGTGAAACTTATTTCAGTAGTGAGCAGCTGGGATGAGACAGCCCCTCCGCTGCTGGCACAGTGAGCTGCTGCAGTGAGCCAAGGGTTGGAAGATGACAGATGTGACTTTAACCATGTCACGACACAGGCTGTGCTTTCTGCTCGGGCCTGGAACTTGAGGACTACGATGAGCACACAGGCGAAGGGGAAGAGAAGACCAGAGACAGAGGCTTTAGACAGTGTGAGAAATTATTACACTTCATGCCACAACCAAGAGCATAAAAGCTATGAGACACCAGGAAAGACCCCACTCTTTCACCAATTCTATGACAAGTTAGCTCCATGATCTCTCAACCTTGTAGGACAGGCAAGTGTCACCAGCTCTCACTAGTGACCCTGGAGTTCCAGAAGCAGTCTCTTAGAAGACTAAGCTCTAAGGGAGAGAGATAAGGCTGCAGGAAGAGGAGGGGCTCTGAGCAGGACTCACACACAGAGACAGAGAGTGACTGACAGCACGGAAGTTCTCATTTCAGGGCTGAGGCCCTCCTTGTTGGGATTAAGGCTGCACGCACAGAAGGTCTACATTAGCACTGGGCATGTATGAGTCCATCCAACAGTCCCAGCTAACAGCGGTTACCCCAGCAAGGAAGGAAGGTCAACCAAGGACTCTATCACAGGTAGAGCATCAGGTGGCCTACAGCACTTACTGCAGGTTTGTTTCCTTGACAGTGGGTGATGACGACGAACGCGTTTTGGAGCAAAGGGTCATGGAACTCCCTCTTACCTGGAGACGGGTTTGTATAGCCATGGTGTTTGCCTAGTACCTGCTCTGGGCTGGGAAGCATGCATGTTGTCCTCAGGTCCTGTTCTAGGGCAGTAATTCTCCAGAGAGACCAAGGGGGTCAGAATGGCAGGGTTCCTGGGCTGCAAGACTGCACCCCAAACCAAAGCACTTTCATGTGTACAATCAAGAAAGCAATCCATGCAAACTGTTTCTTCTTCTGGGAAGTCCCAGAGATAGGCAACACAGAACAGAGGGCGAGGGAGAAGGAAAAAGGAAAGACAGATAACCTGTCCAGAACTGGCCTGGGGAAGAGCCAAGAGGCTCAAGAAGCTGCCTCTGCATAGGAGCAGGCCAGAGGCTGGAGGCTCCGCCCTGCACCCTCTGCTGATCCAACCGCAGGCTAGCTGCATCCTCTGTGAAAAACAAAGTAATCTGAAGCCCCTCTAACACATTCCAGAAGGAAACTGATCTTACACTTGACATGGAAAACCTGGGTTTTCTCAACAGGAAAACAAAGTCAACTGGGAAGGAAAGAGTCTGCCAAGGGCCCAATAGTCCAAAGTAAAGCACAGTCCCCCCAGATCTGAAGGAAATAGGTCTGACCCAGCATGTGAGACCCCAGCAGCCCCTCCTCGGGGGAGGAAGGCAGGGACAACAGGGCCCACTGTGCTCAGTGGAAATTTCCAAGAACCATGAACCGACCATGAGAGGAAACATAGCACTTCCTCTTCTTCCAGGAAGCCTGGGTCTGCCGTGATTCAGCACTGTGGTCTCAGATCCAAGAACATCTTAACCACAGGCACCTCATCAAAGTGTTGCAGTGCATGTCTGAGAGGGCACCCACATTCTTGTCCTGAATCTGTAAATGGGTTTATGCCTCACAAGAGAAATACCAGTCAGTAAACAATATTTGATTTTTTGAGGATGCCTGTTAAAATAATTTTCAGTTCCAACTGTCTTTACAAATTAAAGCACTACCAGAGAACAGGGATTGAAATATCTAGTTTCTTCCTTTCTTTTTAAATTATTTATGTATTATGTATACCTGCAGGCCAGAAGAGGGCACCAGATCTCATAGATGGTTGTGAGCCACCATGTGGTTGTTGAGAATTGAACTCCGGACCTTTGGAAGAGCAGCCAGTGCTCTTAACCTCTGAGTTATCTCTCCAGCCCCAATATCTAGTTTCTTTACAGTGATGTTTTTATGTTCTCTGTAGCAGGGGTGGATAGCAGTGTTTTGTGTAAAGTCTTGGCTCTTTACCTTTAAAGCAGCAATGGAAGGTGGGCTGGAAACACTGCAGCAGGCAACTGCCTCCACTCAGCCCAGGAGCACGCTGTCTAGCTTTGGACGCTAAATCATCTTACCCAAAGGTCAACCTGAAGTGAGCTCAGATTCATGCCTCAGAGTGCCAGAGGCCACTGACGTGAAAGGCTGCCATGTGGGAGAGACCACTGCTGTGGGTCTTCCTCCCCAAAGCCTTCCAGAAGGGGGTGCTTACTCTCTAGACAGCCGCTCCTGTGAAGGGTTCCTGGCAGGGAGTGAGGAGGGAGGCAGAGAAGGAGAACTAAGCAGAGGTACCTTTCTCCACCTTCCTTCCACACAGGAGTCTGTAGTGGATCTGAAGTGCACTACGCTGGGGTGGGGAGTTAGCAGAGCATGTGAGGAGGGGCGAGCAAGCTGGGTCAAGCAGAATGGGCAGAGAGTAGCTCGCAGGAGTTTAACTTGGGCTGTAGGATGTGCTTTCTTGACTGCCATCAGAGAGCCAAGTCAGAGTCTAGACACGGCTGCTAGGGGCACACCTGCCCTCTAATGAAGAGATCTGCCATTCACATGCCCTGGGCTCTGACGCTTAAACAAAACGCAACTTCCCTTAAAGGAAGTAAGGCCTGTGTGCAGGCAACCGATGCCTGGAATGGCACTCTTGGCTTTGTGTGTCCTCGAGGTTGTCAGACGGTTGGAAGTGAAGCCCAGAAAAACAACTGGGCACACAGTCGTCAGCACCACAGCTGCCTGCTAGCCATGAAGACTGGAGTACAGTTTTCCCTCCTGAGTAGGAGGTGAGACTTTGTTAGTATTGGTTCCGCCACTAACTCATTTTGTCAAGCAGGCAAACACAAATTGCCCTGGCCTCTTCTCATCTGGAAAGCAAGGGCATCAGCCTATACCAGGAGTTCTCAAAGTGTTCCTCTGACTCAGCGAGCAGGAGCTGCCCCCCAGAGGACTTCCTACAAGTCATGTTCTTGGGCTGGAGAGATGGCTCAGTGGCTGAGAGCACCTTCTGCTCTTCCAGAGGTGCTGAGTTCAATTCCCAGCAGCCATGCGGTGGCTCACAAGCACTTCTACTGGGATCTGATGCTCTCCTCTGACCTGCAGATAGAGCACTCATCTACACTAAGTAAAATCTTTACTCACAAATCATATTCCCAGCCGTACACTGATCAGAAGCAGGGCAGCTCCTGAAGCTCTTCACAGCCCCTCAAGGAGAGCCAGAGCCCAGGAAGTTAGAAGGCTCTCTTCCTACTGTTTTACAAAGCCATCTTTCCCTGCCCCCCCCCCCTTTCTATCTGCCCCTACTGACTTCATTATCACCCAATAAATGCACAGTGTCTACTGCAAGCTAGGTGGCCAGGACAAGGGCAGAAACTCCAACCTTCATCTTCATCATGGGCCATGCTTGAGCTCCCAAGGCATGGGTTAGCACGTGGCCTGCGGGCTGGCTCGTTCCTGGTATGTAGCCCAGTTGCCTTTCCAGCCACCTTTTCTGACCCATGATCTTCCTAAACACGCTATGCCTTTAAGCAAGGTGCTGTGTACATGCGGACAGGCAAGGTGGGGCCTGCACAGTATCCCAGGGCTACTGCACTACTACAGTGAAGGAGTGGGTTACGTAGATCCAGCTGGGGTTGGTTTGACTGCTTTGTGGTGCTGGGGGTGGAATGTAGACGGGATGGGGTATGTGCCAGACAAAGGCTCTGCCGCTAAGCATGGCCAAGGAAGCACTGAGGATCTACTGAAAACAGTCTAGAAGAAACATGGACAGCAATAGCAGATGACACTTCTGCCTCACACTCCTTTAATGACTCATTGTTTCACAGGTCTCAAATGTTATTCTAGGCACAAAAATGACAAATACCAAGTGACATTTTCAGCAACCCACTTTGCTTCAGGAGTTACACACAGGAAACGCAAGAGCAAAACCAAACTCTAAAATGCTCTGCCCCGAGAGACAAGACAGCTGCCACGGCCACAAGCAGGGGGTCAGCCTCTTCTCTCCTCTGCCCACCAGGCTGCGCAGAGGCCGAAGGGAGGGGGAAGCTGGCCCAGCTGCTGCTGAGCTGCTGGGAACAAGAGTCTTGGTCTGCACCAATCCCACTTTCTCTCTGGGGCAGAAGTAAACCCTCCTAGATCAAGACAGCAGTGGGGTTTTGCCCCTGGGGAGAAGCGGAAGCCAGAGTTCAACAGTCAGCAGCTCTCATTAAATAGCTCACCCAATAATTAGAGTAACGCGTACATGGCAGCTTCTGCTCTGAGCAGGGTCAACACAGACCATAGTGATACCGCAGTTAAAGACAGCTCTTCCCTGGAAGGCTGGGTCTATTTAGGCAACACAAAACCCTAATAAGACAGTTTAAAAGCAAGCAACAGCAGAAGTGTAAAGACAGATACACTGAACCAGCTGGGGTTGTCTGGCTCTGAGTTTCCTGGTGGCCAAGATAAAAAAAGGTGAGCAAGATGGGTTAATTCTGCCTGCTAAAAGAAAGCTCTGAACTGAAAAGGGGGTAACTTTTCCTAGCACAACATTCTAGAAGGAACTGCAAGGAAGATGTAAAGAAGCTATGAACTTGGCCTTCAACTTGGGTTTCTATGAGTCAATAATTGTCTTCAAATGACCACTGAAACCTTACACTTATGGAGTTACTAGCCAGACAACATCATATCTCAGACATTTCTTAGGAAATCGATGCTTTTTCCAGGAGTTAGCAGAGAAACAACTCTGAGAGAACTTATTGGACAGCTGGGGCCAATGGGGCTCACGCGTGGAGTCTCAGCACTTGAAGGGCTACAGAGGGACTGACAGGTGTTTGATACTGGCCTGGGCTACACAGTAAGCTCCAGCAATAGAGTGAAACCTGTCTCAAAACCAAACCAAGCCAGACCAAACTTGAACTGAGTGAGAATGTCTAACCCCATCTGTCTTTGGCGGAAGTGACAAAGGGCAATAGTAAGCTCCATCCAGACCCAAGGACAACTTTTAAGGGAGGACCTAGTGTGGGTTCCTGTCCTGGACTTCACGTTAACTATGTTCTCCTTTCGGTTAGTGCCTGCTTCTCACACACCTGGTTCCCATTGCTGCAGAGCAGTGTCCTAGAACTTCCACAGCTACAGCCACACACATGAGCCTTGGTTGGTTTCTGAGGGCCAGGGATAGGAGTACAGGCTAGCAGGGGCCTGAAGGCTGCGCTGTTCAGGTGCCCTGGGGCTTGGTGCTTACCTGGAGGCATCACCAAGGAAAGGCCCAAAGGTGCCATCCCTAACAGCCTTCTTGGCATGCTGTCACTGTACACTATGAGCAGTTTCTAAAAGTTGTTCTGGTGGGACACATCTGCATCCCAGAAGAGAAGCCACTCTGGCTCTGCAGGCTCACTTTCAAGATGTGACAGACTTTATCTGACTAAGACAACCTTTTCTTTTTTTCCCCCTTTTTATTATTATATTTATTTTTAATATATACATTTATATTATTACACATAAATAAAATAAATTACATATAGCAGAAGAAGCACAAAACAATCAGTAATTATATAACTGTTTCATTGATAGTGATTTGGCTATTTATATTTAGCAAACTTGAAATAAACATATTTCCTATCTTGTTGAGTCTAAAATTCTGAATGAAAATCACTATCTATCATATCTCATCTCTATTAACCTAAAACATCTATCTGGAAGGACAACCTTTTCCTGCAACACAGTTCCTCCTTCTGTATCTGTGTGTCCCCTATACATCACAGAGGAGAAGCCTCAAGCTCCAGATCCTATCTGAGCTCATGTGCTTTGTAAGCAGCAAATGCCCTCTTAGGGCCTTATATTTTAGGGGACCTGGTGACCACACAATTAAACATGGTTTCTCCTGTCATCCTGTATATGTCAGCTTGAACTCTGCCCAGTCAAGAAAGTGTCAACTGTTTAGGGAAGCCAGTCTCCCCTCTACAGCTATGGGATTAAGGGCATCAATTTTATGGGGTATAGACTGGAGGCTACCCTCACTTTCCCCAGACAGCTTCAGAGCAAGTCTATGTGAGGCAGTTGTCTCTGATAACCTACGAGTGACAGCTCATCACTCTTACCACACTGGACCCTCAGAACACGGGCACCACAGAGCCACATTCTTTTAGCCCCTTTCACCATCAAATCAAACCTATAATTAATGCAAAGAAAGCCTGCTCTGGTGCAGATGAACAGCGCTGTCTTATGGACAAGGTGTTCTCTGTGTCCTAGGCTTCTCTATTAGGCTGAGCACATGGGCCATACTGTGGGAGTCAGAGGGAGTTACTTTGGGGTCGCTATGGTTGGTGGTCAAGATGACAACCCATTTTCTTCCCCTCTGTCTCCTGAAATGACTGGACCACCAGTTCTTCTCAGTGGTGGAAACCACTGTGAGTCGGCCTTGTACCTGGCCTCTGTTCTCTTCTGCAGCCCTCTGCTGAAGAAGCACAGAGAACACATGGTAGGTCAGGGGTGTGTGCACTCAGACCGGAGGCGGAAAAGGATGGGGAGGAGGGACAGCACCTACAACAGCCTGACCGCAGCTGAGAGTCAGAGAGGAGAAGCAGAGTATAGTCCTTGTCCCTTATGCCGCCTGTGGTGGGAAGGGCTCTCACTCAGGCATTGTTGTGGTAGTTACAGACCATTTTCCTACCTTCTAGTGCTCTGTCTCCCTAAAGGGCAGGACAACAATTACTGCTGGCTTTTGAACCACACAGCAAAGCCACTCAGCTCGACTATGCAAGTGAGAAAGTAACAGGGATACATGTACACGAGGCTGGATTTCAACAACGTTTTTTCACAAAACAGGCAGCCAATTAGGTTGTGGACTAGAGTTTACAATCCCTGCCCTGAAGAGAGAGCAGCTTTACTGGTCTTCAGCTGGGACTGGAAGGTGACTGACCACACATCATTGTTGCTGTGCACCTTTACTGGTCCCACCCCCACCGACGTAGAATACGTAGAATGCCTGCCTGATTACACTAAGAGCCACTTCCATCACTGTCAAGTTGACATCCAGCCCACCTTACTATGCCTGGCTCAAACCATTCTTTTCCTCTCTAGACTTTTGGGACTCCTAGACCAGGTGTCTGTCTTAGGTTACTATTGCTATGATGGAACACCATGACCAAAAGCAAACTGGGGAGGAAAGGGCTTAATTGGCTGGCACTTCCACATCACTGGTCATCACTGGAGGAAGTCAGGACAGGAACCCAAGCAGGGCAGAAACCTGGAGGCAGGAGCTGATGCAGAGGCCACAGAGGGGGTGCTGCTTACTTTGCTCCACATGACTTGCTCAGCCTGCTTCCTTATAGAACCCAGGGCCACCAGCTCAGGGATAGCTCCACCCATAATGGGCTGGGCTCTCTTACATCAGTCACTAATAAGAAAATGCCCTACAGCTGGGTCTTATGGAAGCATTTTTTTTTTCAGTTGAGGCTCTCTCCTTTCCAGTGCTCCCAGCTTGTGTCCGGTTGACATAAAACTAGCTAGCACACCAGGGAACAGGCAGGAACTTTCTGATAAACTTGTGTTTAAACCCCACTGTGTGGTTACGTTTATACGTCCCCTCCCCTAGGCAGCCAGCCTGGCAGTCCTCATCAACAGACTGCTGGCTGCAGTGGGGCCATACCCAAATGCCACAGCACGCTCGCACTGCAGTTATTTAGGTGCACTTTAAAGGGAGCCCTGGTGACAATGAAGGTCTAAAAGAACATTTCAGTTCCTGACACTCAAAGCCAAGCAAAATTATGAAACAACCGCCTGCACACATTTTGTTAAATTAAACATGTTAATTTAAATCACGGCTGGCCTCTGACTTCTCTGCAGCACTGGGAAACATGGGAAGGCAAACTGAGGGATCTGATGAAGAATCTGTTAGTAACTGCCCTGAGTGGCCAACAGAGGACCGCACATGAATGTTGGTCCCCCTCTGCCCGCACGGGGCTGCTCAAAACTAACCGTGTCTGAGAAGAATAAGGTGTCCTCAGCTTTGTCTCAACTGGGGAAGCACGGCAGGCACTGCTACAGCCATCTGCTGGGGACCCTCATTACTCAGCATGGACCCACCCCCTTAGGTTGGTGATGTAGCTGACTAGTAGTTTACACATCACTAGCCACCGGTGCCAGGGCAGAAACATCATCTCTCTCCACAGTACACACACTCCCCAAGATGCTCCACCACCATGTCTGACAATTTATTATCACATAAGTAGGAAATTACCCTCTCAGCCTTGACAGTGCATACACATTGGTCCCCAGAGCTCGATGACAACACCCTGTAGGCTGCTACGAGCAACTGCTAGTTAAACAGAATGAGGGCACCTGGTAGAGCAGTTTGGCAAATCATGGGAGTCACTCATGGATGGAGGCTTCCTGGGACCTCCTAATGAGAACACTCTCATTAGGAGCCCAATTGCCCATGAAAAGAAAGAAAAATGAGCCACAAGGAAGCCCTAGCTCCTTAGTCAGTCTGTGTAGTTCCCTCGTGGGGCACAGCTGCCTGGAGGGGATGTGCAGAGATGCGGGGCCAGCAAGAGAGAGCTTTCTAGGTGGCCTGGACACACTGTCTCATCAAGTTACACCCGTTAAAAACCGCACGCCCTGTGTGTTAAGGACTCTGAGGAAGAACTGTTGTTTCGTGCATGTGAATGCCTACGGACAGCGGTCCGAATGCCCGTGGTGATGAGAACGGATGAAGTCCTCCAAGAACCGGGTCCAGTGTTATAGATAAACCAGATAGCAACCTGGCTCCTCTACTAGTCCACATCTCAGTGGCTGGCAACCACCCTAAGAGCCAATAAATTGGGCAAAATTTAGGCCCTGCACAAACCCTGTTCAAGCCAGATCCACCTACCTTCATCCTGCTTCTATCTACGCAGGGACTCTGTCCCACTAGCCCTGTCAGGAACTGTCTGCAATGGAACTCAACCTGTGAATTCCATGAGTGACTGACTTCCTGCACTTTCTCGCATGCCAGAATGCTCCTGCCAGCTCCTCAAATCACCAGTCCAGTCTCTCAGTACGTACACATGTCACTCAGAACACTTCAAGACTGCTCAGCTTGACAGCCCCTAAGCGCAAGGCTGCCGGGAAGACAAGCCACCACAGCGCCACCTCACAGGGCGTGAGTATATAGGAGGATTTCCTCCTCCTCCAAGTGTCACCTCCTCCCTCCCAGGGGCCCAGCTGACCCTTCACCTAGTTAACTGTGACTTGGCCTTCAGATGTGAGCTCTGGTCTTTCATGGTGTTGACTGGTCTATAATTATGTACCATCCTAGCTGTTCCCACTTCTCAGCCTGGCTCCCCTAAGACTCTAGAATGGTGGTGTCAACCTTCCTGACGCTGTGACCCTTTAATAAAGTTCCCCAAGTTGTGGTGACCCTGAACCATAAAATTATTTTTGATGCTACTTCATAATTATAATTTCACTACTGTGATGAAATGTAATGTTAATATCTGTGTTTTCTGATGTTCTTAAGTGACCCCTGTGAATGTGTTTGACCCCAGAGGTGGCAGGACCCACTGGCCGAGAACTGCTGCCCTAGAGCATCTACTGAAATAGTGAATCATAGTGATTTCTCAATGCATCACAACACCAACCATGTGTCATGCCCAGAAGATTTGATAAAGGAGGCACAGTTGATTCTGGGTCCTGTGGTTCAGACAAGGGGCTCAGGTTTCTGCCTGATAGCACTGTCCCTTAGGTAAAAATGAAACAAGGACCTAAATTAGCTAATGAACTACCGCTCAATGCCTTGCTTCCTGTCACTGCATTGTGTCTCATTACGAAGCCTTATTCAATCTCTCACGTCTGGGACCATCTAAAATATACAAGTACACCAAACACCACAGCAGGTGAGGCCAGCAGCTCCTCTTAAAGGGCAGTGAGTCCCACTGGAGCAGAATGCCAAGCTATCTGGAAAGCCAGGAAAACACTGGTGGCCCCTGCCTGTGAAGATGGAAGACACCACTGCCCTAGCCATGGCTCTTTTGGCAGCAAAGAATGAAAACCCAAGGCCTTGCTTAAGGACAGAGAAAGACTGGAAGTAAGAATGTAAGGAGCCCTTGGGAACCACAGAGAGGTGCCCAGAAGAGGGCAGGAAGGGCCAGACGGAACCTGTGGCCTTCAAACCAGTGCCCACCTCACTCTCACTGGCTCTGTCCTGGGCTCTGCTACGCTGGAGACTCCTCTGTAGGAGTGCATCCATGCTGTGGCTCTAAAGATAGTCTATGCCAGTGTTCCTTCATCACCTCTCCTGCCCAGATCTCATGCATCTGACCATCAGCATTGGTGTGGGGCATCTTACAGATACTCCCAACAGATTAGGACAAAGGTGACAGGCTGGTCTCCTCCCAACAGTCTTCCCAACCTGAGCCCACGGCAGCTGCACCCTTGTGCTATGTGCAGTTTAGAAGCCTCATCCATCCTTGGCACTTCTTTTTACTCCCAAGCCCACATCCAATCCATGAGGAAACACTGTTGGCTCTAACTTCCAAGTCCTGCTTAGATGCAGCCACATGCCCAGCATCTCTTTCCAATCTGTGTCACTGTACCAGCACAAGGGTCCAGCTGCTCCGGCCCCCACTGTACACTCAATCAAGAGTGCTCCCCTTAAAGCTCATTGGCAGATCACATATCTAGCACTTGCAGGGTTCTGGGCTCTATCTCTAGCACTGCATAAAAAGAAAAAAGATTTGCCGCTTTGTTCAATCCTGCAATGCCACTGTCTCCTGCGCCATATGTCAAAGCCTTTGCTTATCTTTCAAAGCCAATGAGATCTTGCCCACTCTGATCCACCACACCCACTTCCCTGCCATTCCTTGGAAAATCTCCCTCATCCTCGTGCCTAGAATGCTGTAGAAGTCCACTTAGCTAGCTCCTCCAACTGACTACAGCCTTATTTAACTGTAAACTGGGACTCCTGCGTCCATGGCACTTACCACCTTTTCCTATATTTTACGTGTAAGTCACTAGTGAACAATGCTTACGGCCTATGTTGCCACTCTAGATGGGCACAGTGCGACAGCTCCTCCTGGTATGCAGCGAGCACACACTCAACACCTGTCACACAGACACATGCAAGCACATCCTCCTGGTATGCAGCGAGCACACACTCAACACCTGTCACACAGACACATGCAAGCACATCCTCCTGGTATGCAGTGAGTACACACTCAACACCTGTCACACAGACACATGCAAGCACACACTCAACACCTGTCACACAGACACATGCAAGCACATCCTCCTGGTATGCAGTGAGCACACACTCAACACCTGTCACACAGACACATGCAAGCACACACTCAACACCTGTCACACAGACACATGCAAGTACATCTGAATACTGCTGCCTTGACTTGAAGGCACCTCTTGGCCGCCTGGCTCCTATCCTGCAGCAGCCTTCAGCTCAGATGTCCACCAAGGATCACAATGCCTCTTTAAAACTCCCGACTTAAAACTAACTGGTCTGGCTCGTCTTCCTAAAGCCATTACATAGGTCAATGGCTACCTGCCCAAGGGATCAGCCAGCAAGGGCAGGGGACCTCTGGGAAAAAAAACCTGGAGAAAAACAAGGCCATCTGGTGCTCACTGGTGTCTGTATAGAGTCCCATGTCTCACAGAAGTGAGCACCGTTCTGTATTACAGTAGCTCCCTGATGCCGACCAGCAGAGCTCAGAATAGGTGGGGAGCAAGTTCTATTGAAGTAGGTCTTGGACCCCAGATCCTGACCTTGAGGAGCTTTACTGGGGACATGAAAGGACTTGTCCACTGTCCATACTGCACCCCACCACACCCCACCTGTAGCTGCCTCACAAAGGCATTTCACATTGAAACAACTATGGCAAAAGGAGTTTACACTCCCAGACAAGCACCGTTCTCTAGACCTCAGTGCTCCCAGCCTGCTGAGGATGCTCTCACTGCCTCACAGGCAGGCATGTTTTCTTTAGGTCAGCTTGTCCCTCTGCCTGGACTCAGGCTCTCCAGAGGCTGTGGGGGAGGAGGGCAGGAGCAGCAGCTCAGCTCCTGGTGTGTGTTGGTCAGGAAGCCTTAGATGCCCACAGCATGGTGAACCCCCAACATAGTATTCAGAAGAGAAGGAAGGCAGAGGCTTGCAAGACTCCACCGGATATAGAGGCCAAGCCTGATCCAGAGGGGTCAGCTCATGCAAATCAATGTTTTTATTTGTTTGTTTGTTTGTTTGAGAGAGGGTTTCTCTGTGTAGCCTTGGCTGTCCTTGAACTTACACAGATCGGCCTGCCTTTGCTGAGTGCTGGGATTACAGGTGTGCAACACTGTGCCCTGGCTTTTTCCCCCTTCCTTCCTTTCTTCCTTCTCTTTCTTTCTTTTGCTCCCCCCCCCTTTTCTCTCTCTCCTTCCTTCCTTCCTTAAGAATTCAGGTCTAGGAGCTGGGCGTGGTGGCGCACGCCTTTAATCCCAGCACTCGGGAGGCAGAGGCAGGCAGATCGCTGTGAGTTCGAGGCCAGCCTGGTCTACAAAGTGAGTCCAGGATGGCCAAGGCTACACAAAGAAACCCTGTCTCAAAAAACCAAAAAAAAAAAAAAAAAAAAAAAAAAAAAAAAAGAATTCAGGCCTAGGCTGGATGTGGTGGTGGTACACACCTTTAATCTCAGCACTCAGGAAGCAGAGGCAGGTGGATCAATATGAGTCCAAGGTCAGCCTTGTCTGCAAAGCGAGTCCAGGACAGCCAAAGATAACACAGAGAGATCCTGTCTCGAAAAACCAAAAAAAAAAAAAAAAAAGGTAGACAGAAAAAACCGGACAAGGTGGTACACACCTATAATCCCAGCACTCAGGAGACAGAGGCAGGTAGATCTTTGTGAGTTTAAGGCCAGCCTGGTCTACAGAGTGCCAGGACAGCCAAGGCTACACAGAGAAACCCTGTCTCGAAAAACCAAATAAGCAAATAATTAATTAATTCAGGTCTAGTAAAAAAGGGTCTTTACATAGGCCAGGCCAGCTTCCAACTTACAGCTCTGCTGCCTCTACTCTCATGTGCACCAGCAAAGCTGCTTAGGTGTTGGCATTTTAAGGGGACATAAAAAGAATAAAGAAGTATACATGACAGTGGCCCCATCCTGAGGACTCTGATGTGAACTGTGTTACACATGGCTCCGGGTCCAGGGGGCTGTAACTCCATGATGCTCCCCTATGCTCCAACTGAGAGCTGGATCCTAAGCAAGCACCTTAGCAAACAGCAAGCCGCAAACTGTAGCTTGGAAACTAAAGGCAGACACCAAGCAACACACATCTCTGCACAGGCTGGCAGAAAGGAAGCCCTCGAAGGCCTCAGCGTGTCTGCTAATACAAACTTGGGGAAAGTGAGGAAGAAACACAAGGGCAATTGTGTAAGGAGCAGCGGTGAAAGTGCGAGGGCTCTTAACAGGATTTACAACAAAAAAGGCAACCTGTGAAACCTAGGGAGAGGGTCTCAGCAGGTAAGGCTTTTGGTTCAAGCTGGAAGACATGAGAGTGATTGCCGGGAAACAAACAGCATAAGAAGAGAACCGACTCTGGCAATCTGTCCTCTGGCACCCACACAGGTGCTGTGACAAGACATCCCCAGCCCCCCACCTGACACAAAATAAACAGTGAGGTGTACGTGATAGACTAATTTCAAACACGAAGCCTATAAAGTAACTGCAGTCAGAGCCGGCCCCAGGGCAAGCACTGTAAGCACTGGCTCCTACTCACTCTCTCACACTCCTGGGGAAATCTCAGCTGCTTCTCTCTCTACAGATGCAGGAAGCCAGGCTGACGAGTAAGTTAGTAGCAGGGGACTTACTGTGACTGCTGGTGACCTACGGAAGAGAGAGCACCTCTCAGCCCCAGCACAAGCTGGCTCACAGCAGGGCAGGCCAGAGCAGAGCACCCTCAGGACCCAGTCCCTGGCTCTCCCTCCAAGGAGGGCAAAGCTCTTCAGCTCCACACACAGGCTGAACTAAAGGGTCCTGCAGCCTGACAAAACCTACTGATCAGCTCCCTTTGCCCAGAGAGAGAGAGTAGTTGACATGTTTGCACTGAGATCTGTTTTCCAGAGACTGAATAGCGAGCCCTCCCCAGTCACCTCCCCAGATGCTTTCCTAATAGGATGAGGTAGGTGCTGCTCTAAGTGGCGGGACACCCAGCTGGACACAGGAGATGCGGAAGTCAAGATGCGGGCATAGTGTAGCTGCTGCAAGAGAGCAGCCCTAGGTGTGGACGCTGCAGCCTTCCCACTCTGCGTGGCCTATGACACAGCCCCATCAGCACCTTCTTATGGTCCAGAAGCTGAGGGGAAATGGCTTGCCCAAGGATATACCTGCAGGGAAGGAGCCAAAGTTCCCAGATGCCACTGCACACACCCCACCTTCTGGATTCTGCACTTGGGAAGCTTGAAATCCAGTGTGCTGAGCAGATGGGGAGTCAATCACATGAGTTTTACAATGAGGGCCACAGCAGAGAAGGTTACTCTCAGCCTACATGCAAAGGGGCAAAAAGAAAGACACAGGAATGAGACAGGGTAAGGCCAGACAGGAGACCTCCAGTGAGCGAGGAAGCTGGAGGAGGCTCCCTAGGTGAGTCAGCCGACAAAGGAAAAGCAAGGGAATAGCTGAGAGCAGAAATAAGGACATAAGCCCTAACTAGACACACTACAGCGGCCTGACACAGCCCTGACAAGGACAGCTGCCCAGTCCTATGTAGTGCCATAGGCAGGCCAAAGCGCGGTCATCAACACTCCAGATCAATGTCCTGGACGAGACAACTTCCAAAACATTAGTCATCTACTCCAAAGGAGACAGGCACCATGGAAAGGAAAGGAAAGGATTCACACACTGAAGACCAGGCTCTATCTGTGATCTGAGGCTAACATTGTGACCGGAGAGTTCCAAGAAGGCTCAAATGTTTTGTTTTGGTTTGGTTTTTGGTTTTCCGAGACAGGGTTTCTCTGTGTAGCCTTGGCTGTCCTGGACTCACTTTGTAGACCAGGCTGGCCTCGAACTCACAGAGCTCCGCCTGCCTTTGCTTCTGCTTCCTGAGTGCTGGGAGGCGGTACACCACACCAGGACCCGGAAGGATCAAATGTAGCAGCACAGTCCCTGGTATGCAGAAGTAACCCAAAGCACTCCCATCCTTGCACCCACACACCTCGGCAAGGTGAGTTCACAATCTCCTCTCAGGAGCTGGCAGCGCAGCCTGAAGGCAGCTGCAGAAGCACAGGCCGGATGTTAGTTATTTCAGTCAGCAGGTGAAAGGCGACGGCAGCCTTAAGGAGCGGGTCCGCGGGGTGAAGCTACAATTAGCAACTGCTTCGTCCAGCTACCTTTCCTTTCCTGCTGCAGAGCTCAGCCGCACTACCACCTCACTCTTCAGGGTTTCCCTTGGACCACCCTCCCCTCAACAACTGCTATTTCTTTGCTCTGTGCAGTGAAGCTTCTGGAAAAACTGTGCATGCTTCTTCTAGTAGCTACCTCCTTGCTGGGACTCCCTTCACCTTCGTATCTTCAATTTCCATGGGGGCTACTTGGCACGGCCCCAGTGACTGCCAAGGTGCCAGGTCATGTAGTCAAGTCGCAGTCCTTAGGCACCAGAGCTCGAGTCAGCTTCACCTGGCACCTCAGCACCCTCCCTCCACAGCAGCACTTTCCACACTAGGCTTCCATCCCCGCCCCCTGCCCCCCCCTTCTCAGGAGCCTTCTAAGTGTTACCTGGGTTCTACCACCCTATTTAATGCTGGAGGCTCTGTAGTTCTTGTCTCGGCCTCCACCTTCTCCAACTTAATTCTCAGAGAAGCCTGTCTACCTGATGACAACTTTCAAAGAGCCAACTCTTTCCTGAACCCCAGTCTTGGGTTTTGACTGAAAGATATAGGTGTGTGTGTGTGTGTGTGTGTAACATATGTGCACATGTGAGAATGCTTCCAGAGGCCAGAGCAGGAGGCCCAGTGGACCATTCCATCGCTCTCGGCGTTACTCCCCAGACAAGGGCTCTCACTGAACCTGGAGCTACCAAGGCAGCTGGCGAGCCCCAACCATCATCCTGCCACTTGTCCTCACAATGCTGGGTAACTAGTGTGAGCATAGCTACACCTGGCTTTTTATACGGGTGCTCGGGATTTGAACTCAGGTCCTTCTGTCTACATAGCAAGCATTCTTAGTCACTTAGCCCTCTCCTTAGCTGTGAACCTACATTCTTACATTCAACAGGCTAATGGCTACCTCCTAGATTTTTTACAAACATCTCAAACTCAGCTCAGCATCCGCCAGTCCCCATACCTGGCTCCTCTAGCCTCCTCACTCTGTCCCAGCAGATGCACAGGCAGCGACTCTGGAGCTAGCCTTGCTGCTTCCCTCCTCACTCTGTCCCAGCAGATGCACAGGCAGCGACTCTGGAGTTAGCCTTGCTGCTTCCCTCCTCACTCTGTCTGTCCCAGCAGATGCACAGGCAGCGACTCTGGAGCTAGCCTTGCTGCTTCCCTCCTCACTCTGTCTGTCCCAGCAGATGAACAGGCAGCGACTCTGGAGTTAGCCTTGCTGCTTCCCTCCTCACTCTGTCCCAGCAGATGCACAGGCAGCGACTCTGGAGCTAGCCTTGCTGCTTCCCTCCTCACTCTGTCTGTCCCAGCAGATGCACAGGCAGCGACTCTGGAGCTAGCCTTGCTGCTTCCCTCCTCACTCTGTCTGTCCCAGCAGATGAACAGGCAGCGACTCTGGAGCTAGCCTTGCTGCTTCCCTCCTCACTCTGTCCCAGCAGATGCACAGGCAGCGACTCTGGAGCTAGCCTTGCTGCTTCCCTCCTCACTCTGTCCCAGCAGATGCACAGGCAGCGACTCTGGAGTTAGCCTTGCTGCTTCCCTCCTCACTCTGTCTGTCCCAGCAGATGCACAGGCAGCGACTCTGGAGCTAGCCTTGCTGCTTCCCTCCTCACTCTGTCCCAGCAGATGCACAGGCAGCGACTCTGGAGCTAGCCTTGCTGCTTCCCTCTTTCAAGTCCCCACCAAGCTCTTCCTGTCCCCAAAGCTCTACTCTAACACCTCTGCAATTGTCTCCATGGCCTCATATGCTGTCACTCTGCAGTCTGGCTTGTCCCAGGATGCTCCTGGGTTCCCATTTTAAGAGCCTCAGGCTGTTCCTTCTAGAGCATTCTAGCATGGCTATCCACAACACCTGGGCTCTCTTAGTGTAGGGCATCCACCTTTTTCCTTCTATAGAAAACTCACACTCCCTAAGCACAGAGCATCCTTGGACCTTCTCTGCCATGTACAGGACACCTGCACCCAAGAGACACCCTTTCCCTAGCTTGTTTGTGGGCTTGTAGACTCCAGGGGGCAGCAATGGTTGCATTTTCTTTAGTCATCCCCTGAGCCTAGGACAGTGCCTGTGTCACACATTCCATGGCTATCCATTATTCTGTAATGAGAATAATGAAATAGATGTGTTTCTCCCCCCCACACACTGAAAACATTTTACTTTGGCTAGAACAATTGCAGGGAAGATGATTCCACCGGACTTAGTACCCAGCCCATTCAATGGCAAAGGAGACACCAAAGCCTGTAGTCTGGGTCCCCTCCTCCTGACCACAAAAGCTTGGGTGTGTAGGGTCAGGTCCCCCTCCAGCCTGGAATTAACAAGATTCCTCTAGCTCCTATGTGGGTGAGGGGCTGCTGACTCCCAGAGGAGCAATGACCACAGGAAACATCCAAACCAAGACACTCTGGAGGTCAGGGGTTGGTAAACTGCCTGTCCTCCAGAACTCCAGCAGCAGCCTGCGACCAGGGAATGCTCTTCATATTTTTAAATGTTTATATAAACACCGACATAATGGTCTTGATTTCTTTTCTTCTAAAATACCACCTGGTCTTTGTATTTATAGACGGTAACCCGATGAACGGACTTCTCAGCTTCAGCTCCTGGAGCCTAGTGGGAGACTGCGGGTGGCTGATGGCCACTGCTATCACAGTGGATAATGGCAACAGCCTTCTATACAGCTGGGAAAGAAATCTCGAAAGCCGGAAATATACTTTACGCATGTTCCCAGGGTGAAGCACACTCTACAGCCAGTGGCTCAGGACGGACATTGTTCTAAATTTGGAGCTATCTGATGACAGAGCCAAGTTTCCTTCCCTTTTCTTACCCACACCCAAAGCAACACCCACACTTCTCACGAGAAAAGTCCCTTCACACTTACAGTTTCCATTCCCCATAACTGACCTCTGCTGAATAAAAAAACCAATTTATACAAGGTTCAAGTTATACGCCAACTGTGTACAAGCAGAAGTCGCTGGCATTGCCTAATACTTACCTCCTGGCAGCCACTGGTCCCTGCGACAGATGCTACTGTCCTGTAGCACATATGGTACATGTGGCACATGCTGTACATTGTACTTTATAGACATCACACTCTACATATAAAATGTGTTACATGGTATAGAATGTTTATGCATGTAACATGTAAATAGGAAGATGCACTATCAGTCCTGCACATGTCATCCCGTCCCTGTTACAACAGAGGGAATGGAAGGTACACGCTGCGACATCTCACATCCCACCTTGGTTCCTCCACTGCTAAAGTTAGGTAATCATTTTAGAAGACTTTTACTCTTCTAGCCCAAGACATGTGACTTCAAAGCACGCTATGTAACCTTCTGTTATTAAAGGCTTTCCTCTCGTCATGAACCTCCTTGTGGTATTACCAGACACGGCTTGGACCCTCAACTAGACCCTCCTCACCCATCACATTTACTCACATTCTGAGGTACTGCATATGCTGGTCCAAACTGCTCTGTGACCAGCTAATTAAGAGCACCACAGCCAATTGTTTCAGATGTGTTTATTTATAGGCCAGGTCTCAATAAGTAGCACAGACTGGCCTTCAACTCAGGACCCTCCCGCCTCAGCTTCCTGTCTGGGACTCCTGATGTGTGTAATCATACCTCACTGATTTATTTCAGCGGTGCAGAACTGGCCCCTCATCACTTATCAACAGCTGGGAAAAGGACAAGTTGGGTTGTTCGACTTGCAGCCAGCCTAACACTAACACTAGCAATGTCAGGACTCCTTGGCTCATTCCACATCTCCCACAAAGAGAATAATTAATTAATTGATTGATTTTGTTTCTCAAGACAGGATTTCTCTATGTAGCCCTGGCTGTCCTGGAACTCACTCTGTAGACCAGGCTGGCCTCAAACTCACAGAGATCTGCCTGCCTCTGCCTCCTGAGTGCTGGGATTAAAGGCGTGCGCCACCACCACCTGGCAAGAGAATATTTTCTAAATAATCAATACTCTCTGGGAGACAGAAGACGAAAAGTGACGACAATAAATGAGCATTCTTAAATAAGCTTCGTTCCTCTTTCCCTGAAACTTGGCACTTACATATAACCAGGGAAAGCCCAGAGCAAAAAGCTGTGGGAAACTAGAACGTTCTAACAGTTTCTTCACACTGCTGCTGATGGCCCTGGACCTCCTCTCCTCAGATGACCCATCAATGAGGCACACAAGTACAGCTGACATTTCCGAAGAAAATCTCCAGCAGATGAGACTTGGGATGCTGATGTGCTCGCCGCCGACTGGGGAACTTATGTCTTGCTTGTGAGGATGGTAACAGACACCTCCCCTTTGAGGAAACGGCTCCTACGCTCCTGGCTTGGTGTTAGTGACTGTGGGAACCTAGCCTGAGGAAACAGCATCACTCAGCTAGTCCTGGAGCGCCTCAATGTTGCCCCACCTGCTGCAGCCAAATGGCAGCTTCAGTATTCAACAGCAGATGGCTGATTTAGAACTGCAACAGTAACAGGATGACCTGCCACCACCATTACAGGAGCTCTGGGGCCATACAGCAGCCTGACGTCAAAGGGAGAAATTACACACAGGCTTGTGACTATAAAAGCCAGGGATGCGTGTGCATGTGCAGGGATCTCAAAACAATAGCAACAGCTAAGGCTTCTGTCCTCTTGCAAGGCCTTAGGTACTGTAGGAACTGAACACATGTTTTCTTCTGTATTTACCACTGCCCCCACTGTTTTCCTTAACAATGTAGCATCCTTGATGAGGGTGTAGCTCAGGGCAGGGTACATGCATACCATGCACACAGCCCTGGGTTCCCACCAGCACCAGGAGATGGACGGGATAACAAATAATGTAAGATTATTTCATCTAAAGTAAAAGGCACATTCTTTGTAGTTGGCCCCCAAATAACTGGAAAATGAAGGAATTCAACCCTGGCACCATGGTTCAAAGTCATGCTCTTAGCCATGTGTAACTAGAGAAAAACAAAACAAAACCAGTACCCAGTAAGGGAAAATTGAATCTCCTGGGTACTAACGCAGGCACTAAACATTCTGTGAGTTTGCACGATAACAATAGTGAGCAGGGCACGTGGACACTGGTATTAACCCCAAAGGGTCCTTTAAGAGTATCACCATATCTTCCCTCTGAGAAGAGGACATCGGTAAAGAATTATCCAAACTCACACAGCTGGTGGCTCTGGAGAAGGTAGACTTAAGGTCTATGCCCACAGACCCAGCAAATGCAGGGTTCTTTCCAGTGAGCAACATATAATAGCAAGCATTTCCGGCCAGCAGCATACGTGTACTAAAGCTACTGCATATTAAGGGCCTCAGCACTCGTTCCCTTCGACACAGGAAGCAGGCCTGCAATGTGAAGCTGGGTCAATGGTCAGAGGGAGACTCTGCCTTGTGTGCTCCCGACAGACACTTATGACTCGGCACATGGACATCCAGCTGTACCAGATGTCTCCACTGTGCACGCAGGTCTGAACACCTCCGCTGGCTGCAATCCAAACCTGTAAATCTACCCTTGAGTATACCCTCTGCCGACCCAAGTCTCTCCCAGCATAGCAAGCCCCACTTAGCTAGTATGAAGATTTTCATTGTCAGCCCTTCCTCAGAGGGTGATGATTTCCCTGGCTACCACCCACGCTGGGTACAAGCATGTACATCACTAGTGTGTCCACTCACTAGCCCAGTGGCACTGGCTGCTGGGATTTTAGGAAGGGGATGGGATAGAGAGGTGGCTCAGTGGTTAGGAGCACTGGCTGTTTTTCCAGAGAACCTGGGTTCAATTCCCAGCACCCACATGGTGACTCATAGTTGCTACTGTACCTACCCACACAGGACTTCCTAGAGCCAATATGAGAAAGGAAGAGCCTGCAGGGCAGCAGAGTCAAGATGCACACACCATCACATCCTTCAACTTCCAAGTTCTCAGCCCACAACGTGGAAACAAATCAATCAGAAGGGGAGACAGGGTTTCTTTACAAATAGCCTTTGGAATGCAACAAGGCTTGACCCTCACACACCATCCTAGGCTCTGGGCAAAGGCTCTGCTCAGAGTACCAGCCATCACAGGGCAACAAGCTGTCCCAGCTGCAGCAAATGTGGACCCTGGATTTCCTATCCATGCACCCATTTCCTACTGTGTCAGAGACCCCAACCATGTGGCTTTGCCTGGAGCCACCATGCATCCTCAAGGATCTCATCACCTCACTGACAAAGAACCAGAAATGGCGCTGAGGTAAGGGCCTGACAGACTTTAGATTGAGAGGATAAACTAGGACCCAGGGTGTACCTGAGATAAACTAATCGGCCCTTGGGAAAAGGTGAGTTAGAAAGCACGGGTCACCGTCGCTCTGCCTGCCATCCCTGTATCCTTGAATGAACTATCAACAACGGCCCTACAACTGCTCTCACTTTAGTAACTGAACACTGAGACCTCAAACCTTCCTGTAATGTTGTCTGTAAATAACCCAGTTATTTCCAAAGAAACATGTAAAGGTAAGTGAGCCTAGTTGCTGCTTGCTTTTATTTTAAACATGCAAAAAACACACTTTAGAGGGCTGGGATGTAGCTTTGTAAGTACTTGCCTAGTACGGGTGAGGGCCCTGGCTGTGCTGCCAGGACTGTTAAGGGTAACAAGCGCACCGCGGACCCATCACCTGGCCCCTGGTGCTTGTTAAGGTTTCTCCTATTTTGCTCATCTGCAAGTCCTCACTTTCAAAAGCATCATTCTGATGAATCCTGTCAGGGTAATTACGGTCAGCACAGCTCTGCAAACACTCCAGCTCGACTATGCAAAACCTAGAGTGTTCTCCCACACTGCTCAGTAGCAAGGAGATAAGGACAGGGCCTGAGGGTGTGGCTCAGAGACAGGGAACTGATTAGCAAGCTCCCAGCATTGGATTCCACACCCAACAAAGATGAGCTCCCAGCACAAGCCCCTACTCACTTCCTATTCCGTTTTGTTAAAGTGAAATCCAGTGGAGTCCCGCTCGGAAGTATTCTTCAAAGAAACAGCAGATGCAAGAATGTTGAGGGCCGCTCAGAAAGGCTAGACCCTGACAGCAAACTAACATCCCACCTATTTTCCAGTTGCTCCTTCATTCACAAACACACACTCAGACACAGTTACAGGGAGGGATGTGACACACAAGCATGACTACAGCTGCTAGGGAGACCTGGAAAGATGGCTGGGAGTGAGGCACACCTGGAAAGCCAGCACTGGGGAGCGGAAACACGATGAGACAGCAAAATTGGGGCAAGTACAGGCTGACCAGTGAGATCCTGTCCCCAAGTCCTACACGTGCCACCTCTGGCACACCTGCCAGCTGCTAACCAGATGGGTCAGCACTACTGATACAGGTGCCTGAGACAGAGATGCTGCCTCGCATCACCGTGGCAGTGCTAGGAATGCCATACTTCCTCCCCTCAGAGCTGCACAGCAGCCTGTGAGTCAGGCTAGGTGTTGAGAGGTTGCCGCCTTCATCACAGTATTGAAAATAGGTAAACAGGACATGGTCACACACACACACACCTTTAGGAGATGATACATGCTTAAAAGCTTTTAATAACATCCTTTACACCAAAAATATCACAAAATTCTCCAACTCCAAAATATTGACATAGATTAGGTCTTTAAAATTTGAATGATGTCAGTACAGGGAGTACAGGGTGTGGTGGCGCATGCTTTTAATCCCAGCACTCGGGAGGCAGAGGCAGGCGGATCGCTGTGAGTTTGAGGCCAGTCTGGTCTACAGAGTGAGTCTAGGGCAGCCAAGGCTACACAGAGAAACCCTGTCTTGAAAAACAAAACAACAAACAAACAAAAAACCCAAACAAACAAAAGAACTCAAAAGAACGATGTCAACAAAGAAACAGAAGCTCCTGAGCAGAAATAACCATTAGCTACACAGTGCCTTTCAGCCCTTAGAAAGGCCACGGACTATGATTATTGAGCTCTGATCTGGGAGGTGGCTCCCAAACTGATTCTGCTGGGCTACGGTCACCGCCCTGTCCCCCCCACCCTCCCCCACCCCACCCCATAAGGCTACCTTCTTGCTACCTATGAAGGGGGGGGGATGGGGGCAGAGCTTTCTCACCTTGTTTCCAGGGGTACAGCTGGCTTTGTCTCAGGGGCTTCTGTTTTTCGACGGCATTGCCCATCCTAAAAGCTGGCTGATCAGAGCTCCTTTCCCAGCCCAGGCATCTTCACTGACTGCCGGTAGAAACCAAGTCACTGGCTGAAAGGGGATTCATCTCAGGTATAACCCACATGAGCCGGCAGCCTCAGGCATGGCCCCAGGAGGGCTGACACGCCCTCTGGAAAGCAGGAACTCTGTCACTCTGAAAGGTCTCAGCCTCCAGCCTTTTGAATTCTTTGGAGGCCCAGGGAGGAAACTAGAAGAAAGGGCTGTCACCGCCCTGCCCTGCCGGTGGGCTGCAGTAACCAGCTCTGAAGCAGCTATCCCCTGGCCTCCTGTCACTACACCCCAGCACAGCAGCCCTTTGGGAAGGGGCTGCACTCCAGTCACTACAGCTTTCTGGGGCAAGGCTGGGGAGGTGGGGATCCAGAAGCTCAAAGTCACAATGGGCCATTAGTGAGTAAACTTGCATAAAGCCACATACCACGTCACACCTTCTATTTAAAGTCTGTCTCATTTTCAGCCCCATGACATGGTCAGAGGAAACAGACTGATGAGAATTAATACTGTGGCTCCAAGGGATGCAAGTGATGTCTTTGTTCTAAAGAAACAAATGCCAATGCAGCCTTTAAGGGTATGTACCCTGAGTTCTAAACCCCCACTCGGTTTGGATAACAATTTTGCTGGAGAAGGTGTCATGCCACCTAGTGTGTCGAAAGAAAATAAGGGCATGAAGTCTGGAAAAAAGGAAGGAAAAAAAAAAAACCAAGGTGGGGCCAGGTGCGGTGGTGCACGCCTTTAATTCCAGCACCCAGGAGGCAGAGCCAGGTGGATCTCTGAGTTTAAGGCCAGCCTGGTGTACAGAGTGAGCTCCAGGACAGCCAAGGCTACACAGAGAAACCCTGGGTGGGGGTGGGGGTGGGGGTGACCAAGTTGGGTGTCAAGTCTAATTTATTTCAGCTCCCACAGTAGGAGTTAGAAATGCTGCTAAGGGGTGTCAGGGTAAGAATGCCAGATCTGGGTCCAGCCAGAGCTCAAACCCAGCAGCCTCAGTTTCCTTGACTGCTAAGGGGACACACCACCAGTCACCTTCTCTGCTATCATCTGGACTAGACACACTTAAGGCTTGGCCCATGTCACTCACCACCGTCTCCTAAGCTTACACTCTAGAGCTGCAGCAGGTCAGATGGGGAGCCTGGCTCCAGGTTGGCCAATGGCACACAGCAGACTGTTCTGTAAAGCTGGGTGACATGGGATGGAAGCACACTGAAGTCACTTGAAGATAGCACACAAAAGCAGACCCCTAGAGCCACAGAACAGCTTAGTGTTCTCTATGACTCTGGCGCTGCTGCAGCCAGCCCTGGAGAAGGGCTGTGCTGAATGACACAGGATGGCGAAGGGCCTTGCTACATCTCTAGGAGATCTTCGGGTGCTGTGATTTCCTCCACTGATACAGAAAGCATTTCAGAAAATCACAGTCTGGGCTTCCAAAGTTGGCAAAACAAACTGTACCCAGTTCATCTTTCCAAGGTTGCTGCAGGCAAGAGCATGCAGGAGGATCCTGTTTCCACAGAGGCGTCACCCCCCTCCCCCCCAAGTCACAGGGCAATACTGGACAAGCCAAGGGCAGAACCTCACGCCTGTGCAGCCCAGTTAGTCAAGACTGGTTTAAAGCCAGGCGTGGTGGCTCACTCTTTTAATCCCAGCACTTGGGAGGCAGAGGCAGGCGGGTCAATGTGAGTTCGAGGACAGCCTGGTCTACAAAGTCCAGGACATCCAAGAAACCTAGTCTCAAAAAACAACAAACAAACAAAAACAAAAATAACAAACAAACAAACAAAAGCAAGATTGGTTTAACCCCAGCTCCCCTGATAACCCATCTGACCCTTCATCTGTCTCTTTCTCATTAAACACCTGAACATCTTTTCTCAAGGAAGTCCCAGCTACAAATACATTACCTGATCTTGCTTCCTCCACATTATGTGATAATGTATGTCCAAAACTAACACACCAAAGAGGCTCTGGTTAGAACCTTCATGTTAACATCTTTCCCTTTTTATTTTATCAGCATTTGGTAAATAGCTTATGCAGCTGCCCAGCCGGACAGGATCCTGTCATATGTCATACTTTGCAACACTAATGCATGGACGAGCATAGATACATGAAGGACTGAACCAGTAAGAAGTCCCACCTGTTCCCCCACATTAGAACAGGTTAGCCACACAGAAACACCCAGAGTCCACGCAGGGCCTCTGCCCTGGTCGTGTTGCCTATATCATTACTGCTCCTCCTGGTCTAGAAAGTCACTGATGCAGACACCTGATTATCACAGGTCCACATAGTTCACGGAGCCAGAACATGCCAGGAGCAGCACTGGGCTCAGGGTCGGGGAGATGCTTCAAGAGGTCAAAGTACTTGCCACAAAAGCCTGATGACCTGAGTTTAATCCCCAGAAATCCATGGTGGAAGGAGAGAACTGACTCCTCAGCGTTGTCCTTTGGCTGCTGCATATGCGCTCTTCCATCATGGCATGTGCAGGCCACACACACACACACACACACACACACACACACACACCACCACCACCACCACCAACAACAACAACAATAGTAGCAGCAGCAGTAAAATGCAAACAGAGCGGGGCTCAGGTTTTGCCCTGCTAGTTCTGAGTTGTTACTCTGGGGCAGGGTTCCCATGAGCAAATGAACCCAAATTCCAAGCAACACATCCACTAGTGTCAGCAAACAGACTTTCTCAAGAGCACATTTTTCTTGAGGACTTGATAGCTCAACCGCTTCTGAGGCAGCCCTGCATCCAAATTACTTAAACCTGCAGTCTCCACTGGGGTACGGAGACAGAACTGAAGAGTCTGTTTTTAAGTGTTTCTCCTGAATTGCCAAGTCAGAGAAAGTACTCCCAGAAACACCCCAAAAGGAATGATGCTTGTCAGTCAAGACTGGCTGCCACTTCCCATGCAGGGAGACAACAGGAGATGCTCACAGACAAGATGAATCAAAACCTGAATGACAGCTGGACACGGTGGCTCCAGCCTGTGATTTCAGCCCTTGACAGGCGGAAAGAGGCTGATCCCACAAGGTCCAGGCCAGCTAGGACTCCTACAGGAGAAACCGCGTCTCAAACCCAAAGCAAACAAAAGTCAGGGCCACCAAGGGGAAGGCTCTATCCAAAGCCAGCAAGGCCATGCTTCCCCATGTCCCACAAGCATCAGAAGGCACGGGGACTACATGCTGACCCCACCAAGACAACTTGGCCTTGAGTCATCACAGTTACTTCTTGAAGGTGACAATGCTACAAATCCCAAACCACATACTCGGAAGAGCAGAGGCTAAGCAGACTCAGACCACTTCCTCCTTCACAATACAGGTGTGGGAGGCCAGGGTGGATGGCAGCTATATAGCTCCTGAGAAAGCCTCATCCATCCCGCAATCTTCATCCTTGCCTAGGAAAAGGCTCGTTTCCTCCTGACCAGAGAGGAAGGAGGGCAGTGGCAGAAGCTGGCTTTAGAGGGCAGCCGGCATAGTCTAAAGTCTTAGTGTGCTTCTGGCTAGTGAACTGCGAGACAGAAAGGGAACCTTTCTAAACCTTATTTTCTCCTGTGTGTAAGCTGCATACAATCAAGCCACCCAGCCACCCTCCGAAAGCAAGCTCTCCAGGCTAAATAAGAAGTTACAAAGTGTCGGCACACAGCAGCGCTCAATTAAGAACAGCTACTGTTGCAGGCCTTGGCTACAACTGGAAGAAAACCACTCACCCAGGGCTGGCCCTTGCAGCTCCGCTCTGCTGCAGGGCTAAGTAACTCACTTCCATCACACAACAAACTAATACTTCACTTGCAAAATCTGAGCCATGGGAATGATCGTCTGATTGGGGGAAACAACATAAGCCAGAAATGTAACTCGGTGGCCTACAGTTTGAAACATTTTGGGGAGATTCCTCCTTTCCCCTCCCCTCCCCTCCCCTCAGGAACTACTGGATAGAGAAGAAACCTAAATTCAGGTTGCCCAAGGCATTGTTCACTGCAAGGATGCTGAGATCAAAATGGCTCAGAAAGCGAAGGTCCTGCAGGAGGTGCCCGTGTGGGTAGCCACACAGGGCCAAAGAAACAGCACAGGATTCTTGGGTGTTGCCCAGGAGCTGACACCCAGCTTTGTGTGTGTACGTCTGGGAGGAGGAAAGTCTGATGTTGGTCACTTCCCTCCTGGAGAGAAATACAACAATACGAGGAAGCACCGAGCCTGGTGGGAATGTTCCATGGGGGGGGGGGGGTAGGGCAGGGGAGCCTGGTCCTGCACATGCTCAAAGGGCTGAGCAGAGCACGGGTCAGGTATCAAAGACATGAGGCAGAGGTCATGGGCCAAATTTTTGGGTCATCTGCTGACATCCTTATGGAGCAGGAAAGGATCACAGGGGCAAAGGTGCTAGAGTGAAGTGTGTCACAGGAAGCACCAGGAGTCTCTTCTGAGACACTTGCACACTCACCGGCCAGCTTCAGGATGAGGCTTAAGCATCAGCTGACACACACAAAGGTCATCTGATTACTGTGCTGAGGGGGATGTTGGGGAAGCACACCGCCTAATCCAGTTAGAAGGCAGAAGGACAAGAACTGAAGGATGGACAGCAGGGATAGTGTGTGGCACTGAAAGCACAGGAGGAGGTGGTGAGCACTGGATAGGCTAGAGCACTGGAGAGGTTTCCCAATGCGTTAGAACGTACCATGCATTTTTCTGGTAAGAGAAGTTGTGGTTTTCACCACCTCAAAGGGTTCTAAAAAGCCAAGAATCAAGGCTGGAGAGATGGCTCAGAGGTTAAGAGCACTGACTGTTGTTCCAAAGGTCCTGAGTTCAATTCCCAGCAACAACATGGTGGCTCACAACTATCTATAATTAGATCTGGTGTCCTCTTCTGGCCTACAGGCTCATATGCAGGCAGAATACTGTATAAATAAAAAATAAGTAAATTAAAAAAAAAAAAGCAAGCTGGGTGGTGGTGGCGCACGCCTTTAATCCCAGCACTTGGGAGGCAGAGGCAGGCGAATCACTGTGAGTTCGAGGCCAGCCTGGTCTACAAAGTGAGTCCAGGACAGTCAAGGCTACACAGAGAAACCCTGTCTCAAAAAACCAAAGGGGGAAAAGTCAAGAACCATCAAGTTTGTCCAAATCATTACAATGAAATGGGGAGCCTGAGTGTCTTAGTTATGTTTCTATTGCTGTAACAAAACACCACGACCAAGGTGACTTATAAAAGAAAGCAATTAACTTGGAGGCTCAGTTTCAGAAAGTTAGAGTCCATGGGCATCATGGTGGGGAGCAAGGCAGCAAGCAGACTGGCATGGTACTGGAGCAGTAACTGAAAGCTGACACCCGAAACCACAGGTTGGGGGTGGGGGTGGGCAGCATGGAGGAAGTGAGGGAGATCACTAACTGGGGTTAAGCCCCACCCCCACACGCAGTGACACATGTCCTTCTCAAACAGTTCCCAAGATGGCAGAGAACCTGTGGCTGAGTCTCAGGAGAGCGTGGTGCACAGCTGGCTCAGGCTTTGTTTCTGCAGAGTACCTACCCGCCACTGTGAGCTCAGTCTGAGAGCAGGAGGTCTCCCATTGAGACAGTTGTGCTATTCCCTGGTCCCTCACATCCCAGACCCCATGACGTGGCTGGTCTTCAGGGACCTCTTGGCAATGTAGACTATGGGGACCATGCGGAACCTCCTGTGGCTGCTATAGACATGCAGCCTCCCGAGGCTGCCCCTCTGTCCTCCCCAGTTCACTAGCCAAGACCTGAGTCTAGCTATAAGGCCAGGAGAAAGAGAGGGCGATACCTGCCTGGGCTCCTCGGTTCTGCCTGAATTGGAAGGAAGGCTTTTTGTTTTGTTTATTTGTTTGTAAACATGTAGCCCAGACTAGCCTTGAACTCCTGCCCCCACCTCCCAAGTTCCAGGACTACAGACATGCTTTATTACATCTGGCTTTGGAAGGAAGTTCTAAAAAGTGAACAGAAATAATCTCACATTTTGATGTTATTAAGCACATACAGAATCCTGCTCACCCTCTCACTACTTTCGGAATACCAGGGAGAAAGTCTCAAACGTTGCTATTCAGAGGTCTTTGAAGCCTGGCCCCCACCCCACCTCCTACCTTCCTCCGCCCCTAGCCCCTCACAGCCAATGCTACTTGCCAGTGGAGGGCTCACTTCTCACCTCTGCAGCTGACTCTCAGTGGCACACTTAGGGAGTTCCACAATTGGGGTAACGCTGCTCTGGGAGAGGCGCAATACCTCTTCCAGCACCTCTGAAGCTTAGCCTCTGGCTCCTTCCCTGAGCCTCTCTTCACTTCCAGAGTCAGGGCATGCACAAAGGCTGAGTTATCAGGAGAGGATAAGGCATGAGGCTGGCGTGAGCTAAGGTTGGGTGGCTACAGGCACACAAGGTGGGTCCAACCTACCTTCCAACAGCTGAAAGCTAATCAGACACTTCTGAGACAAGAATGGAAACCAAGCCACCAGTTAGAAGGGAACTGCACAGAGGCTGCGCAGCCTCATGGACCATCCAGGATAGTCAGAGGAGGCAAGGAAGACTCTGAGACTTCTGAGCCTGAGCCATGAAGTCCAAGATCCAGTGGACCCAGGCCTGGCAGTATTGTAGTCCCAGAACTCATGAGGCTAAGGCAGGAGAATTCTGAGTTTAGGACCAGCGCAGGCTATGATATGGGACGCTTGAGAGGAGGCACACAAAGTCTAGACACATCTGCTTTGCTCTTAAGGATGTATGGCATGCATCTCCAATTCACAATGAAGTTGTATCCCAGTACATCCCAGAACATCTCATGAGGAAATGCTTGGCTGGTGAGGACAGAGCCCACATGTGTGGGCATAGGGAGATGATTGCCTGTAAGGAACATAGTAAAACTGCCTTTTAGACATGTAAAATAGCTTAGTCACGATTCCCACTGTACTCAAGGCTGCAACTGACACTAGAACCCAGTGCTATCACTCACTCAAGGTAGCCAGACACAGTCCTAGAACCCCATTACTCCCACTGTGCTCTGCTCTGCACATCTGGGAGATGCCCTGAGGGTCCTGAGCTTGGAAACATTGACTTCTGTTAGAGACCAGACCTGACCCTCAGCTAAGATACAACACACAGGTGAGCAGCCTTGGGGAGAGAGGCTTAGGACCATAGGTAGGGATTTAGAGTGTGAATCTTGTGTGGTGACCCTCAGCATAATACAACAAAACTTTTGTTATAGTAACTACATTTTTCTAGCTTCTTTCTTTCTTTTTTAAAAAAGATTTATTTATTTATTATTATTTATACAGTGCTCTGTCTGCATGTACACCTGCACACCAGAAGAGGGTATCAGATCACATTATAGATGGTTGTGCGTCACCATGTGGTGGCTGGGAATTGAACTCAGGACCTCTGGAGGAGCAGTCAAGTGCCCTTAACCTCTGAGCCATCTCTCCAGCCCCTAACTTCTTTCTTGAGACAGGGCCCCTTCCATGTGAACAGGGCTCCTTCCACATGAGGACACAGCAAGAAGGCACCTTGGACACCCAATCTGCCAAGGCTTTGATCTTGAATTCCCCAGCTCTAGGCCTGTGCAAGATGGATGTTTATAAGATATACTCAAGGTTAAGTCATTTCATCATAGCAGCCCAGCAGGCTAAGACCATATCCATGGAGAAGTGCTCAGCAGGCCACTGAGACCTGGCTGTGGACCAGGAAAATTGAAGGTCTGGAACAGATATTTGGAGATAGACTCTGTTTTGAGCAGCGGTTCTCAACCTTCCTAATGCTCAACCCTTTAATACAGTTCTTCATGTTGCGGTGATGTCCTCCCACCATAAATTATTTTGCTGCTACTTTATGACTGTATTTTTGCTACTGTTATGAATAGTAATGTAAATATCTTTAGAGACAGAGGTTTACCAAAGGGGTCACACCCCACAGGTTGAGAGCCACTGGTTTAGCAACCCCACTAGGCTGCCCAGAAAGTGGTAAGAGGTCTCATCCCAGAACAGTCCAAATGGAAAGTTCAAGAGGGTGATGACCCTGCACAGAGGGCTGGGAGGAAGCGCCTTCTGGGGAGCATCTAGACAGGAAAAAGGCTGTCAGTGTTCAACAGCACACTCTGAGAGGGCTGCTGTGCTGGGTGGCTTCAAATGCAATTTAAACTTTGAGTTCAAACTAGATGCTTAGTTTTTAAATGTCTTGTTTATCATGATGACTAATACATCATCCTAATTAATTAGCAGATATCCCAAGGCACACTATGCATTAAGTGGGAGATCCATCAGAGTTTGTTCACAACGGCTAAACTCCCAGCCACCTCCTCGTCAGAGCTAATTAGACAGCTGCTGCGGTCTCCTCTGGTCTACTGAGGAAAGCAGGCCTTGCTCACCCGTTTCACTCTCTCAGAACCATCTTTAGACTGCAATGGTTTTGGGAGAATGTTTCAAGCTACTTCTCCGTATTTCCAGGCTTTGCTTCTGCGCCAGGCAGGGGCTTCCACTTAGCTCTCCCATGTGCCAGCAGGACCAGTTGTCTGAACCATCAGGGCTGCAGTCTGTCACCCACTCCTAGTGCATTCCCATGTGATGCTGGGGAGGGGCACACTCTGTAGCCACTGTTCCTATAGAGAGGAAGGGGAAGGGCTGCAGGGTCTGACCTAGGCAGTTAGAAGCTGCCCTTCCAGCAGGAGAATGACAGCACCGATACATACTTATAACCTCCCAATAATGCTGCCAGGAGAGACAGCAGCATTGTTACTTGGGCAACGAACTGAAGCTCTGACGATTCAACCAGCCTGATTTTAACCTCCAGGACCCACATGATAGGAGCGAACTGACCCCTTCACGTTGTCCTCTCACTCCACATGCACAGATATATACACACATACATGCACACATGCATGCACGTACAATGTACTCAATGGACTATATATTATTAAAACCACTACAAATAATTTTTTTTAAATGTTAAGGGGACTTATCTCTCAAAGCAACCTGGCCCTTCAGCAATACAAGCTGTGTAGGCACATTTGTGACAGTATTTTCCATCTGCCCCAGGATGCTGAGACGGGTGGGATACTGGAACAGTCACCCTGGGGAAATCAGGAGCAGGCCAAGAGGAGGAGTCAACACTTCATCTGCCAAGGACACATGAGCAGGGGCCCTCAGTGGTTTTCTTCATTGTGAAGCCATAATGGGGGCACATTGATAAGCAAAGATTCAGACCCCAACTCTTGAACTAATGCTGCTCAGTAAGGCATGATGGCACCTGCCTGTGATCCCAGCATCAAGAAGTTGAAGCAAGGCTAATGCCAGCACTCAGGAGGCAGAGGCAGGTGGATCGCGTGAGTTCGAGGCCAGCCTGGTCTACAAAGTGAGTCCAGGACAGCCAAAGCTGCACAGAGGAACCCTGTCACAAAAAAACAACATAAATAAATAATAAAAATAAATAAATAAATAAATAAAATAAAAGGAAGTTGACTCAAGAGGACTGTGAGTTCAAGGCCACCCAAGCTGCAGTAGCAGGGAGCCCAGATCTGAGCAGGTACCTAAGCTGCTGCTGTCATGGTTCCTACAGAACAGGCACTTGGGAAGAAAGCGTCATCAGGCTCCAGTGTGTCCTGGATACATACTTTCTCAAAGCTTAACTTTGGAATCCAAGTGAGCTGTTTTACAATCCACTCTGCTAAAGGCTTTGTTTCCTGAGAAATGTTAGGAAACAATTAAATATTTGCTGCTGTCCACACATGCAGTTGGTTATCACCTGGGACCAGGTCCACGGGGACCTGTGATGACACCAGTGGCCCAGAGACTCTTGGTGATCTCAGACTGGAGCTCTACAGAGTTGCTGCCCATCCAACAGGCCCTGGAGGGCTGGAATTTCTGAGGAAGCCTTGGCCTTGCTTCTGTCTAGATTCCCCTCCCTCTGCCCCTCCCATGAGCCAGTCATATTTTCTTAGGAATGCCGCCAACAGCTTGGAACCCAGCCAGAGGTTTAGAGTGCCGGCTGCCTGCACTCTAAACCCGGAGCAACTGCCCAGTATGCAGCCCCGGAGAAATCCAGGCTTCAGTAGCTGCTGGCAGCACCCAGTACCACGTGCCAGACTATGGCAAACCCAGAGGAAGTCCAGCTGCGTATTCAGATCCTGACACTTCCGCCGGCCATTCTTGGCTCTGATGGCCTTGGAGTAACAGGACAGGAATACAGTTTGACCCAGAGCCTGACCCTGAGGAAGGTGCTGGGCTGGGCCTCCCAGAGCTGAAAGGCTCAGATACATGGTAGCAAGACCCTTGCCAGTGGTCTAGTATCTGTTCTGGCTTAAAGGCTTCCTGACCACACAGCTTCCTCAAGGGTCAGACCCAGTCAGTACAGGAGCGACTGTACGCAGAGGGTCTTTCACCCAGTAGCCCTCCCAGCCCAGATACTGCCTGTCAAGCAACAGTACACATGGCCACTATTACAGCTACCACATGCTGCTGTTTTAAACTGTTTTGATATAATTTATTGTAGAAGGATACAGCCTAAGACAAAATAATATATTTAGATAAATAAATGGTGACACTATTCTATAATCATAGCATGTTTTGAAACTGAGGCATCTGGGGTAGAGTGTCATTAAAATAAGAGTGGTAAAATATATTTAAAATGATAACCTGAGCCATGCTGTGTGCAGATCGGCCACAAATCCCAGCCCCATTCTGCTTCATCAATATTTTTACCAAATTAAGACCCTATGAAAGTAAAGGCATATGGTACTTGCTTCTCTTCTTCTCATTCCACATGGCATGATGCTGTCAGGTTTACCCATAGTGTATAGCATGTCAAACCACCCTTCTTTTATACAGGTTAAATAATAGTCCACCACGTGGAGAAGCTGCTTGTTTACGCAGTCACCTATGGATGGCATGTGAGCTGCCTCTACCTTTAGGGATAATGAGTAATGCTGCTGCGGGGGCTGAGGGGGGTGGGGAGGTGGGAGCGGCCTGCAGAGTGTTCTTCAAGGCCCTGCTTTCCGCACCCCTCTCTGTATTGTGTGCTAACTCTTCTTCTGAGGAACCGCTGTCTGGTCTTAGACGTCATGTCCTGCCAACTTAAGGTTTCACTTTCTCCAAGATGTTGCTCCCAGAGTTTTTGATAGGAGCCATCCTTCTGTGGGGTGTTCTCACTGTGCTTTGAGTAAGGTTTCCTGGTGATTAATGGTTCTGTGCATATTCATGAGTTCATAGGCTTCTGTTCATGTTTTCATAGCTTCTCTGAGAAAATGCCTATTTGAATCTTTTGTCCAACTTCTTAAAATTAAGTTGTTTCTCTTGATCCCCTGCCATCTTTTACCTGCTCCTTGGATAATACCTAGATGGCCAACCAAGGTCAAATTCTCAAGCAGATAAGCCAATACAATGGAATAGACACAGCAATAAAAAGGAACAAGATGAAGATAAACATAACCTGAAGAGGGCAGAGTAAAGAAACCAGTGTCCACAATCCTAGTCGCATTTCCACAGCACAGACGGAAGAGAGCTGGGGGTTCCTGAGGGTGGAAGAGTTTTACTCAAAGATTGACAGGACTGCAGTGATGAAATGGCTGGGCATCCTGATGTAGGAGGGTTAAAAAGACAGACAGGGTTACGGCGTGAGCTTTAGAGCTCCCTTTGCCCTCCACACATGGCTACATTAAAGCACCACTCCTGGGATGCTAACCCTCGGGGCACATGAGGACTGCACTTGAACTCAGTCTGGCTGACCTAGGGGACATGACGTCCTACAGAGCCAATGTTCGCCCAGGAGGAGGGATTCACGGCAGGAGAGAGCATGTGTCAAGTTTCCTTGAGGACTGACCATCCATACACGCTCCAGCCGACCACAGCCTCAGCTCACAGAGGGGACACAGAGGATTAGTGACTGCAGCTCCAGGCTCGCTGTCTTTGCACTGCCTGAAAGCTCTGTCCTCAGCCTAGTGGCGATGGTGACCCTCACACTCTGCGATGACTTCAGCCTACATGACCTCCTAGCAGAAAGAGTTTTCATCCTATCAAGCTGGGACCTGAGAACGCAGGCCACTGGCGCCCAGAGTGAGAGCACAGTACAGTGCATGTTCCCACCCAGTTCCTAGGCTTCAAACACAAAAACAGCTCCTACAAGCTTTTGTGCTCAGGGTGGTGAAGGGAGGGAGACAAGGCCAGACCATGCAAAAAAGCATGCTTTTGATCCAGGCCTTTGGTTCTGTGATGAGCTCAGAGAACTAGTATGTGTAAGCTGCTCTGGACAAGTCCAGGCAGAAGCACAGATGACTTAGGTGATGCTAATGAAGAGAGAGATCCTGCTGCTCCAGGGCTGATGTTTCGGCTCCTGCACACACACAGCGCGTTATGCCAGCAGCATGGGGTCTACACACCCCTGCCGGCAGGGATGCCCAGGAAGATGCACAGCATGACACAGGATTCCTGAGTCAGTGTAGCTGTGAAAGGTGCCCTTGGGAAGAAAACGCAGGTCAGGGATCACCCTGACAGGACACTCAGTCGTTTGTAAATTACCTAACACAAAGACCTGAATGACATTTTTAACAATCATAAAACAAAAGCAAGACATTATGATGGTTTCACTAACTGAGTCAGCTCTGGGTGGGGGTCAGAACACATCTGCCGGGGGTGGAGCCCCGCCACAGAACCTTCAAGCTCATTTCTTCTAGACCAGAACGGCACAGCCAGGGCTAGCCTCATCCCGCCGGCAGTATGGCTAGTGTGTGTGACAGAAGTGAGACCCAGATCCTCCCTCCACGCATGGGCATCTCTTCACAGGCCTGCTGCCTAACTAGAGCCACTCCTAACCAACCGTACCCTTGGGGTCAGCCTTCTCAGGAGAAGCAGGGGGAAGGAGGAGCTGGCTGGGGCTCAGTGGCAGAGTGCTCTGTGTGGCCCTGGCTGTCTTGGACTCACTCTGTAGATCAGGCTGGCCTCGAACTCACAGAGATCCACCTGCCTCTGCCTCGAGAACGCTGGGATCAAAGGCGTGCACCACCACGGCCGGCTCTATCAATATTTATAAAGAACTGTTATTTTAGGGCAGAAGGGCCCTTAAATAAGAACAAGGCTAACCCTACTCAGTAGTTCTCAACTAGAGCCCTGAGGTGTCAGTAACCTCACTGACTAATCCTTTCACACTGCGAGACAGACACACTAAAATGAGGAAGACTCCATAGCCACCTCTTGGGAAAGCTGGCAAAGAAAATCTGGCTCTGGGCCCCAAGGCCCACCCTCAGCCTCTCCTTGTACCTGTGTGGCCTGTCACTGTACAGCTCACATGGCACTGACTCAGTACACTGCGCAGTCCTGGGGTCACGAGGAGGATCCATCTTCTTGCGGCCCCTGCTCAGGCTCACCCTGCCTCTACCATTAAGAAATGTATGAATGGCTCGGTCTCCTGAACACAGGCACTGGCTAATAACTGTAGGACTTCTAAAGGCCAGGCTGCAGGCACTCAGTGACACCCACCAGGGCCACTTCTCCCTTCTACGGCACCCCCAAGCTGCCTTTCTGCAGTGTTTCCAGTCACTTCTAAACAGACGACCCACAGGCTGCTTTGCAAGTCTGTAGGCAGCGATGCAGGAAAGCCCCAGGGGAGTCCCAAGCTGAGCTGGTTCCAAGCAATGGCCTTAGGGGTGCCTCTGAGCCACCCCTGTGACTCAGCAGGTCAGTCACCTCCCTCTCCTCTGCTGTCAAGTGGTCCCAATAGCTGCCTATTCCCCCAGTGAGAAGATCCATCCATCAAGCACCTATCTGAAGGTCCAGCTCCTAGCCCAGTGTCTGCCACATAAGAGAAAGTGGACACTGGTCACCACCTTCCTCACTTAGACCAATGTTGCGCAGCCCTAACACCTTGGAGAAGACAGAGTCAACAAGTGGCAAGAGGCTTGTCAAGTGAAAAGACTTGCATTCATTTGTTCTGACAAGCACTTCCATGGGGCAGAGGAGGTGGCTCGGCGGGAAAGAGCATTTGCTGCTGAGGAGGACCTGAGCTGTCAGCCTCGTGGGACACCACCAGCAAACCCAGTACTGGGAAGCAAAGGCAGAAGAATCAGGTGTGTTTGAGGTTAGCCTCAGTTGGATAGTGAATTCGAGACCAGCCTGGGCTCCATGGTCCCCGGCTCAACAGGGCATGGAAGCAAGTACCAGTGACTCCAGTACCCTGAAGCCTGAGGCAGGAGGACTGCTCTGAGTCTGAGGTCAGCCTGTGCTACACAGTGGGCTCAAGGCCAGCCTAGGATACAAAGCAAACTCCTGTCTCAAAGACAAAACAGGGGCTGGAGAGATGGCTCTGCGCTCAAGAGCACTGACTGCCCTTCCACAGGTCCTGAGTTCAATTCCCAGCAACCACATGGTAGCTCACAAGCATCTATAATGTGATCTGATGCCCTCTTCTGGCCTGCAGGGGTACAAGCAAGCAGAGCACTATACACATAATAAATAAATATTTAAAAAACAAAACAAACAAAAAACAAAAAAAACAAAGACAAAACAGGGAGGGAGGGAGGAAGGGGATGGAACCGCGGGTGGGCCGGGTCTGGGGTGGAAGCAACTTCTCCCTGGCTCTAGCTCCCATACAGGACAGTTTCTTCCCAAGCTGCCTGTTACACTTCATCCATAACCCTACAGCAGCCACCTCTCAGGCAGAGGGGTACCTGGAAAGGTAAGTCAGTCTTTGCCCACGTCACAGAGCTGAGACAGGTTTCCAGACCTAGGCAAGGAGTGCGCATGCCTGTGGGCTTTACCTCCGCCCCACTCCATGTCTGAGTGTAGTCATCTCAACTGCTCCAGAGCTCCCAGAACAGCCTGTAGCTTGGAGCACTCTGCCGAACAGTACAGCACCTTTCCTCCACTGTGAGGATGAAGTCACATGTGCGGAATGCTTTCGGCAGAGCCTGGTACTGGCACGTGGTCAGTGCCTAATGACTGGTAGCTGCTACTATTATTTTTACTTACTGAAAAGAGGGGCTGAGAGACATCAATTCCAAGGCCCCCACACAATCATCCATCTATCTGTTCACAACCAGCCACTAGAAGGAGGACGGGCACATGGGACTATCCATAACCAGCAAATAAATACACCACTGTTTCCAACCTGGAGTCTCCTTTGTTTGCTCCAGGTCAGTGAGGTGGTGGTGGGGAGCCAGCAGTCCATGGGGCTTCAGCTGCCTTCTCATCTACAGCCACCTCCCAGCACACGGCAACAGCGCCCTCCTGCTCTATTTTCAATCCTTATTGCATTATCTGTGCTCTTGGGAGGCAGCACGGCGCACACGCGGGGGCCGGCCGGAGGACAACTTGTGGGAGTGGCCTCTCCTCCCACCGTGCGACCAGGGATTAAACTCATGACGTCAGGCTCACAGGAAGGGGCCTTCTAACCTGCTGGGCCATCTTGCTGTGTGCCTGGGAGGCACGCCTGTCACACCACACCAATGGCAGTCATTTATAAAAGTTATGAAGTGGAGACTGGAGAGACAATTCAGTGGTTAAGCGCATTTACTGCTCATTCAGAGAACCTGGTTTCAGTTTCTAGCACCCACACGGCGGCTTACAACCAGTTCCAGGGGATTCGACGCCTTCTTATGACCGCCACAGGCTCATGCATGCATGCATGCACATGTGCGTGTACGCACGCGCGCGTGTGCGCGTGTGAGCACACACACACACACATAAAATAAAATATTTTTAAAGCTTTAAAGTACTGTAATGGGCTCTTGTTCTTGGCCAGCAGACACAGTTTCCATGCTTTCAAAGCAGGATGACGCTCTGACACAAAATTTAATTCGTAGTGAACTGACTGTGACTCTGGTGACTCTGGCAGGCTGGGGAAAGCAATGGGTGCAGTAGGCTAACTACATTGGCAGGACTGTGTCAGTAGGAGCAGGAAGAGCTCTGGGTCATGTATCAGGCAAGAAAGAAAGATGTAGAAAAAGGAAGTGCCACCAGAGAATCAGGATTCCTAGGCCACCCAGGCCAGCCTCCACTCACACAAGACACCCAGGCTCTATGACAGAAACAGAAGGGGAGGCAGTACCCACCTTTTCCCGCCACTCAAGGCAACAGATACTTATAGCCACCCATGAGCAGAGCCGAGAGATGCTACTAAAGACGTTCTAAGGGCAACTGAGAAGCTCAACACGCAGACAGGGGACACCTACTAGGGGCTCGCTTGGTACCATCCTGCGCAGGGTTGGCAGCCCTATTGCTGTGTAGATGCCAGCAAGTGACTGCTCTATGAAGGGTGGGTATTACCCAAGGGTTCTTTGCTCCTGTGCAAAGCAGGCAGTGACTAAAACGGGGTTTGGGGTGCGTGCTGCCAAGCAGCGTTCTGGTAGCACAAAGTGGAGCTCTGCCTCACCCTGGCCTAGCACTCTGACATCTGCTTTTCCTCTTGCAATGTGGGGCTTGAACTGAGGGTCTGATTTTTTTAAAGACTTATTTATTTTTACCTATGTACATGGGTGACCTGTCTGTGCGTCGTTTGCATGCTGTGCCCACGGAGACCAGAAGTGTGTCGGATCCTCTGGATCTGGACTTCTAGATGTGAGTCATCACATGAGTGCTAGGAACTGAACCTGGGACCTCTGCAAAAGCCACCCGGGCTCCTAACTACCGAGCCATCTTTCCAGCCCCAGCCTAGAGCCTGTGTATGGCAAACTTCTCTTTTCCCTTTTCTTTTTCCAGATGAAGTCTCACCACACTGCCCAGCCCAGCCTCAAACACTAACACATCCTCCTACCTCAGCTGCCCCAAAACCAGGGACACAGGCAGGCCACCACGTGAGGCTTGGGGAATTGCGGGGTGGTTTGCCTTTGTTTTTAAGGTTTTCCCTCTGTAGTCTAGGCTGGCCTTGGAACTCTTCATCCTCTGGCCTCTGCCTCCCCAGGAGCTTGGGAATCCGACCGCAATGCTGACCATGTACACAGTTAACGCAGAGTCCCCTCCACTGGACACTCCTTGTCGGAGAAGTCCTACCAACTCTCCGAGAAGCAACTTTGGCAGCAATCTAAACCCAGAGGAAGCTGGATCTAAGTTAGTCAGGGCTGGGGTGTGGCTCAGTGGTACAGCATTGCTGTAGCATGTGGAAGGCTCTCCTTTGATCCCTAATAAGGGTTAGGAGACAATCAATGCTTTGAAAACAGAAACATGAATTTATTCTGTGACGATATTGACTACATTTACACCTTTTATAAAAGATCTTTCACTTGGACCAGCAGTGCTGGGGATGACCTCATGACCTTGTGCATGCCAGGCAAGCGCTATACCCAGTCATCACTCCTTATTTGAGTAAGTGTGGACTGGGTACCTACTGTGTGCTAAGCTGCCAGCAGTGGACAGGCACACCCCTCCCAGGAACTAAAGATCTATTTAAATATTTAAGGCTTTGTTTGTTTATTGTTAGCTTGTAGACAGGAAACCGGGCTCTGGACTCTGAATGCGTTAAACAGCACCGCAGCTGCTGTGTGGTGCCTTTCCCCATTTTACTATCTGCTGGGGAAGAGAAAGCACGAGGCACCGTGAGGAGGAAGCTGTGAGGCCATCCTGGACATGGGTTTTCCCACTGTTGGTGGAGGCATGTCAGAGGAGCCTCAAAGGCCACAACAGGGCAAGAGGAGCTGAACTCAAAGCAGCTCCCCGACTGTTTGTTATTTAATGGTTTGTTTCGTTTTCCAGCGCTGGGATCAAACCCAAAACCTTACTCAGGCTAGACAGACTCTGCCCCTGAGCTGCATCCCCAGCCTCCTGCAATTGTTCCCTTAGGGATAAAGGGGCCCTGCCATCTTAGACAGCAATCGGGGAACACTAATTTCAGAGTCCCAACCCTTCCAGGAGCTGGTGGAGAAAGTGAGAGCCTGAGAAGGGAAAAATCACCTGAGGACACATAAGGCTTCGGACAATCTCAAACAAACGACTAAGCAAACGACAGGCCCGGCGGATGACAGATCTCTTCTAATTCACAGGCTGAGGGCTGTGTTTATTTACTCCTAACAAAGCCTTTGGGCTGCTGTGGGTGACTGTCGTTGGCAACACCTGTCCCAGCAGCAACGCAGGGGGTGGAGGTCATGTGGGTGTGGCAGGCGCTGTGGCTAGGCCTCTCCTCTTTCCACTGTGTCATCTTACTATGGCAACAGGCAACACACTGGCTGGACTGAGGTAAGACCCAGCCTGCAAGAAGAGCAAGCTGCAGTCTGGGCTAATTTGGGAAATGGTTTTTCTGCAAGCTCATACGTGAGTCATCTTTCCAAGCCTACCGTCTCCTGTCTCCCGGCTACAAGGAATCCCATTCAAATTGCCTCTGCCAACAGCTGCACAGAAGATCAGGAAATACTGGGGCTTGCTGTGGCAGATTTAAAAACGCTTTTTCTCTTACTTCCCTATGGTGCTGTGAATGTTGTCAAGTATTTAAAAAATCACAAGCAGCCCCAAGGCCAAGTTGAGGCTACGTTAACTGACTAGGTAGTTTGGAGCCATTTCTTCTCTCTAGGATCAAAAAAGAAATGTAGAAAAGGAAACTAAAATTGGGGCAGATGCTGCCGTGTCCCTCACAACACTGGGACTCTGCAGTGTCTCTGTACAGACAGAAAGGGGGGTCAGTTCCCCATTTCACTTCCCCAAGACTGTGGTCTTGGGCAGTAACCAAAACTGTCCAGGCCTCTGCTAGCCACAGGTGCAACATGGGGATGGTCAAGTCTCACACTCCGGCTGCGACAAAGCTGAAGTGAAAGGGAAGTGTCAACAGATGGTCCTATTTTGCTATTACCGCTGGCCTAGCGCCATGGGAAGACCATGTTCTAGAGGTACCATTCCAGGTGCCATCCCACACCACGGGGTGTGCCAGTGAGGCACACAGAAAATGTTGAAGAGGAAGGACAATGGAGGAACATGGTGCTTCAGATTTTATGTCACTGCCTAGAAACACTGTAGCCACAAAGATTCCTAACTTAGGGGTAAGGAAAGCACTAGCTGAGTGGTTGAAAAGGCTCGGCACCCAGGGGCTGCACATCGAAGGGCCCTCTGAGGCCACAGAAACAAGGGGCACAGGCCTGACTTTCAGTATCTGCTCTGAGAAGAGAGTACAGACAGGTTCCACTCTAACTCTCTTTCCACCTGTAACAAAGGTGGTGGCGCACGCCTTTAATCCCAGCACTTGGGAGGCAGAGGCAGGCGGATCGCTGTGAGTTTGAGGCCAGCCTGGTCTACAAAGTGAGTCTACAACAGCCAAGGCTACACAGAGAAACCCTGTCTCAAAAAAACAAAAACAAAAACAAAACAAAGGTGCATATAAGCATGTGCCAAGCACAGCACATGGACTTTGAGACTGTGTTTACTCTGTCAGTGGGTGTGCTGGGGGAGCTTGTGGCCATCCCAGCAGTCCCAACAAACTTCACTGCAGCCCCAGGGGCCAGCACTGGCCAGATAGTCTGGTAAATGAAGATGCTTATGGGCAGGCTGTGGTTTAACTGGGTCCGAGGGGGAGGAGCAGGGTGAGAACACCATAGAACCATTCAAATTCCCCAGGGCCAGGTGGCCAGTAATTGAAGGACCGGAGCGAGTGGAGTGGGGCAGGCAGGAGTAGGGCTGAGTGAGGCCCCCGCGATCACCCCCCAGCACAGAGGTCGCGCAGGCCATTCCCCACAAGGCAACTCCCCGCCCCTCAGCTTCCCGGCCCTGTTGAAATCAGCGAGGTCCTTGAAATCTCTGTTTACTGTAGTAGGAGTTTACAGTCACCACTACCACCCTGACACACAGGACACAGGCCAGTGCAGCCCTCACGCAGGTCCCAATGCCCAGAGCCACACACAGCCCAGGACAGAGCAGGAGCTCAGTCACTGCTGGATGAAGGAATGGAGGAACCAATCAATGAAGGAATGGGGGCAAGAGTCAAAGTCCAGATCACGGGCAAACAGATATAATCATCTCAGCGAGTCGGGGTCGAAAATGGCAACAGTCCAAGTGGGCATGGGGGACTCAGTGATGTGGAGAGCAGGGAAAGGGACAGGAAGACCTGGCAGACAGCTCCCACATACAGGGACAAATGTGAGAAAGGACTCTGAGTTACCAGAGGCTCATCCTTTGGGAGAACTCAGGACCTGAGATTTCTGAGCAATTTCCTGGTTTTTAAGCACTGGCTCTTTTCTTCCTTGTGAATACACGTGGCCCAGTGGGCTAAAGCCAGCTATTACTGCCAGCCTGACATTAGGCTCCAGATATTTGGGGACACCAACTTTCCTGATTCAGGTCTTTGCTGGAAAAGCCACCTGCTTGTACAACTAACACCACATTAACATGTGCCCCAAAGTGCCTCTGCCCCGCACCCCCACCCTCACCCTGCAACCTCAAAGTAGCTATGCACATCCTCGCTGGTTTCCTAGAGAACTCCCTCAGTGCCTGGCCACAGTATACCCAGGAAGTGTCACCCCTCACCTCAACCTTCCTCTCCACCCTCCTAACTGACAGCCCAGCAAGACAGCCCTCAACTGAGACTGCCCTGGTCCTCCCTGGGCTCTTGGAGCAGAAGAACATATTCAGGCTGCCTTCCTATGCCCCCATGAAGTGCTGTGACCTCTGATGACTGAGAGACAGATCCAGAAGCTCTGCCTCAGAGCTAACTGAAAGGTGCAAACAGGGAAGGCAAACTGACCAGAAGATACCAGGGTAGGGGTGCGAGATTTCCACTCACTCAAAAATCCCTAAACCCACCCCCACACCAAACTCTGAGGAGAAAACCAGCAGTCGCATTTTCAGAGAGACGAGAGCACAAGCGCACTTCAGAAACACTTCTGTTGCTTTAAAGCACAGGAAACAGCAGCAACTGTTTACTGGGCGCACTCCATAACTACTGGAGACTTGTTACCCAGCTGAATAAAGGCCTCTCCTCCCAATCACACCATCTCTCAGGCTTAAGAGCAAGTCCACCAGCATCCTGATGGGAAATCCGGTGGAAGGCACACAGCGCTCACCTAGGATGACCCACAGAAGCTCCACGAGGGAAGCCCTCCCTCCAAGCACACACCAATCTTCCTGGACAGGTGTATGTGGACCACAGCCAAAGAGCTTTGCGAGAGGGTTCGCTCCCTGTCACCCCGTCTGTGATCTGCAGAACTCTCTCACCCCTAGCTGCTTCTCCCAAAGGCACGGTCCTCCCAACCTTTCTGCAGCCCTCTTCCCGCCACCTCTCTCTGCATTAAGACAGCCTAACCCTCTCTTCCCCGCCTAGTGAGCAGCATTCTCCAGGCCCTCCCTCTACTGGGGCCCGGCAGCCTAGGTACCACTTCTAGCTCCCACATCAGCTCCTCTGAGGCGGGCACTGCAACAGCCTCTAGTAGAGGGTGGTGGCCAGAGAAGGCCCAGGCATGACCTATGCTGAAAGGGACCGGGGTGGAGAATCAGAGGAAGGCCTTGTCAGTCTGAGCTGTGGAAGGAAGTCTGTGGAAGGAAGCTCATTTCATCCTCTGTTTACTTACTCTTCCATGATTCCCAATTTTTTCATAACGGGCACATACTATTCTGATAGAGAAAACTCTGTAAACGCTATTTAAAATGTATTTTTAGATATATTCATTTTATTTTACTTACAGGAAGCTTTGCCTGCCCATAGGTTTGTGTATCACGTGTGTGTCTGGTGCCCAGGAGGTCACAAGAGGGTATCAGCCCCTCTGAAACTGGAGTGACAGATGGTTATGAGCTGCCACATGGGTGCAGGAAACTGAACCTGGGCGCCCAAGAGCAACAAGTGCTCTTAACTGCTGAGCCATCTCTCCAGCCCATTAATGCTATTTTTAAATAAATTATCCAAGTTTCCCAACAGTGCAATTCGGATGTGACACTATAAGGAGTCCCTAAGCAACGCTACACAAATGGACCGAAGATATTTCCAGAGCAGCACGGATGCAGGAAGGAGACTCATGGTCACTAGACAAGGCCTAGGGCGATAGGACAAAGAGAGAAACACTCCAGAAACAGCACCTGAACCCGGACCGGCCAGCCATGAACATGGTACCCAGCGTCTAGTCAGAAGGCAGGTGTCAACACCCAGCTGGGTGGGCTCCACATTTTCACTGAGCCCCTCTGAGTCCTTAAACAAACCACATCCTCTAAGGCACCCTTCAAGTATTTTTTAATAAACAACACAACCAAAGGGCCCAAACATAGAGTGAAGATTCACAGTAGGTGATCAATGAAGAGCAGCAAATCACGCTTCCTATGAGTAAACAACGGCTGCAAAGGCTACATTCTTTGCTTGCTGGTCCACTGCTAATACACATCCCAGCCAAGTATCCCGAAAGTCCACCTGTGAAATCGCAACTTCCAAAATTCAGTGCTACCGAACACCTTCTCAGCTTCTTACAAGTCTGCTTCTTTCCGGAGTTTCCCCGCTGTGACAACCCCCAACACCGGCCCTGGACCACTGCCTGCCTCACCTAGCAGTCAAGAATCCGCCCTCCCCTATAAGGAGTTCCTGCTTGCCGGCTAATTAAGCACTGGGCCCCATATGCACAACAGTAATTGACTCTCGGGAGTGTCTTAACTCCCAGAATATGCAAGCAGGGAGGGCAACTGGGAGACGACTCCCCAAGATTTCCAGGAACACACAAAGAGATGAGGTTTGCATCAAGATCGCATCCACCTTCTCCCCCAACCCTAGTGGCTCCCCACTTGCACCGCTTGCAGAGCAAGGCAGAATACCGGAAGACAACTTGGCTGCGCCCTCAAACATCGGCTCCAACACACCCCAGCCTGCTTTCCTTTGAAGCCACCGAAGTGGACACTTGTGGTTAAACTCGAGGTTCATTAGGAGCGACACGTTTTGTAACTGGGCTGCCGATCACCTTTGGAGCGCGCCTACCCTACTGCAGGCGGTCGGGGCTGGGCCTCCTCCGGGTCCCCGGCTCCAGCCTTTGTGGGAAGTTCCAGGGAACAAGGCTACCGGGTCCTCCACTCCCTCGCCTACCCCCACCCCAAGATCCCGCTAACATCACCGGCCCCCCGGCGCCGGGCGGGCCCGGTCCAAAGATGGCCCTCGCGGCGTCACTGCCAGCCTGGGGCCCGGACCGGGGGTCGAGCGCACGAGGCCAGGAGGCGCGCCGCCCGCTCGCCCGCCTCACCTGCTTTCTCGATCTTGCCGGACATTTCCGGGCTGCGCCGGAGGCCGAGGCCGCTGCTCATCGGGCCCCGGCCGGGCCGCTATGGGCTAAGAGGCCGGCGCGCCCGCCGCTCTCCTGGGCCGCTGCTCGCCGCGCCTCACGCTCGCGCCGTCATGGCGGGGGCTCCGCGCGGCCGCGGCCCGTGCGCTCGCCGACCGCGCTCCAGCCCGCACCGGGCCTGCCGCTCCGCCGCTCCACCTCCCGCGCAGCCGCCGCTCCGGGGCCGCGAGCCGCCGGCCGCAGCGCCGCGCCGCCGCCCGCCCGCCGGCCTGGGCCCCGCGGCCACGGCGCCACCTGCCGGAAGCCCACCGCGGCGCCCGCGCCATACCGCCCCCTGCCGGCTCGGAGGCGGGAGAAGCCTGGCGCGGGACGCAGCGCCCCCAGCCGGCCTGGAGTCCCCCGCGCCACGGCTCAGCATGGTGGACCCCACCCCTTTTCTCAGAGAGAGATGAGAAAGAGCAAGTCTATGACTGATCACCCCAATGCAGGACTCCTGAACGCCCCCTCATCAAAGATGCAGAACCCTCTGCTAACTCAGATTTTTCCGTTTCAAGCCGTGGACGGACTCCCCATGCCTATCACCCCGAATTCAGCATCCTCTGCAGGCTCAAGGCTCCACACCAGGGCCTCTAATTGGCCCTAACCTCACCGAAGACACAAGGAGCCTGCACACCAAGGCTTGGGACTGACATACACTTTCATGCCACCTGCCACCCGCATCCAGCCTCCCACCCCTTACACACTATGTGAAACTCAGGGACCACTGAAAGGGCGCACCTTGTGGCCAGGTAAGGGCCCTGATCCTCTAAGCCTACACCCAAACCTGGAGGAACACAGCAACCCTGGCTTCCTCTCAAGCAGCCATCTAACGGGAACACACAGCTTAGAGAGCAGTCTTTTCTAGTATGCTAATGACTTCATTTTCAGGGTTTTCTTTGGCAGGGGGAGGGACCTTCAAAGAACCTTCTAGAGCTATGTCATATCCTACCAAGGCTAACACAATGGATTCTTCCCTCCAAACAAGCTCACGACTGGCCTGGAGAGTCCAAATCATATCATTATGTGTTAGTGAGCAATACATTTTAGCCAGCAGGAGAGGGTGTTCAGACACAGGGAAACTTGCTCCCTGCTTCCTGTTTTTAGCTAAGATGGAATTCACATCGGCCTCTCTCCTGCCTCCTCTCCATGCCCCCCCCCCCCCCCATACACAGAGCTAGGCCAGGGACCGACCCAGATAGCTTAGCAAGCAAAGGCGCCTGCTGTCAAGCTTGACCACTTGAGTTTAGTCAGACCTACATAGTGGAAGCAGCACCAACTTTTGCAAATTACCCTCCGATTTATACACATGCAAATGCACACTATGTAATTTTAAAACATTTAAAAGTAACTAGACAAGTTTTATCTCTAGGTAGGTAACCTAGTGGTGGGGACAGAATTTGAGGGGTGTGCAGGGAAAAGAAAAAGGGGAGTGGTGCCCCCAAAGATTTCTATTTCAATCTCCCACACTCTAAAGGCTCACCGATCCTGCGGCTGAGAGCTGCCCACTGTCGGCAGCCAAACTTCCAGAGCCCTCTAGGGGTCAAAGGCAAAGCCAAAGATTGACAAATTCATTTCCCTTTTCCAGTTGACAAACGGCTGCTCAGGGCCAGAAAGACTCTGCTCAGCTCCGGTGGAAGCTATATCAGCAGGCAAACTTGGCAGGTAGCTCAAGAACCACCTCCCCTGCCTTCCCAAGGTGCTCAGTCTTCTAGGCTGCTGAGCTCAGAAGGCCAATATTTCACGCCCCAAATTCTGAAGCAAAAAAAAAATAAAATAAAATAAAAATCAAACTGCATGAATATAGGTGCAGTCAAGTTTACCGTTCCTATGAACAAAATCGAATCCATGTGATAAATTGCTGCAGATCAGATCGTGAGGAATTTGCAAAGAGGAAAGTGTCGATGCCAAACCCAACTTATACAGCTTGCTTCCTAAGGGTCTAGGGTGTTGATAGCCACAGCAGAGCACACACAGGGTTAAAACAAAGCTAAGCAATGCCTAAAGCTCAGTCTTCCTTACCTTAGCTGTTCTCCTATGCTTCTTGTGCTGCCTAGAATGTTCTTGCCCCTCCGCTCCACTGGCTCACCATCTTCTTTTGTGTCTCGGTTTTATTACTACTTGTCCGCAGAACCTTCCCGAGGCCCCCACAACACTAGCTCCCTCCTGGTTAGTAACTAACTGGCTTTCACTATCAGAAAGTCAGGCAGGAGCTGGGTGTGGTGGCAGACACCTTTAATCCCAGCACTCAGTGGGCAGGGGCCTGTGGGTCTCTGAGTTCAAGGCTAGCCTGGCCTACATGGTGAGTTACAGGACAGAGAGAGCTGCACAGTAAGAACCTGTCTTAGGAAGAGAAAAGAAAAGAAAAAGGCTGGAGAGATGGCTCAGAGGTTAAGAGCACTGACTGTTCTTCCAGAGGTGCTGAGTTCAACTCCCAGCAACCACATGGTGGCTCACAACCATCTATAATGTGATCTAATGTCCTCTTCTGGCCTGCAGGTGTACATGCAGAGCATTGTATACATAATAATAAATTAAAAAAATATTTTTTAAAAAAGAAAGGAAGGAAAGCAGAAAAGAAAGAAACTCAGGACAGTCATATCCAAATTCAGATGAACAATGCCTAAGTGCTCTGGGCTCAGGCCACTACTCTGTGCACGGGCAAAGTCAAGGTCAGACACTAACTGTCCCACACCTGTCACTTGTCCTCTTGACAGTCCTGTAATTCCAAAATCATTCCTATGCTATAGATTCTCAGGGCCCATATCTGGGGCTTACAACTGTCTATAACACTAACTCTAGATGAACCAACACCCTCTAATGCACACACACATGTATACATTCAATAAACAAATATTTTTTTCTGAGACAGGATTTCTCTGTATAGCCTTGGTTGTCCTGGACTCGCTTTGTAGACCAGGCTGGCCTCGAACTCACAAAGATTTGCCTGCCTCTGCCTCTCGAGTGCTGGGATTAAAGGTGTGCGCCACCACCACCCGGCTACTGTTCTAATTTTTTCAAACTATCAGATGTGGGGCTGGAGAGATGGCTCAGAGGTTAAGAGCACTGTCTTTTCTTCCAAAGGTCCTGAGTTCAATTCCCAGCAACCACATGGTGGCTCACAGCCATCTACAGTGAGATGTGGTGCCCTTGTCTGGTGTGTAGGCACACATTCAGGCAGAATACTGTATAAATAATAAATACATAAATAAAGAAATCTTTTAAAAATATATCAGATGTGCAGGGCTGGGTGTGAAGGGCTGGGTAAGATGGCTCAGTTGGGAAAGTGCTCGTTAGGCAAGCATGAGAGCCTGAGTTCAGATCCCTGGCACCCACACAAAAGCTGGGCACAGTGAATTAGTCCTGGAGCCTAGTCCTGGGGAGGTGGAGAAGCAGCTCCTGGAGGATCACTGCCCAAGCATCTAGCCAGCACATGGGATCCAGTTTCAATGAGAGACCCTGTCTCAGAGGAGGAAGAGTGATAGAGAAAGACCGAACACGGACCTCTAGTCTCCACACATGCACACAAGGGCGTGTGCGCCTGCACCCGAAGGGACACACACATGTACGCAATCCATAATGTCCACACGGCGATGTCCTGAGGCACGCTTGCAATCCCAGCACTAACAAGACTGAGGCAAGAGGATCCTAAGTATAAGGTCAGGCTGGGTCATATACCAAGGCTCCATCTCAAAATAAATAAAAATAAACACTTGGGGATTAAATTAACCAAAGAGGCAAAGGACTTGCCCACTAAAAACCACAACAGGTCGAGCCAGGTATGTTGGAGGCACATCAGTGATCCTTGCACTTGGGAATAAAGGCAGAAGCCTCAGGAGTTTGAGCCAAATCTCAGCCACATACTGAGTTCAAGGTCATGTCAGGGCTATAGGAGACGTGAGATCCTGCTCAAAGTGAAAAGCAAAAGAAGTCAAAGTTATCACTATCAAATGCTTCTGGTGGAAAATTTAAAATGTAAAAGTACACAAATAACATGGAGACAGGCATGTCCTTGTCTTGGAACATGCGGCATTGTTAGTGTAGAAATAGAAAACATACACAGAAGCTCACGTGACTATGAAAGTCTGTTTTGTGTCATTGTGACAACATGTCAGAGACTGGGTTCTTTATGGAGAAACAGAGTTTATCTGTGTTACTTACCGGCTTAGTTTGCTTGTTTGTTTATGCAGAACTAGTGTCAAACCCAGTGTCTTGCATAGGCAAGTACCGGACTACTGAGTTACATCCCTGACCCTATTTTGGCTCATGGTCCAACTTCAGACAGTCCCACGGACAGAGGTCTCATACTGAACCTGTAGGCTGAACAGATGGGCGGCCTAGATTTGTAATCCAGCCCTGACCTATAATGGAGGCAGGGGCATGTTAATCTCTCTCCTCTTCCCCTCGGCTCCTCCCCAAGCCCAATTACCAGCCAATAGGCCTTACCTCTTAAAGATTCTACCTCCTCCCAATACTGGTCCATTGAGGACCAAGCTTTCGACCTGTGAACCAATGGGCAACAAACAGTAGCTGACCCCAAGGTAATCCTGAAAAGAGTAAAACTGGAGGATTTACATTTCCAGGCTTCAAACTTTATTCAAAGGCTGGAGAGATGGCTCAGAGGTTAAGAACACTGACTGCCCTTCCAAAGGTCATGAGTTCAATTCCCAGCAACCACATGTTGGCTATAACGAGATCTGTATACATAATAAATAAATAAGTCTTTATAAAAAAAACTTTATTCAAAACAGTGAGGTACTGGGTTTGAGATGCAGAGGGCTGAAGGCATAGCTCAGTGGTAGAATGCCTTCTTTTCATGTCTGTTGTGTCAGTGCACGCCGACAAAAATGTGACTTAGAGGAGAAAGGTCTCGTGGTCCATCATTCATCGGAGGTTAAGATGGTGAGAACCCAAAGCAGCTGGTTACATAATGTCCACAGTCAAGAGGAGAGATGGGTGAACGAAGATGCAGCTACTGCTATGCTCAGGTCACTCTTGTCCAGGCCCAGGGAACTGTCCAGAACGCGGGCTCTCCCACATCAATTAACAGAATCAAGGCAGCGTGCTGCAGACTAGCCCGAAGGCCAGCTTGATCTGGGCAGTCCCTTGTTGAAACCCTTCCTAGGTGCCTCTAGGATGGTGTGAAGTGGACAGTGAAAACTAACCACCGAAGGCCGGGCGTGGTGGCGCACGCCTGTGATCCCAGCACTCGGGAGGCAAAGGCACATGGATCTCCGTGAGTTCAAGGCAGCCTGGTCTATGGAGTGAGTCTAGGACAACCAAGGCTACACAGAGAAACCCTGCTTCAAAAAACAAAACAACAACAAAAAGAGAGAGTTCTGGCTGGGTGTGGTGGCACACGCCTTTAATCCCAGCACTCGGGAGGCAGAGGCAGGTGAATAGCTGTGAGTTCAAGGCCAGCCTGGTCTATAAATCGAGTCCAAGACAGCCAAGGCTACACAGTGAAACCTTGTCTCATAAAACAAAAACAAAAACAAAAACAAAAACAAACAAAAAAAAAGACGAAGGCATTCAAGTCATAAAGACTTTTTTTCAAAACGTGATGCTGTAGAAACTGGAGCCCGTAAGAAGCATGAAGTTGGACCCTTACCTGACACCACACACAAATACTAACACAGAACAGGTCCATGGCTTAAACGCAAGGCACAGAACTCTCAGAAGAAAGCCCAGGCTGTATACTTTACGGCACTGGATTCAGCAACTGTCTCTTTGACATTGTACCAAAAGGCACAGGTACTAACACGCGGCAAATCGTACATCATAAGGAACATTTGAGGCTTTGGGTACGGAAAGATACTGCTAGGGGGCGTGTCAGTTCACTTGCTGTTGCTGTGATAAACACCGTGACCAAAAGCAACTTGGTTTATTGACTTATATTTCCACATCACAGTCCATCCTTGAGGAAGGCAGGAGGGAACCTGGAAGCTGAGGCAGAGCCCCAGGAGGGATGCTGCTTACAGGCTCTTTCCCACAACTTGGTCAGCCAGCTTTCTTACATAACCCAGAACCGCCTTCCCCAAGGTGGCACTGCCCATAGTGGGCTGGGTCCTTCCACATCAACCACCAGTCAGGAAATGCTCTGCAGACCTGCCTGCAGGCCGGTCTGAGAAAGGCCGGTTCTCAGCAGAGAGTCTCTCTCTTCCCTTTAATTGACGGACTAACAAGCACAGGGGGCTGGAGAGATGGCTCAGTGGTTAAGAGCACCACACTTATCTTACTGTGGTCCTGGATTTGGGTCCCAGCACCCGCATCATAGCTCAAAACTTCCAGGGGATCCGGTACCATCTTCTGACCTCCAAAGTTGCCCGAATGCACATGGTACACAGGCGTACACTCTGGCACACAAATACAAGCAAAAATAAATGAATAAACATCTAGGAATAAGGCAATTGAGGAAGAAAGCTTTCAACAGCCTTTGATCTCCACACATGTGCCTGCACACCTGCACATATGTACATGCACACATGCACCCCAGCACGCACACTGCTACCAACAGCAGAATAAATACTATTAGCAATGGGACAGAGGTGTCAACTGTTTTACCGGTCAAGGAATTAATTTGAACACATAGTCCTGAACTCTACCACCACCACTACAGGGTCAGAAGAACAAATAAATAACTGCCCCCCACCCCACCCCCACCCCCACCAAAGGGGCCACTGAGATATAGCTCAGTGGTGAGCCATAAGCTTGGGCAAAGCTTTGGGTTCAATGCACCAAAAGGTAAATTAAATGAATTAGTGGGCAAACGATTTAAATAAACATCTCTTCATTTAAAAAAAAAAAAGGTCTATAAATAACCAGAAAAGGCCAACAGTAAGCTGGGCAACATCACGAGTCATCAGAGAACAAAGAGTGAAAGCAGACGCAGATCCCACCTTAGACTTCATAAGGATGTGGCCATCAGCACATAACAAGGATTGTCAAGAATGCGGAGTAACCAGACTCCTCATACAGAGCTGCTGTGGGAAACGGTATGGAGGGCCCTCACAAAACTCCAAAGTAAGCCAGGTGTGGTGTGGCGTTCTATAATCCCAACGTTCAGGAGGCAGAGGGAGGAGGATTGCTCTAAATCCTATACCAGCTCAGCCCACATAATGTGCTTCAGGCCTGGCAAGGCTACGTAGCGAGAGCTATCTCAAAGAAAACAATAAACAGGGCTCAGCTGACGCTGTGGGTGAAAACACTTGCCAAGGAAACCTGACGATCCGTGTCTGATGCTCGGATCCCATGCTGGAAGCGGAGAGTGACTTTTGAAAGTTGTACCATGACCTCTATACACACACAATAAGAATAATAACACTTAACTTCAATATAAATTAGCCAGAACTCCAGGACAGCCAAGGCTACACAGAGAAACCCTGTCTCGAAAAACCAAAAATAAATAAATAAAATAAAATAAAATAAGTAGCCAGAACTACCAAGAGACCCAGCAGTCCCCTTCTGGGTATTTACTCCAAAACATTAAAGCCGAGTCTTTGCAGAATTGTTTTGAGAGGTGCTGTCAACAATAGCTAGAATGTTGAAGCCGGTCAGTACTCCGGGATTGGTCAGTAAACACATCCTTATATAGCTAAATACCCAACCTTAGGGCACCGACACATGCTGCCTTGGATAAGCCTTGAGGACGTTATACAAAAGAAATGCTGTCACAAACTGACCAGTGCAGTGGGCTCTCACTCTCATGAGGTACTTGAAGCGTCAGAGCTGGAGTCTTGAAGCAGCCAGTGCCACCGGTGGGGCCTGAGGGTGGATGGGGAGCCTTTCACAGGGTCAGAACTGGAGAGGGAGGCGGCCTCTGTACAGCATGGGGTGTAGCCAGGGCAAATGAATTGTGTGCTTTAGAATGGTTAAGGGGCGGGGTCCTTCTTAAAAAGATGGGGTAAAATTTGAGGGACACAACTGCCAGCCTGAGAGGCCTGGGGGTTGTGGCTTCCTCAAATGAGCCAGTTTACAGAGGGGCGGCGGGAACTGTGTAAACACGGAGGATGCATCTCTTCTGCCCCCTAGCGAGCAGCTAGAATTCTTTTTCCCTCTTTTTCTTTTCTTTTGGGTTTTATGAGGCAGGGTTTTTTCCATGAAACAGAGCCCTGGATGGCCTTGAACTCACAGAGATCCACCTGCCTCTGCCTCCCAAATGCTGGGATTAAAGGCATGTGCCACCAAGCCCAGACTTCTAAACTAACGTTTACAAGTCTCCCCCACTTCCCTCTCTTTCTTCTCCTACTCCCTCCCCTTCTCCCTCTCCCTCTCCCTCACCCCATGGTTGCCCATCGCCCCATGCTGTCCTCAAATCCTTCATCAAGCAATCCTCCTGCCTCAGTCACTGGGACTATAGGTGTATGCCCCCATACTGGGCTACAGATCCTTAAGTTGCCAAGTCTTGTGCAAAATATGTGTTCGTCATTTGTGAAGACATAAAACCGTACAGAAGCTGGGCGTGGTGGTGCACGCCTATAATCCCAGCACTCGGGAGGCAGAGGCAGGTGGATCGCTGTGAGTTCGAGGCCAGCCTGGTCTACAAAGCGGGTCCAGGACAGCCAAGGCTACACAGAGAAACCCTGTCTCGAAAAACCAAAAAACAAAACAAAACAAACAAACAAACAAAACAAAACAAAAACGTACAGATATGTGAATCATAAAGCAAAAACTTGCACTTGAGCATCCTTCCAGATTTTTTCCTCTTAAAACTTCAAGCACAGACTTCTGGCATCTTATACAAACGGCTTCGGTGATCCATATCAACTTGTGCAAGAGAGGTCAGTTAAACATTCATCAAATCCATCTGTGGGTTGAATGCATCTTCTTGCTCCTCCTAGTCCTTGAGTATAGCCAAGTGTTCAGATCCTGGATAGCCACAGAACGTGGGTAACATTGTGACTGCTCCTTCCTTGCCTGGTCCATTGTCTGAGCTACTTCCCTTCTCCTTCTGCTTCTGGGTTGTGCTGGAGGTAGAAGGAGACTCCCTGGATCAGGGCACAGCCCCTCCTGAGGATCTTCTCTGCACAGGGCTTTGAGCCAGGGCTGCATCCTGCCCGATGCTGTGTGAACCAACCGCTGCATCCTGCCCGATGCAGTCCCAGCCTAAGTTTTCCATCAAATGTATCTATGTGACATCTTTCATGCCAATGCATATTTGATCTTTCAGTCACTTGTTGGTGGGTGTTTATACTGTGCCGAGTTTTGCGGTGATACAAAGAGAACCCCAATAAGCCCAGTGCTGGGGGCTCCTTGTAGGGGAGCGCCTAGTCCTCCATCGGTCACACCAGTGCAGAACAATCTAGAATCACTCCCCCTGGTTATGGTGGTATATTTGCGGTGGAAAGAGAGCAGTATTTCGAAGTCTTTAAAGAAAGGCCTAAGTTTGGAGCTGGACAGATGGCTCAGCAGTTAAGAGCACTGACTGCTCTTCCAGAGGCCATGAGTTCAATTCCCAGCAACCACATGGGGCCTCACAGCCATCTGTAATGTGATCTGATGCCCTCTTCTGGCCTGAAGGTGTGCATGCAGACAGAGCACTGTATACATAGTAAATAAATCTTAGAAAGAAAGAAAGAAAGAAAGAAAGAAAGAAAGAAAGAAAGAAAGAAAGAAAGGACTAACTTTGAGTCCCAAGCCCTATCCTGGCTGAGCACTTGCCAGGAGTTTATCACCATCTACACTGCCAGACTCCATCACCAGTGGATCAGATACCCTTGTCTGGCCTCTGAAGGCACTGACACTCATGGGCAAATATTTATGTATGTGCACACATAATCATCTGTAACCTTAATTCCAACATATCTGATACTTTCACTGGACCTCCATGTACACACATGGTCTACACACACACATGCAGGCAAAACACTCATAAAAATAAATATTTATAAAATCTATAAAGTGAAAGATTCACGGCCATCTGTTAAAGACAGGGTGGGAGGGGGAAATGGGTGGGGCAATTAAGAAGAAAACAGGAAGGGCAGAGATAGAATGCTCTGCATCTTATCTGCGAGGTGCGAACATCCTGCTTGAGAGATGCAGTTCGGCTTGTGGTGAAATTCAGTGGTTCAACCAGCTCTTGGAGCTTGGCCAGGGCATCCCTGGGTCTGCGTGAAAAAGCAAACAAAGGGAGCTGTACACTGGGGCTGCACATTGGCATCAGGTGTGTGTGTGTGTGTGTGTGTGTGTGTGTGTGTGTGTGTGTGTGTGTGTGTGTGTGGTGTTTACAGCTACACATGAGTCTATAATACCTTAAAATAAAACGTCTTCTAATGCCGGTGATCCTGGCACCTGGAGGCCTACACTGTGAGTTGTAGGATACCATGGCTTACACAGTGATACCCTGTCTAAAAAACAGGGGACCAAATCACAAATGATCATAGAGAGTAAATTTCATGCTCTTGGGAGCAGCTACTGTTACTAATTTCTGCGCTCTGGTGTTTGTGTTTGAGACAGGTTTTGCTTCCGCCTCCTCTGCTGAGATCATAGGCTTTTGCCCTACAGAAGTGAAACTCCTGCTTGCAGGGGGTGGGGTGGGGGGTGGGGGCAGGGAGAGTTACGCTTGAATGCTGTTAGGAGTGGCCATCTTGTCGTCTAGAGAAAGCGTATCCATACGTACTGGGCTTTTTTTTTTTATCCATTGTACTTCGCCAATGCACACTTTACATTAAGAAAGGCATAGAGCACCTGCCTGGGGTGAGGGAGTGAGGGCCTGGGTTCTTCTATATAGGGAGGTGGTGCCAATCAGAGTCTTGGGCATAGAAACGGGAGACAACCTAGGTGTCCCTCGACCGAAGAATGGATAAAGGAAATGCGGTATGTTTACTCAGCTATTAAAACCAAGGACGTCATGAAATTTGCAGGCAAGTGGATGGAACTAGAAAAGATCATCCTGAGTGAGGTAACCCAGACCCGGAAAGACACACATGGTATATACTCACTTATACGTGGGTATTAGCCACAAAGTATAGGATGACCGTGCTACAATCCACAGACCCAAAGAAGCTAAGTAACACGGAGGATCCAAAAGAGGATGCTTAAATGTCACTTAGAAGAGGAAATGAAATGGACATCTGGGGTGGATGAGGGAGGAAACTGAGTGAGAGAGGGAGTGGGGAGGGGAGGGGGGTGTGGAGCAGATGTGGAAAGCACAGGGCAGAGGGCTGGGGGGGGGGGAGAACCAAAAGCAGTGGGTGGGGCATCCCTGGGACAAGGCGGAGACCTGGGAGGGGGAGGCTCCCAGAAGTCTATGGGGATGACTTTAGCTGAGACTCCTAGCAGCTGAACATACCGGAGGCTGAAGTGGCCACCTCCTGTAGCCAGTGGAGGGAGGGGACACCAACCATTCCACAAAACCTTCAACCCAGGATTTGTCCCGCCTACAAGATGTGCGGATAGAAAGATGGAGCAGAGATTGAGGGAATGCCTACGCAGTGACTGCCTCAACTCGAGACCCAACCCTCGGCGCTACTTTTCGTTTTGTTTTATTGACAGGATTTCTCTGTGTAGCCTTGGCTGTCCTGGTGTCGATTTGTAGACCAGGCTGCCCTCGAACTCACAGCGAGCCACCTCCCTCTGCCTCCCAAGTGCTGAGATTACAGGCATGTGTCACCACTTCTGGCCAACCCTTGACACTATTAATGACACTCTGCTATGCTTGCAGACAGGAGCCTAGCATAACTGTCTTCTGAGAGACTTCATCCTGCAGCTGAATGCCGAGACCCACAGCCAAACAATAGGCAGAGCTCAGGGAGTATTTTGGAAGAGTCAGGGGGCTGGATGCAGCGATGACGGTGTCTGAGGGGGTCAAGGACATCACAAGAAAAGCTACAGAGTAAACTAACCTGGGCCCATGGGGGAATCACAGAGATCGAACCACCAACCAAACAGCACGGCTGGACCTAGGCCCCCTACACATATGTAGCAGATGTGCGACTTGGTCATCAGATGGGTCTTCTAACAATCGGAGCAGGGGCTGTCTCTGACTCTGTTGACTGCCTTTGGGTCTATTTCACCTAGCTGGGCTGCCATGTCTGGCCTCAGAGGCAGAGGATGTACTTAGTCCTGCTGGGACTTGATGTGCTAGTGTGGATTGGTACCCATGGGGGTGGGGGAACTTCCCCGTCTCTGAGGAGAAGGGGAGGGAGACATGTGGGGTGAGGAGTGTGTGAGGGTGAGACTGAGGAAGAAGAGGGGACTTTGATATGGATGTTAAGTGAATAAAGACATTAATTAATGGGGAAAAAAAGAGTCTGGGGGAAATTTTTATATCATTTGCAAAGCAGGTAATGCAGATGAGGAAAACAGTACTAACCGCAGCTCAAATACCCTTAATGCTCTTGGGGTCTGGCTTTGCTACCAATGTGGGCCCAGAGTTCACATGGGATGCCTCACTGGGGCAACCTCTGTTCTCATCTCTGGACATGGGTTGGCTTGCTTGGTTTTAAACATCATGGGATGGAATGTTTGGGTTTGACTTTTTTTTGGGGGGGGGTAGACATCGTGTCTGTAATAATGTTTTATTATGCAGTTATTTTCCTGTTGTAACTGTCCCTTACCTTTATAATATCCCACCACATGAAACGCACACGACTGGCACGGGTTGTTCATTCTTTCCTCTCTTGATGGCGGCCAGTTAGTTTGTTTTCAGGTTTGGACTGAGGCAGAAGAAGAGAAGCCTGACTTCCCCACCTCGGCTTCTGCTGTCTAGAAATTGTTGGCTCCTTCCTGGTTATAACGCCGACTTGCTCGAAGCATGTGAGGGACTCCTCCCACAGGCTCCAGCAGTGTGGAGGGTCCAGCTTGAGCGTTTCCAGAAGCAGGCACATTTCCCTGGGAGAGCCAGACCACGGGCACTCACCACTCTCCTTATCATCTTCCGTTTTCTCCAGTATGGCCTCATGCCATCTTAAATTGGACTAAAGGCCTCCAGGCTGAGCTGGTAACCCCGGGCAGCAGACTTGGTGGCAACAAAGCTGTCGTTACCGAAGCACTCACGAGCCCTCTTAGGCTGCTCTAACTTACCTGTTCATGTATCTGTTTTGAGATGGTGCAGCTCAGGCTAGCCTCGAACTCACCACACAGCACAGGATGGCCTTGGGACTCTGATCTCCCTGCCTTTGCCTCCGAGTGCTGGCATTGCCGATGTGCACCACCACACCTGGCTTGTTCCGTGCTGGGGATTGGCTCTAGAGGCTCTTGCACATCAGGCAAGCCCTCTACCGACTAATCTGCATCTTGCCATCCCATAAAACAGAACTTTGGGCCAGGTGGTGGTAGCACACTACGCCACCTTTAATCCCAGCATTGAGAGTCAGAGGCGAGTTTGGTCTACAAAGTGAGTTCCAGGACAGCCGGAGACACACAATAAAAACCCTGTCTCGAAACAACAAACATAGTAACTGTGGGCTTTCTCAACTCCCTTATTCACAACAGCTGTTCCACAACAGTGGTCTCATCTTTTTGCCCATCTCTGTGTTCATGGCCTCCAGGGGTGCCTCGTCATCCCAGTGAGCTCCACCTTGTGTCTTCCGGTCCTTTACGGAGTTCTCTAAGCTCATACACCACCACCCCACCCCCAGAATTCCAGGGGCTACCGCAGGGAGGCCAAGTATCAGGAGTCACACCACACCCAAGAATCAATCACTTGACGCAGATGCCCAGGGCATGCAGAGGTGGGAGTCAGGAGGCTTTGAGCAGGCCACATCTGGCTGTCCCACAGTGGGTGGCCCCCAGGAGGATTTGCTTATGGTAGATGTCCTCGGTTGGCTGTCTTGAGAATGGAGAGGAGATGGAGAAATAGGCCTGTGTCATGGTACTGCCATGGGAGAGCTGACCCACATTCAGATAGGTGGAATGGAAAGTTCACTCTTGGAGGTGCTGCCCGGTGAATTCTGAGGAGTCCTGTTGGTTTACATGCCTGTCCCTGGGTTTCAGTGTGCAAAGATGCTGCAGGTAGTTGTAAAACAGAGCTGGAAAACATTCTGTATTTTTCTGACCCTCACCCCCATCTCAGTTGTTGCTTTGGATTTGCAGATAAAAAGGTGTACAACCTTCTGTTTTCTTTCACACTAATTTAGGCTGTGTCTGCATGTTTCCCAACACACAGCAGCAACCATGTACAAAACCACATAAGTCAAGGCACCTGAACAAAGAGTCTATTCCTTGATCCATCACTGCCTAAGCCCTTTTTCTAGCTACATCCTCATCCCAGTGCTAGGAAAGCCCAATTGGCTGCTCCACTCTGTGACTGACATCTGTTCTTGTCAAAGGTCATTGTGTGGTCCTCTCCTCATTTCAGATGATCCTAGGATCAAACTGGATGGTGATGGGTTGTTCCCCTCACCCCATCACACAACACACACACACACACACACACACACACACACACACACACACACACACACACACACACACACACACGGGCCTGGCAGCTGCAAAATGATATGAGTGCAACCACTAGAGGGCAGCAGAGTCCACAGAAGCAATGTCCCGCTCTAGTGCCAGGACCCCTGGGAGAGGACCCAGAAGGGTGTGTCTTCTTGCTTTTTACTGGGTAGCCTGGAGTCCACTTGGACCCCCATCTGGTACCTGGGTGGGTTGGCTGAGCCCATAGAGGGGGATCCAGAGAACCAGTCAGTGCCAGTTAGTGGGTCTGAGACTGCAAAAGTCATCCAAACCCTCTGTGGACGATTCCCTCTGTGCACTTTTAAAACAGCAATAATGGGGGCAGGGGGTGGGGATGACTGGAGAGATGGCTCAGTGGTTAATAACACTGGCTGCTCTTCTAGAAGACCTGAGTTCAATTCCCAGCACCCACATGACAGCACACACCTAATTGTAACTCCAGTTCCAGAGGACCCAGTACTTCCACACAGACATGCATGCAGGCACAACACCAATGTACATAAAATAAAAACAAACATTAAAAAAAGGATTTAAAAATAACAATGATGACATCCCCACCCCCATGTTAGTTAATTAGTTAATATGACCAGTGAGCACTTATTCCAGGCTGGACCTCAGTGGCTTCCAGCACCATCTCTGCTTTTCTTCTCTTTAGTTCTCTGGGGAAGCTAAGGTGCAGATGGCAGCAGTGTCAACACCTAGTAGACGCCCAGCTTTTTGCTCAGTGCATTGAGCTCTTGGCACATTCGGCTTCCAATCAGGCAGAGTTCGTGACTATTCATGCTAGACAGAGGAGCAAACTGGCCGGACAGCAAAAAAATGGAGGACATGGGGCCAGCTGACCTGCAGGAGTCACACTGAGGTCCTCCATCCCATCCCACACGGTGTGGCCTCAGGACCCCTAGGAAGAGGCACTGAGCAGCACTGGCCAACCATTAGGAAAGCCCCAGACTTGCATACATGTGGCTTGGCTATGGTTCTCAGGCCTAAGTGAAGCCCTAGTTGGTTTGATCGCCAGGGCTCCCTCCAGCTCCCTCTACCTCTGGAAGTTGAGATTTTTAATAGAAGACTCTTTTTTTGTTGTTGTTTTGCTTTTGTTTTTCGAGACAGGGTCTCTCTGTGTAGCCTTTGCTGTCCTGGACTCGCTTTGTAGACCAGGCTGGCCTCGAACTCACAGAGATCCGCCTGCCTCGGCCTCCTGAGTGCTGGGATTAAAGGCGAGTGCGACCACGCCCAACCCTCAATAGAAGCTTCTTAAAAGAGGCCTCGGCAGGCTGGAGTGGAAGAGGGAGGCATGGGTGCCCAGTCCCCCTCCCCATTCCTGCCGAGCAACCTTCCTAGACGCTGCAATTTTATTCTTAAAGGAAAAAAAAATTGTGATGCTAAAATTAACACAACAAAAAAATTCTAAACCACCAGACTAGATAATTCCTAAGGCCCCTCCTCGTCCTAAATATTTTATGAATACCTTTCTGGAACTATTTATATTTTTAGATAGTGCATTCAATGTATCTTTCCCCTATTGGGCAAAGACTTTTTTTTCCCAACCCTCAAATGATTTTCCTCCAGTTTCAAGTACTCCCCGCCTTATCTGTTATTTTCATTTTTTTCCCTTCCTTCAAATTTTCTATTAAATCTTAATTTTGCCCTGCTCTGGGCTGTTTCCAACTTCACCAGCCTCAGCTGTCCCTCAGTGTCCTCCTGTTCGGCACGGAGCATTCTCTCTGGGGCTTCGCTGCACAACCACCACCACCATCTCCCCTTGTCTGCGTCTACTATGTGATGTTTCTCAAAGAAATCAGTACCAGGAAGATCACGGGCATCCCAGGGACAGGTCACCGGAGCCCAACAGAAGCCACTTTGCTATTAACAAGTAAGAGAAAAGAGCTGTTCCTGAGGCAAGAAAAGAAAGAGCGGGCTGCGTAGACGCCCGCCTTTTCATCTACTGTGGGTCTAACAGGCCCAGCGTCTCCCTTTGAATGCAGGGATAGATCCATTTTATTTTAATAAATTCCATATTTAGAGCAGTTTTCAAGGTGCGTTAGGAAGGGTGAGCTCTGACCCCAGTGCATTGGCAAGAATATTAAGTAGCATCCTTTCTGCTGGGGCTGAAGCATCCTGAGGGGACGCGTTACTTTCCCGGTGAATGGACTCCCTTCCACTGCGCATGCACCGCATGCGCTGGTGGGGGGGGGGGGGCCGAAGGCGACACCTGCTCCAACCGCTCCCCCGCTCCCCCTTCCTCTGCTGACTCAACACCCACCAGAGAGCCGCCACCCATTTCCCTGCAGGACATTAATCTAGTATCATCAGTCAACTAGTCATTAGTCCAATAAATCAATAAACCAATCCAGGAACACCCTTTCTCCTCAGGTGTTAAGATCATGGGCGTGTTCGTGAGGGTGAGGTTGAGGGTGAGAAAACCAAGTGTCACCCCTCCCCATGTGTCACCCCCACAAACTCATGTGAAAGAAATCCCAAATTATAAGCCTGTTCTGACACCAGCCAAGGAGAACGCATGCGGAAGAACCAAGACTCCCGCTCAGATGGAGCCAATGGGCGGGGCGGTGGTGGCGCACGCCTTTAAATCCCAGCGCTCGGGAAGCAGAGACAGATGGATCACTGCGAGTTCGAGGTCAGCCTGGTCTACACAGCGAGTCAGGGACAGGCAAGGCTAACACAGAGAAACCCTGTCTTGAAACAAGCAAACAAACAAACAAAAACAACAACAAACCAAAAAGGCGTGTGCCATCGTGCCTGGCTGAGAAGAAAATTTAGAATGAAATCCATATGCTGGTCTTAGCCACCAAGGTGTGCTTGTCCCTTGTCCTCCCCTTCCCCTTCTGTGCTGCTCACCAGCCTTGGTTACACACGTCTCCTTTAGGCCTGCACGAGACTGGACTCTGGATCCCTCCCAGCCCAGTACACACACCGTTTCTATTGCAAGCTCTCGGCTCCTCCCTAACCCTTGTCTTTGTGGTCATCTCTCCACATTTCCCCCAAAGAAACTACCATGGCCACTCAGTCCCTCTCCCATGACCCCTGCCCTGTGAGGACAGACCTAGGAGTTGTTAGACATCCCTGGCTGGCTTTGACTTGCCTTAGCTGTGGTTGTTTGTTTGGCCTGGCCCAGGCTAATCAAGTGATCTACCACCAGGCTGCACCACAGTCCCCGCCTCAGCCCTTGGGGGAGACAGGGTAATCAGGACCTTGGCTACCTAGCAAGTTCAAGACCAGCCTGGGTTACATGAGACCTTGTCTAAACAAACAGACACCCAAAGCAAGCAGACACCCAAAACAAGCAAGTAAATAAACCCTCACACATAAGAAGCCCTTCACGGGGTGGGGGAAGATAGCTCAGTGGATAAAGTATAAAGACCCCCGAGTCCAGGTCCCGAGAACCCACATAAACCTGGGCACAGTAGCGCACAGCTGTAACCGCTGCACTTCCACGTGGAGCTGGGAACCTTCGGAAGCTCGCACCGACTTCCGGAAACGCTGTCCGAGAGCATGCCCCGTGGCCCATACGCATCTGGCCCCGCCCCCATCAAATTCACAAAGTCTACAAACTAAGGAAGAGGATGCCTTTATCACAGAGAGGAGTGGATAGGAGTGGACGCTTCCCCAAACGCTCCGGGATTTAAGCAAGCCCCTCAGATACTAACTCACGGTGGGGTTTTTATAGATCTGCTCTACAGAACAAGAACGGAAACTCTCTTAAACGCTCATTTGCACGATCTATTTGAAAGGCTGTGTAGAGAAACTCAAAGAGAAGAATGTTTATTGGAGGGAGACTCTAGTTCGGTGCAGATCGGGCCCAGCTTCCTCTTGTGTTCCAGTCAGTTCATTTATTAAACAGGCATTAACCGAGTGCTCACCGTGGAGACCGGCCTCGCTCTGGGCTGTAAGCACAGTGGGCAGGGCTGCCGACTGGGTCCAGCTAGTGGGAAGGATTGAGCCTTACTGTCTGGAGGGCTGTGAGCTGTGGAGTGGCGGGGTGGGGGTGGGGGTCATGGGTGGGGGGAGGGGGGAGGGGGGAGGATTCTGGAGGAAGGACACTACGGCTCTTTAGTGATGGCGGATATGACAAGGGTGTGCTGTCATGGTCTGTGAGGTCAGCCAAGTGCTTGCTACCCATCTGTTTCCTCCTGGGTTCTGGCTGTGGAGGGGAGGGGCGGCACGGCATCTCTCCCACCTCCTCAGCCCTGCAGTGAGTTATGAAGCACGGGGTACCAGCAGAAGCTTTGGAGGGCTCAGCATTTTCCTGCAAAGGCAATTCCTGGAGATTAGGCTCCAAGTTGAGACCACTCTAGACTTCAATATTAATTTTGTTGATTGCATTCTTTAGCTCAAAACGGGGAGATGTCCCCCTCAAGGGGGGAAACCCAATAAATTATAAATTGAAAATATTGTTCTAAAGGCATCGTCATGAGTAAGGAATTATGAACTACGGCGCAGTGGGGATTGCTTACAAAAAAGTCAGACAGATGTGTAAAACATGCTTCAGATTTAGAATAGCTTTTTAAAAATTAACATTTGTTGCTCTTAAAAAATTGATCAGCTGGCCTGGGCTAGGGCCTGGGGCATCATGGTTAATTTTTTCCCTCAAGTCCTGTGATGTGATGTGTGTGTGTGTGTGTGTGTGTGTGTGTGTTAATCATAGAGGAGCCAGTCATGGAGGAGGAAGTGGCTGAACTGGGGTTTGAATCCTTTTTTAAAAAAGAGCACATTTCCCAGGGAGCATCATGTCTCCCCTGGAATCTGTGAACAGGCCAGTCTCTGGGCTTATTTCTGGCAAGAGAATCCATAGCTTAGTGTTTTGACACCTACCAACCTCTTCTGGGTGACCATGATCCTAACGTGTGGGACAGAACACTCCAGTTTGTCTTGTGTACTCACGTGCAGTGCCACTTCATCCATCCATCCATACATCCATCCATCCATCCATCCATCCATCCATTTGTCCACTCAGGCACCAGATGCTGGAGACACTGCCATGAATGGGAACCCAACCTGGGAAGGTCATGTTACGTCAGAGGAAGGAGCGCTGGAGTCCGGCGAAGGAGGTCTGGCATGCACAAAACACACGTGCACAGCCTGGTCCAGGGCTTCCCGGAAGAGGTGACCCTGAGATGCAGACGTAGGGGCTGGGCAAGACTTAGCCAAGCAAAGAGGTGGTAACGGAGAATATGCCAGAGCATGTGCAGTGCCTGGAAGCTCCGGGGTGCGCAAAAGCTCCCGGAGGCAGAGGAGGCAAGCGCAGTCTTGCTAGAGTGCGGAATGCAAGAGCCAGACAGCTTAAACAAAGCTGGGGGGGGAGGGGGGCGGGTGCCGCTTGCTGTTGGAGTGCTTGCCCAGGGATTAGTGCTCAACCGCAAACAACAAAGCTGGAGCTGTTACCTTACCTTTTCTGCATTATTCCTTTTCCTGCAGCTCATTTCATAGATGGGTAGGTAGTGAGGTGACCCAGGGGGGACATGTGGCCCAAGCCCAAGGATTTCAACCAAGTCACCCTGATTCCAGAGTATAGCAGCCTATTCAGGCCTGGCTTTGCTGGAAGGGCTCTGGGCTCTGGTGTCTGCCTTGGGAGACGGCCATGCTCTTTTGCCAGGCTCCACCCTAGCCTGCCCTGGCCTTCCTCCCCTGGCATTGCAATCTCTATGGCCTCTTTGAGCTGTACCCAGACTGTGCCTCTGCTCTCTCAAAGTGGCATCTGTCCCTGTGTGTGGCATCCAGCTTTTTTTCTCCGCGTGCTGAGCCACAGCTGCCCAAAGGTGGCTAGAGCCCTCCTGGCCTCTGCCTGATCTCGGGCTTGCTGCTGCGCTAGGAAAAAAAAAAAAAAAAAGAGCCCCATCGATTGGGGTCCCTCCAGGGTCTTGCCTTTCTTCCCTGACTTTCTTTGTGGTCAGGAGACCCTCTGGCAGGGCTGGCGGGATGCCAAGTCAACCCCAGGCTGTCTCTGAGAGGACCCGACTAAACAAAAAACTGGCAAACAAATAAGCTTGCCTGCAAAGAGAGCTGTATTCCAAAGTGGAGGCACAAAAGCTGTTCAGAGACCCAAGGAGGCCAGTGTGAAGGGCTGTGGGAGGCTTGGCTCCCTCGACTCTGCTGCTCCAGGGCAGGGATGGTGGTTTTGGCCTGTAGTGGATGGAGCTAATATGGATCCTCAGAATCAGATTTCTATTCACTGGTACATAGAGCACCAATTAACTCTGGACCCTGGGGGCACATCTCTACCACCTCTGGACATCAGAAGAAGAGATGAAAAGCCTTTCTAAAGTTGCCAATATCTGCCACAGGCTTTCCAGTTGGGCAGCAGAGGTGCCCAGCTCCTGAACCCAAGAAAGGTGTCACTGGGCAGGTCATGCAAATCCTCTTCTCTAAGCCCCGCCCAGCACTGAAGTGAGTTCTATAGGCCCAGCCTTCAGCAGTGCATGTGCGCGCACGCATGTGTGTGTGTGTGTGTGTGTGTGTGTGTGTGTGTGTGTGTGTGTGTGTGTGTAGGCCAGGACTGGAAGCTGTCTTTTGGCATTGTGGGTCTGGAAATGACAGCTGGGCTGTCCATCCTACTAGCTAGCAGCACCATGCCTCAGGAGACGACCACTCCTCAGCTGTGTAAATGCCACCCACTGACAGACTGGTCAGTTGCTGCCCACAAGTTCAGTACCTGCGTCTCTTCTCCTAGAATCATTCTTTGTATTAATCACTTTTATTTTCTGTACTGTGGATGCTTTGATATCTTGGGGTTTTGCTCACCCTAGAAGGACTGTTCTTTCTAGGCAGTAAAGACTTGCCAGTGGGCTAAGAAGAACCCCCAATCCAGAGCCACACCCTAATCACCTCCTTTGTGTATTCGTGTGTAGATAGGTATGCACACATGCGTAGGCTTTGAACTTTTTCAAACCTATTTTACTTGATTTTTAAAAATGCTTACACCCCCCCTTCCAACCCACCTACACTAGACAGGAGAGAAAAGAGGTTATTAGGAACAGAAGAGACAGACCTTTTTTATACTCAGTTCCTTGGAGTGATTCCGCTGTCTTAGACATCAGGATTTCAATAGACTAGTTAAACAGCAAGCCAACAATTCGGTGAAGGTGACTGTAACCGCAGCCACTGGAACCTGGAGCAGCAGCCAGAAGCCTTCGCTGGAGTGGTTCTTTCTAGAAGATTCTTCAAGTGGAGTGATGAACAGCCAAGATCAAAAAGCCCTGCTTCTTGTCTTGGGCATATATACGTATGTGTATATATATATACCCAAATACACACACACACACACACACACATACACACACACACACACACACACGTCTCCTCTCAGAGTCTGTACTAGGATGTTTATCAGTTGGCAAAGACCATGTCCCCACAAGAGGCGGCTCATCTTCCAGTGGACAAACATCACCTGTTCTTTCACAAGTCTGTTTTCATCGGAAAATAACTGCGCACCATCACACACGTCTGTCTCACATCCCACACTTGGGATCAAAACGAAAACATGTTTACATGCGCTACACACATGTGTGCATGTGTGTGAAGGTGTGTTGTTCCCAGTAGCTCTCCACCTTGCTTGGTTTTGTTTGAGACAGGGTCTTACTATATAACTCTGGCTGGCCTTGACCTCACAGAGACCTGCTTGCCTTTGCCTCCCAAGTGCTGGCATTAAAAGCGGCAGTTTCCTGTCAGCCTACCTTTTTTTTTTTTTAAAAGACAGTCTCTCACTGGGCTGAGGCTCACCAATGGAGCTCCACTGCCTGGCTACTGAGCCCTGGGGTTCATCCTGGCTCTTGTCCCCCCAGCACTGGGGCTGTACATGCAAACATCACGCCACTTGCGCGGCAAGCACTTGGCCAATTGAGTCATCACCCAGCTCTCAAACACCCTTTTTACTGCTTCATATCCTGAGCTGGCCTTAATCCTTTCAGGGCAAGGTACCAGACCCAAAGAGAGACTGCTCAGGATTGTAACAAGGGTACAAAAGGCAAGTCCTCACTTAGTCTCCAGAATCAACTCAGATGCTGGCCAGTCTGCCAGGGAAAACTCACCTCACTTGCTTTTACCTGATCTAAAAACCACTGATTTTGGCCCCACACAACTGGACTATACGTTCTCGGTTCCTACTAGCTTGCTGCCCAATACGTGGGCTATGCTAACAGCTGCCTAAGCTACTTGAAGCATGCTTTTGTTAAAAAGCACCGATTCTTTACTTGGACCACATGGTACAGGAAATGGCCTTGGCATCTCTGCCTCCAGGTTGTGTCTGTCTGCTTTTCTGCCTTAACCCTTGCGTCAGAACTAGTCCAGCTTTGCATATACATGTTGGTCATTAAAAAAAAATAGTTTGGGGGTCTGGAGAGATGGCTCAGAGGTTAAGAGCACTGTCTGTTCTTCCAGAGGTCCTGAGTTCAATTCCCAACAACCATATGGTGGCTCACAACCGTCTATAGTGTGATCTGATGCCCTCTTCTGGCCTGCAGGTGTACATGCAGGCAGAGCACTGTATACATAATAATAAATAAATAAATCTTTTTAAAAAGATTTATTAAAAAAGTGGTTTGGGGAAGGCCTGGGGGAGATGATGGCTCAACAGTTAAGGATGCTTATTGCTCTCGTAAAGCATCTGAGTTTGGTTTCCTGTGCCCGCATGGTGGTCCACAACTGCTTGTAACTCCAGTTCCACGGGATCTGATGCCCTCTTGGTTTCTGCAGGCTCCCGCACGTAAACTCACACAGGCACACATATGTACCCATAAATAAAATAAATAGTTAAAATACAGTGAGGACACTTGCTACGTCAGTATGAGGACTTGGGTTCGAATCTCGAACACCCATATAAAAGAACAAGTCATAGCTGTGTGCACCTGTAATCTCAGCACTATGTGGGGGGCAGAGACAGGGGTGGGGGGATCACTAGGATTTGCAGCCTGCCAGCCTAGCTCCAGATTCAGTGAGAGACCCTGTATCGAGGAAATAAAGTGGAGAGTGATGGACACCTGAAATTTTTTGGCTTCTGTGTGCACCCATGCACCTCCTTATGTATGCAAACCACACACACACACACACACACACACACACACACACACACACACACACACACAAACACATACATATAAAAAATACAGTATTTTGTCCAAGGCTGTAATGCAGGAGGAGTTTGGCCTCTTCCCCATGGAGGTGATGTGTGTTTCTTCTGGTCCTACCCTCGTCTTCTCAGGAGCTTAGCACTTCCAGCCTTGTCACGAGGCCCACAGGAAGCAGTAAGGCCAACACATTTAGACAAGCTGCCAGACAGGCAGACGATGGCAGTGGCAGGAGAGACCCAGCAGTCCCTGGGCTAAGCCACTGCCCATTAGCCTGCCACCCCCAAGGCCAACAAGATTTTATGCACAAGAAGGAAAATGTCTTTTGAGTCTGTGCCTATAGCCAGTGAAAGTAACCAGATCGCCCACCCTAGCAGATCGATGAGCGTGCTCTCAGAGGGCAGGCAGCCTGGTGACCTCTTTGGTCAGCCCTGGCTCCTTTGCTCTCCGGATGAAGTCTCAATGCAGCCTTGCCTGTCTTGCTTTCAACATTTGGCTCCATCTCATATCCTTGGTCCCATGTGGGGGGAAGACCCCATCAAAATCACAAGGCCGCATTGAAGTCACCCGAATGAGCTCACCCTCCTTCACTCGCCACTCCCAGGTGGAACACGAGGAAGGCCAGACCTCTTTCGCTCACCCCCTGTGGCCCAATCAGTCCCAGATTGTTCCCTTTATGGTCCTGCATGGAGCAGGCCCTGCCCTTAGCATCTGTGAGCATAACAATCTGCCTTCCCCTTCCTCTCTTCCTCTCTTCCTCCCTCTCTCCCTCCCCCCTCCCTCTGTCTCTCCTTCTGGTTTTGGTTTTTTTTTTTTTAGCATTGAGGATGAAACCCAGGGCCTCAATGCATGCTAGCAAGCTCTGTCACTGAGCCTTGCAAGTAGGGCAGTCAGCATGCTCAACTTTCAGTGTTCTGTCCAAGGTGCTAAGTGAGGCTGGACCACCCACCTGGCTTACTCAGCTTTTTCATGGTCACGGGCCTTTTTGTTGGGACCCCAGAGGAAGTGACATCCTGACTCAGAGTGAAGAGTCTGGGAACCCTCTGCTCTCATGCTTGTGGTTGAGGTTTCAGCCCTGGGAGCTCTTGCTGTGGTCATAGTTGATAGGACAAGTTGGGCACATGTCCTACCAATCTGAGTCTCTCGTCCTGGTACTTGAAGGCAGAAAAAGGAGGTGATGGAGTTTGGGAGCCTCAGGGCAGCTGGTGCTATGGAGGGAAAAGTGCCAAGGGAGCAGTCAGGAGAGCTGAGAGCTAGTGTCTGCGCCCCATCTGCAAAACTCAGGAGCAAACAGCTCTGCTGAGGCAGCATGCCAGCGGCGAGTGCGGAACGCTGGGGCCATTTGAGAAGTCCCAGGAGATTTCCGGAGGGATGGAGCTGTCTACCTTGGAAGCTCTTGCCTCGGGCCCAGCCTGTGCTGTCACTCCAGCCACAGCTGCTTCTCCTGAGGAGAGAGCAATGACAGAATGGTAGCCAGGACATGGCGGGGCAGCCGGCCAGGCCCATCCCAGGGTTGAACAGGGACACTCTCTAGCCTTATGCGGATGTAGTCATCTTGTAGGAGGCAAACGGTCCCCAGTGGCAGAGCTCCACCACCCCAACCACAGACCCAAGGAGACAGTACTGTACGTATTGTCTCACATGCAGCCTGCTTGCGACTGTCCTACGCCTCACTCTTGCAGCTGCGTCTTTCTCTGTCTTGTTTCTCTTCCCCTTTCATGACCTCCCCAACCGTCCCCTGATGCCTCGTCAGAGCGAACACCTTTCAAAGCAGGATCAATACGAGAAGAAGAAAAAAAATTTTCAAAAATAACAGGAGTCTTTAATTAAACTCCCCATAAGCTCTTAAATCCAGGAGCTTTCCTGGCTACTCAAGAGTCAGGCTCCATCCAGCCCCGAGTTTGAGATGGGATGACCTCTGACCTGAGGTGGAAGGAGACAATGACCTTTGTTCTTTAGGTCACTTCACAATGACACAGTTCCCTCCAGTGGGTGGCTTCCAGCCCTGCAAGGCTACCGCTCAGGGAGGGAGGGAGCTCTGCCCAGTTCTGTTGGCTGTCCCTCACAGGGTCACTGTGGTCCTGGCCTTGCAGAAGGCCACACAGTTGATCTAGTGCTAGAAGGGGTGATGAGAAGGTGACAGCTCATGTCAATCACAACATATGAGCATGGAAGGAACTGGGCAGAGCCCCACTCGGACTACTTCCTGGATGCTCAGTAAGGGACTTCTCAAGGTCACTGAGGGAGTTGGTGGCGAGCTTGAAGCCAGTCCTGTACAAGCCCTTTTTATAATGTAGTCTCATAAATACTCTATGAAAGTGTATACCCTCTTTGGGCAGGTAGAGGACTCAAAGATAAGTTACCAAAACTTACCTACTTACCCAAGGTCACTGGTGGGAGAGAGAGAGAGAGAGAGAGAGAGAGAGAGAGAGAGAGAGAGATTTGCTGTGAGAAGAAGAGAGAGAAGAGAGACTGACTGTAAGACACACACACACACACACACACACACACACACACACAGAGAGAGAGAGAGAGAGAGAGAGAGAGAGAGAGAGAGACAGAGACAGAGACAGAGACAGAGACAGAGACAGAGACAGAGAGACAGAGAGAGGGGGAGACTTGCTGTGAATGCCAAGCTTTTAAATTCCCCCAGTGTTCAGTTTCTCTCTTGAGAGACTGGGCATCTGGCTTGGAGGCACATTGGGAATTGATGGTGCCAGACTTAGAAGTCCTGAGGCATCCTTAGCTCCCTCCCCACCATGGACAAGGACAGAACACCTGCAGTCCCCCATGGAGTGGCAGGATGGCACACCCCTGTGAGGTGCCTGCAGCCTTGGGCCTCAGCCATGGGGTCAGTGCCAGCCCTACCACAGGCATCATTTGAAAGCGTCAGCAGGGCCCTGGATCCTTGCAGAATACCCACAGCGGCTCATACCAGCGCTCTTGTGGGATAGCCACTCGGTGCCCAGACTCTTGGTGATGAATCTGCCCCTAAAATGCCCACAGTCCAGTCCAGGAAAAGAGCTTGAGACACACAGGAGCCTCTTCAGAGTATAAGGCTGCTAACAGAGCAGACTGGCTAGGATTTGACTATCTCTGTCTACTTACTGGGAGGCTGGGCTGGGTGATGGACGGGACCAGCCCTGCACCACAGTCGGACAGCATGGCGTCTTGCAGTTCAGCACCTTGGAAAGCACCTGGACCTCTTTGGCTCCAGTGAAAGGTCCCACCCAACTTTTGGGATCACTGACAGGGTGTGCATCAGTAGAATGATGGGGGTGACACTCCATGGAGAAGTGGTACCCATGACAGACTGAAGGAAGAGAGGGATGTCTAAGAGATGGAGAGCAAAGAAGGGAACAGGCTCAGCAAGAATGAGTGGGAGGTTAAGGCTGGACCGCGGAGCTGTGACCCTTTAGAAGAGATGGTGAGTGGCGCACTTCAGAGAGACCCCTCCCGCTCCTCCTCCTCCATTCACCACCTCTGCCTCTGCCACCTCCTCTTCTCTTTATGCCCATTCTCTTCCTCCAATATCTTCATTTTATACCTTCAAGAGTGCATCTTCAGGGGGTTGGAGAGGTGGCTCAGAGGTTAAGAACACTGACTGCTCTTCCAAAGGTCCTGAGTTCAATTCCCAGCAACCACATGGTGGCTAACAACCATCTATGATGTGATTTGATTCCCTCTTCTGGCATGCAATGTATACATAATAATAAATATTAAAAATATTTTTTAAAAAAGAGTGCATCTTCAGTTCTTAAGGAAAGCACGCTAGGATGTCTCTCATTCCTCACCAGACCACGTCCCCAAGCACTCCCCACACCTATGATTAAGTGACCGGGTAATCCATTCCTGTCTCTTGTGCCAAGATGGAGGTTCTCCAAGGGCACAGGCCCCATCTGCCCACCTTCCAGCTGCTGCTGAGTGCCTGGCTGAAGCTGGGTCCAGAGGAGCGATGTGATCAACACATCCAGAACAAAGGGGTGGATGGGAGAAAGGATGTGGTGCTCTGTGGATGGGCGTTTCCACCTCTGCCCCTGCAGATCTCAGAGCCCTCCAGGACCACGAAGCAAGCCCGGATGAGGATGCCAGGCAGGAGATGTTGAGGACAATACCGAGGACGGGGTTCTATCAGGGCCGCCAGGGTAAACTTTGACAGAGGGTCAGCCTGACTCTGGTATGGGGTTAGCATGGTTTGGGCATCAGCGTCTCTTTCTCCAGCTTTCCTGAGCTGCTCCTGGGGGTCATTTGGACTCGCTACTTGCCTTGGCTTCTGATAGCCTGCTGTCTTTCGACTTCTCCCCACTTCCCTGTGCTCGGTGGTCTTTTCAGGGGAGTGCTTTTTGGGAGGCAGAACACACCACCACCCATGGACACACCTGTCCTAGTCTCCTGAGTGGAGTGTGCTGCCTGACACAGCAGAAGGCACTTTGCAGACATGATTAAATCAAGGATGTCAAGTTGCGGGGTGTGGTTTGAAGGTGAAATTTCCCTCAAGGGTTCTTGTGTTTGGATGTTTGGTCCCCAGCTGTGAGGTTATGATGTTTTGGGGCTTGGACCACCGCCTGGGGTGGACTTTGAAGGTAGGTCTGCACTTTTGGTCAGCTACTGTGATATGACCAGCTGCTGGTGACAGGACCTCAGCCATTCCCGCTCCTTGCCTTCTCCTGACACAATCTTCTCACATCTCAAGTTGCTTCGCTCTGGCACTTTGCCACAGCAACAAGAAAGTCAAAGAATCCAGGAGACACAAGCCACTCACATCAACATGGCCTCCTGAGGCAGCCAAGCCCGAGGATATCACCAAGGCATCGGTCAGTGGCACAGGTGGCATTTGTCCACATGGATGTCAGGTTTCATCACAGTTTGGGGCGGCAGCATGGACCACAGACAGCAACATGGCCTCTGGTGGCATCATGGACCACAGTGGTCTTTCGATCGAGGAGGTCCAATCCAGAAAGTGAACCTTTCCCAGGGTCATCCCACAGCCAGGCTGTTTGTTTGGGGGTGGGTGGGGGAGGGGGAGAGTCTGCATCCACATAAGCTAAAGGCTGCTGCACATCATCCTGCTGGCCCCACTGAGCAGTGACAACATGTCAGCCTTAGCCCTCTCTCTCACCTCTCACCACCATCACGTCTCCAGTTTTCCTCCATAGCACACCAACTGCTTTGTTTTTTCTGTCTTTCCTACCATTCTACCACATATTTGCCCGTAATAGTGGTGCCCATCGTCCCGCACAAGAGGTGGTGGGCAGGCAGGCCCTGGGTCTTCTTTTTCTTTCCCCCTCCTCTTTCTCCTACTCCTTCTTCCTCTTTCTCCTTCCTTCTTCTTCTTTTAAGATTTATTTATTATGTCTACAGTACTCTGCCTGCACACCAGAAGAGGGCACCAGATCTCATTATAGATGGTTGTGAGCCACCATGTGGTTGCTGGGAATTGAACTCAGGACCTTTGGAAGAACAGACCGTGCTCTTAACCTCTGAGCCATCTCTCCAGCTCCTTTTTCTTTTTTTCAGTGTGGTTTCTGGGGATCAGACTCAAGCCCTTGTGCTCACAAAGGCAAGCACTTTACCGACTGAATCCTCCCCACATGGGGTTCTGATCATGTGCCTAGACCCTAACTCTGGGGGAATCTATAAAAGTGCCCATGTGAGCCAAGCGTGGTGGCGCACGCCTTTAATCCCAGCACTCGGGAGGCAGAGGCAGGCAGATCGCTGTGAGTTCAAGACTATCCTGGTCTACAAAGTGAGTCCAGGACAGCCAAGGCTAACACTGAGAGACCCCAACCCCCCCAAAAAAAGCACCAATGTGTTTGCAGAGCACAGGGCCGGGCAGCAGGGACAAGGACACCATCAAAGCCCTACACACACCTGCCTAGTTTCTACTTCTATTTTGGGGACAGTAGGCCATATGGCCAGTGTTCAGCCATCTTGTCCAAGTCTGCACCTTTAAGTTTCTGTTTCTCCCAGAGCTTGCCTTTTACCAGAAACTAGCTGACCCTGTTATGGTTTAGCCCTTAGACTAGACCAAGATAGAGCAAGATATTCTGTGTGGTAGAGCGTTATGACCCTGCCTGGAATTCCCTGTGCTTTGAGATAGCCTGCAGCTGGGTTGCCATGGCGATATGCTTCCCTGTCTCCTGCCTTATAAAAACTGCTGCCTGAAAAATAAAAGTTTGAGAGCTTGATCAACATTCAGACTTGCTCTCCTTCTTTGTGTCTTGTGTTTTGTCCCTCATTCAGATGATTCTCCTCCCGAGCTTTAGCCGAACCCCCGCTGGTTGGGGCGGGCATTCTATGAAGGCCAAGTTGCTTATTGTAGCCATTCAGGCAAGGACCAGCCGCCTGTCACCATTCTGTAAAATAAGAATTTGCTGTCAGTGTATCAGATTTGAGTAGTCTTGGGTTAAAATTCAGTTTGTGTCTCTTCTCAAAGACTAGAAAAAACTTGAGTCCAGAAGCCCAGTTCTTCCAGTGTGGGCTGATGGGGGATCAGAAACAGCAGTGTTTCAGTCCTGGGCCCATGGTCCATATTTGCCACAGTCTTCACTGCTCCTGGGAGCCTCCTGTCTCCTTCCATTAAGAGACCTGCTGTCCTTATCAAGGCGTTCTGTTTGGTGACTCCTCATTCTGTGCCCACTGCTATGATTCTCTGCAGAAATGATGCAGTGGATCTGGGGTCTCCCACTTCTCAAGGACTCTGTTTCTCTCAGGAGCTTTTAGTGGCTGCTTTAAACTTGAACACGCCAGCCTTGCTTCCGTCTGACTTCTTGGCCAAACCAGTAGTTGCACTCAGGTGTCCTGCCTCACTCAGTTCTTGCAGCGACCAGCACTTGCCACCTGCCCTCCTGCCCCCTGCCTTTCACCAGCCGTGCTGGCTGCAGACTCTCATTCCTTCTGTGTCCTTCCACCTCCTCTCCCCCAATATCACCAGGAGGCCTTTCTGTGCCAGAGCTCACGACTTGACAAATCAATTCTGTTCTTACTCCGCAACATGGGCTTGCCCACCTGTAGCCACCGCATAGCCCAGGCTGGCCCTGAACCAGAAGCAATCCTTCTGCCTCAGCCTTCAGACTGCTGAGATTATAGGAATAAGCCAGTGCATCTGATCGGTGATTTATCTGCTTTATTCTAAACTTGTATATCCTTTCTGTGCGGTGTGAGGGGTGAATTCAGGACCTGGTGCATGCTAGAAAAACAATACACTATGTGACATTCCTTGCTCTGCGTACAAAATATTCAGTGTGTCCATTTAAAAATAAAAACGAAAATTGTACTTTTTATCCCAGGCTTGCCTGGAATTCACTATACATAGTTCAGGATGGCCTTGAACTTGTGACTGTACTGCCTATCAGCCTCCAGACTGATGTGTTTACAGTAAAAACAATCACGTTCAGTTAAATAGCACAAACTCCCCCCCCCCATCACCCAAGACAGGGTTTCTCTGTGTAGCCTTGGATGTCCTGGAATTGCTTTGTAAACCAGGCTGGCCTCAAACTTATAGAGATCTGCTTGCCTCTGCCTCCTGAGTGCTGGGATTACGGGCGTGCACCACCATGCCTGGCTCCAATAGTAAGAATTTTTAAACAGATTAAGAAAAAAAAAAAAAAACAAAACTAGGGGCTGGAAAGATGGCTCAGAAGTTGGGAGCGCTGTCTGCTCTTCCAAAGGTCCTGAGTTCAATTCCCAGCATCCACATGGTGGCTTACAACTATCTATAACATGTTCTAATGCCCTCTTCTGGCCTGCAGGTATACATGCAAGCAGAGCACTGTATATACATAATTAATAAATAAATCCGCCCCCCCCCTTTTTTTTGAGAAAGGGTTTCTCTGTATAGCTTTGGCTATCCTGGACTCACTTTGTAGACCAGGCTGATCTCAAACTCACAGCGATCCACCTGCCTCTGCCTTCTGAGTGCTGGGATTAAAGGCGTGTGCCACCAAGCCCGGCCAAATAAATCCTTTAAAAAACACACACAACACTTTTTATTTGACTTTTGGTGAATTTCACATCATGCACCCCCATCCTACTCATATCCCCATCCCTCTGCATCCATCCTCCACTCTTGCAACCTCTGTACCCCCAGATTTAAAAAACAAAACAAAATCATCTCCTCATGAAAGCTGAGGGTGTCACAGTGCGTCCCACGGCACACCCTTTTGTCCACGCGTTTTTACTTGCAAGTGTTCATTGCAATGAGTTATTGGTCTGGTTCCAGGCCTCTGGCGGCTGCTACACAATCTATACTGGACCCTCACCAAGCATCCTCTCGGTATCCTGTTGTTGGCTTTGGACCTGCAGGACCAGCCCCTTCATGGTCACTCCAGCAGTTTATAGACGGGGTAGTTGTTGGGGTGGGCCACCTCAAAGTCCTGGATCCCAGCCTGGGTAGTAGCTAAGATGGTCAGCCCACCAGGTCTCCCACACCCACACCACCAGGGTGATTTCTCCAGCACTGTCCCGGCTCACTCACTCAATGCTACAGCTGGCAAGGGGCAGGGCCAGGTCTCCTGCTCTCCTGCTCTCCTGCCCTCAGGATCAGCTCACCCATGCCCACACTACCAGGACCAGCTCTACTGGGACAGGGATCAGAACTCTCTGGTTCCCTTTGGGACTTCTGTCTGGCCCCCAGGTCAGGCAGGAACTGCTAGCTTTGAGCAGTTTTCTCAAAAGGGACACTGAGGTCAATCTGGGTAAAGCTGGTGAGAGTCATAAGACCCACCCCTGGCCTCTCTGTCAGAATCTCTTCTGCTGTTGTGTCTAGATTTGTCCCCTTGGTCCCCTGTCTCTGAGCTTTGAGGACTGACTGGCAGGCAGTATGGGCTGCAGCTGGTGTCAGTGTACAATGTCCTGGGGAGGGGAATAAGAGGATATGCCTTTAAACATAGATTAGCATGTCTTTCTCTCTCTCTCTCCCTCCCTCCCTCCCTCTTTCTCTCTCCCTCTCTCTGCATGTGCATCTTCCTTAAAGAGAGAGCTTGTCAAGGTCTGCATCAATAATAGATAATGGGCCTTCACCATGGCAGGTTCCAGCCAGAGGCTGTTTTGATATTTTCTAGAGAATTTGTCAGCAATTGGACAGTGGGGAGAGTATAAAAGAGGGAGAGAAGTGGGAGCACGGGGAGAGCAGGGGGAGGGAGTGCCTTAATTAATTTGTCCTCATTTGCATTCTTGCTGTTAAATAATATATCGATTGGTCTCTGAGTCTCCAGCCCTGGCCCCTCCTCTGGGTCCTGGAGTCCATGAGGGATGAGATTACACAGGCTTTTGACAGCTGGGATGGAGGCAGGGCAGGGACACCTCAGCAAGGACCCAGAGCCCCACAGAACCTGTCCCCAGGACAACCATAGACGGTTGCTCCCTGTCATCTGGACCACTCTTGACAGAGCTGGTTCTGGACCGAGTGATCTGCAAGGAAGCTGTTGTAAAGACTTTTTTTTTTTTCCGAGACAGGGTTTCTCTGTGTAGCCTTGGCTGTCCTGGACTTTCTTTGTAGACCAGAGTGGCCTTGAACTCACAGAGATCCACCTGCCTCTGCCTCCCGAGTGCTGGGATTAAAGGCATGTGCCACCACGCCTGGCTTTTTTGTAAAGTCTTGAGGGAACCCTGGATACTCACACTAAATCTGTTTTATAGCTGGGGAAAGAGGCTTAGAGGGGCGGATACATCTCACAGTCCACACAGCCAGGAAGTGATGGAGCCAGGATATGCCGTGTAGACGTGGTATCAAGTCAGTACCAAAATCTGCAGTGCTCCCTTCACCTGCAGCCTCGAGGAGCTTGCGCAGGCTGCTGGAGAGGTGCTCTGTGCTCTGTCCTGTCCGGGGCACTGAGGTGGCCGAAAAGGGCCTCCAGGTGGAGATGTCAAGGCTCCTGAGGCCAAGGAGTTGTGACAGCCCACGTTCCCCAAGTGCGGAACGGACACTGGTGTGGGCAGGTTGTTAGGAGACGCAGTCGGCCTTGACCTTGGGGAAGGATGTCCTAGGGACTTATGAAAATGGGATGTGACTGTTTTGTGAGCAGTCAGCACCCGTCACCAGGGGCTTTTAATAGAAGCTGTTGTCTGCTGCCAAGGTTGCCTTCAGCCAGGTGACAGATCTCTGCTCCAGCTGGGAGTTTGGTTCAATTAGCACCCACCCATATGGTGGACTATAACACGGCCAGTAAAAGGACATTGTCCATACATTTTTTTTTCCGAGACAGGGTTTCTCTGTGTAGCCTTGGCTGTCCTGGACTCACTTTGTAGACCAGGCTGGCCTTGAACTCACACTGATCCGCCTGCCTCTGCCTCCCGAGTGCTGGGATTAAAGGCATGCGCTACCCCATACATCTTTTTTTATGGAGGGAAAAAAGAAAAGTCCACAATGCTGGGCTAAAGCCCAGAGTGGAGCATGAGCCCTGCAGGACATCCATGATCATGCTGGCAGGCTGGCAGTATGCTGTACAATATATGCCTCTCTAGCTGGAGGCTCAAGATGGCGGCACTTGGGCTATTCTTTCTTTAAACTCTGTTCCTAAGGTGTATATTACCTTTTATTTGCTTTGGGGCAGGGCGTGCTTGCTCTGGCCTGGAAACGCAAGTCACGGGAAGTAAAACTCTTGGGAGTGAGTTCTCTCTTTCTATCGTGTGAATCCTTGGGACCGAACTCCATTTGCCAGGCTTTGTAGCAAGCTCTTTTACCCACTTAACTATCTTGTCTGCCACGAACGGTCCCAGCTTCTTCCAAGCAGCCCCTCTTGTGCGCCAGTCTCTGTCGGGAAGTCATTTGCTTCGGATAGTGAAGACTTTAGAGTCAGAGGGAGCAGAACTTGTCCTAGTAGGGTCTTCCCCTGAGCCCCTAGTGAGGAACACTGGGTCTCATGTGTGAGTGAGATAGTCAGAGTTCTCTGCAGGAACAGAATAGGGCTCTCTAGAGTTCCACCCTACCTATCTCCAGATATAGAATTTTATATGTTCATTACACAGGAATAAATATTTATATGTTTCATTTCTTATATGTATGTATGCACACTCACACATATGGGATTTACTAGAGTGGCTTACAGGTATGGTCTGGTTGTCTAACAACGGCTGTCTACCAGCGGAAAGTTTGAGAATCCAGTCATCGCTCAGCCCATGTGGCTGGATGGCTCAGCTGGTCTTCAGGATACGTTGGACTCCCGAAGTAGGCTCTGATGCCAGTGAAGGAACGGACTTGCCAGGGAGAGCGATAGGAGGAAGGGCAAGAGCTTCCCTCTTCCACACCCTCCTACAGGCTGCCGGCAGAAGATGTGGCCCAGACACCTCAAAAGATCTAGATTAGAGGGGGCCTACCAGCTGCCAGTGATTTAATTAAGAAAACCTCCTCAAAGGTGTTCCCAGCCACTAGGATTTTAGTTAATTCCAGATGTAGCTAAGTTGACAAGAAGAGCGATCACAAAATGTGTGTGTGCACATGTGTGTATATGCATGTGGAAATCAGAGGTCCTTAGGAGCCATTACCACATCCCGTTTTTTTTTGGTTTCCTGAGACAAGGTCTCTTTGTGTAGCCCTGGCTGTAGAACTCACTCTGTAGATCAGGCTGGCCTTGAACTTACAGATATCCTCCTGCCTCTGCCTCCTGAGTGCTGGAAGTACAGGCTGCCACCACCACTGCCACCCAACTCCCTTGCTTTTTTTTTTTTTTTTTTGAGACAGGGTTTCTCTATGTAGCCTCGGCTGTCCTGGACTAGCTTTGTAGACCAGGCTGGCCTCGAACTCACAGCGATCTGCCTGCCTCTGCCTCCTGAGTGCTGGGATTAAAGGCGTGTGCCACCACCACCCGGCTTCCCTTGCTTTTTTGAGCAGGATCTCTCCCTGGGACCTGATTAGGCTCTTCTGGCAGGACAGTGCCTAGAGGTCTGCCTGTCTCTACCTCTCCAGTGCTGGGATTATATCTATGCTACCATACCCAACATTTTCACATGGGTTCTGGGATTCGAACTCAGGTCCCCAGGCTTGTGTGGCAAGCACTTTACCCACTGAACCTTCTCCCCTGTCTCCTGGTGTTACTTCTGTCTGACTAGCCCCACCCACCTTACCAGGACAGAACATAACAGCCCTTCCTTCTTTGCCAAGTCCACATCGATATCCTGGCATGGGTTGGGATGCAGGCCTTGTACCTACCTCTTCCTAGGAAGATGTTCTGTGAATCGCTCACTCAGGGTCAGTAAAGGTGAAGCCCAGGGAAGCACCTGCTGCCCTTCGCTTTGTGGGATGACGTCACCGGCCCTCTTCCTACCCTAGCACCAGATGTGCCAGGAGCCCAGAAACACATGGTGTGGCTTGGAGGAATTAGGGGTTCGGAGATGTTGTCTCTGTCAGGTTCCGGGCCATCCTTCCTATGGAGCTGAGTCCCGTCTTCTACCCTGGTCCAAATCGGCCTTTTCTTTTCTGGGCTTTCATTCCTGCTTCTCCTCTTGTTAGGATGCCATGGGGGAAGGAACACTTCTGCAAGCTAATGTATTGTCAGAGGCAGATCAGTTCCAGTCTGACATCTGGGGCCCCACAGGACTCTCCTTTTAGCCTAGGCTTCTACTGTCTGAATATGGGGGGGAGCTTCGGGGGCTAACCTGCACGGGGTAGGTAGAATCGGATTCCATAACTGCTGGTGGGGTCCCCTCTCTGCCTGTAGAATCTCCAGCTGGCCTGTCAGTTCGCCTAAAGCCACCCAGGTTGGGTGCCCTATGCACAAGTGACGCTTTTATAGCATCACCCCATTTCACAGAGAAGTAAACTGAGGCCCAACAGAGCTCAGTGTCCTGGGTTTGGAGCCTGAACTGGGAATCCCAGGCTGGAAGGCAAGGGAAGCAAGAAGAGAGACACGTTGTTGGGGATGCATGGTGGAAGGGTGCTGTGAGTCACCTTACAGGGACCTGAGCCCTTGGGAGCTGACTAGGGCTCACAACTTCATAGGCATCCGTGGGACTCAGGGTGGCTTGCAGAACCATGCACACACGTTAGAAATTGAGTTTACAGATCTATACAGATTTAATAGAGGACACAGGGCGGGGAGACGGAAATGGAGTTTATAGACAAACATGTAGTTACAGCTGTAAAGATAATGACAGACCAATCATCTCATTTGTCTGTTCAGCAAAGTCGGCGGAGCCTGGCGGAGACAGCAGGCGGGGCTCTAGGGTTGTGCAGAGGAAGGAGCTGTAGTACCCACTTGCGACCATAAGGGGAGCCCTAGGGCTGAGGGGAGGGCAGGGCAAGGCTGGCAGCTTCGGGGCCAGAAGAGAGCTGCTCAGTACAAGAAATGGTCTGAGAGTGGGAGCCCCTGACGCAGCTGGGGGCGAGATAGGAAAGGACCTCTGGAAGGGGAAAGGATGGAGGGTCTTTCTTCACAGACAGATGAGCTATTATAGTTAGGTATAATTAAGGGTCAATAAAATTTCATAAACCCTGTAGCACTCCCGCGCCCCACACCTCCAGCTTGTGGAAGAGTCTCTCTAACCGTTTGCATCACAACAGGACATTGGCATCTACAAAGCTGTTTATTGTCCTCTTGAGAACTATGTCATTGAGTTACATTAAATAAATAAATAGGTCAGGCTGGAGAGCACTAGCTTCTCTCCTAGAGGACGTGGGTTCAATTCCCAGCATCTACAATGGCAGGTCAGAACCATCTGCAATTCCAGCTCCAGAGGATCTGATCTGATCTGACTTCTGGCACCTTCACATGCGTGGCATACCCACAGAGACAGACACACATACACATAAAAAATTACGAGAAAGCTGGGAGTGGTGGCGCACACCTTTAATCCCAGCACTTGGATGGAGGCAGAGGCAGGAGGATCGCTGTGAGTTTGAGGCCAATTTGGCCTACAAAGTGAGTCTAGGACAGGCAAGACTAACACGGAGAAAAACTGTCTCAGAAAAAAAAAGTTATGAAAAATGTTTTAAGTAAGTTTATGGTTTTGTTTTGGGCTGCATTCACAGCTGTCCTAGAATGCATGTGGCCCATGGGCTGCAGGAGGCAACGCCTGAGATGGGTCATCCCCCCTCTGTCTTTCCAGGCAATGCCCTCCTCCACCCTCTGATGCCACCACGAGCCACTTTGCCTGCTCTAGGCTGCCAGTGAGAGGAGACACATCTATTTCCTCTAGGGTTACTCATGATATTGTGTGAATCTGTCATTTTTTTCTAGCTAGGCCACATCCCATAATAACAGGCCTTTGATTTCTGCACTGCCTTGGTGATGGACACTTGGGGTTGTTTCTGGGTCCTGGTCATTCTGACAAAGGTCCCCTGAACCTCCTGAGAAACCTTCCCCAGCTCCTGGGCACTTGTTGGGCCTTAGTGTGGGTATGTGTTTAACTGTCTAAGAAACTTCCAAGCCAGGGCTGGGATACGGCTAAGCTGGGAGAGCATTTGTCTAACTTTCAGGACATCCTGGGTCCAGTCCTCAGAACTGCATAAAACTAGGGGTGGTGGCACACACCCATAATCCCTGCATTAAGGATATGGAGACAGAAAGGTCAGAAGTTCAAGGTCATCCTCAGCTAGGGGATTCAAAGCCAGTTTAGATTATGTGAGACCCTGTCTCAAAAACAAAGCAAGGGGGCTGGAGAGATGGCTCAGTGGTTCTGAGCACCGGCTGCTCTTCCTGAGGTCCTGAGTTCAATTCCCAGCAACCACACGGTGGCTCTCAGCCATCTATAATGTGATCTGATGCCCTCTTCTGGCCTGCAGATGTACATGCAGGCAGAGCATTGTATACATAATAAATAAATGTTAAAAAAAAAAAAGCAAAACAAGGAAGCCATGCTAATGCATTCTGTACAGCAGTTGCACCATTCACACCCCTGTCAGAGTGTATGCAGTTTGGATGCTCCACAGCCTCACCCACATTTGAAAATATCAGTCTTGGGTTTTAGCCAGTGCAGGGGTGGCTGAGTGGAGTCACAGAACCTTCCCTGATCCGGGGAAGGCAGATCCAGACAGGATCTCCACATGTGGAAGTAAGAAATGCCACAGGTGGGTGTGGGGGCAGCCAGGCCTCTGTGGGCTGCCTGTGACCACCCTAATGCACCCCACGGGGCCAGGAACTATGAATGTTCATCTAGGGTTTAGATCCATTTGGCAGTTTAGAACTTTCCTTGATGCTCACTGGGGGAGTCAAGATCAGCGTGACCAGTGCCTTGTTTACAGAAAAGGAGGGCCCCACTTGAGATTTCCTGTTCTGTCTGATGCAAATCTCTCATGCTCTGCTTCTATCAAGTTCCCTGAGGGGATGGATAAGGTCAACATATGTGTCCTGCCCTCAAGGGGGCTTGCATTCAGGGGGTCTCAATGAAATCGTTACAGGAAGCCAGTGTTATTGGGGTCTGGGTGTTGTTGGATGTTGGCACTCTGCACTGGCTGTAGAGTTAAATTTCAGCAACTGAGGAGAGTGGAATCTGGTAATGGTGGTGATGATGATGGTGATAGGGGCGATGATGGTGATGTTAGTGGTGATGGTGATGCTAATGGCGATGGTGATGATGATGATGGCGATCATAGTGATGATGGTGATGGTGGTGATAGCAAACAATGACAGTCAGGACCTGGGCTGGTGCATAAGCTCTCATGAGGTAGTGGGTCCTGGGCCTAGGAGACACTGGCTCTGTCTTTCTGGAGATGCAGTGACGGGGAGATCTGTGATGCAGGACTACTGGGACCTCTGAGTCCACACGGTGGAGAGCTTGGCTTGGGGCCCTTCTCCTCTGCATTGTCCTCGTGCACCCACAAGCAGGGAATCAGGATGCTCAGCTGGCCCCAGGTCAGACTGAGACCACATCCAGGAAAAGCATGGATGCTCTTGAGAATTGTGACTCCAGGACACACGTCAGAGCTCCATCCCCACTCTGTGGACATGAGCTCACTCAGAAATAGAATCTTCGTAGCTGTAGTAGTTTAATTCAGATGAGGTCATAGTAGGGACTGCAGGGGTGGGAGTCAGGAAAAGGCCGGCTGTGCAGGCATGAGGACCTGACTTCCATCTTCAGAACCCAAGTAAGGAATGTGTGTTGCAGCAAGCTCACCGCAGGGCTGGGGATCGGAGGAGCCGACAGATCCCTGGAGCCCATTGGCCAGCTGGCTTAGTTTACCTGGGGAGTTCTAAGCTCAGTGAGAGAACCTGTTAAAAAAAAAAAAAAGGAAAGCAGGAGGAGAGATGGCTCAGTTAAGAGCACTTGCAGCTCTTCCAGAGGACCTGGGTTTGATGCCACGTGGTGAGTCACAACCCTCCGTAACTTCAGTGTCAGGGGATCTGATAGCCTCTTCTGGCCTCTTCAGGCACTACGCTGCATACATGTGGTGCACATAATATATCTGCGGGCAAAACACTCATATACATATAATAAAGTAAATCTAAAATCTTAAAATGAAAAATAAGATAGAGCGTGATCAAAGAAGATACCTGAGGTTGACCTCTGTGCTGCACATGTATGGGTACACGCACGAGTGCTCACACGTCAGCCTCTATCTGACTTTGATCTCCGGCTTCCACATGCATGTGTACACATGTGAGTGCACACATGTCAGCCTCTAGAGTACCTGCCAGTGCCTTGGTTTTTAGCTTCTTTTTGGCTTCTTGAATGGAAAACATGGTTCCTTCGGGTTAAGCATCTGCTTTATGGGAATTCGTTGCCTCAACTCTGAGATGACACACACAAATCCAGGAAGTCTCTGCCTTCACGCTAGACTCACCCTCCTCTCTTCTAAGTCATTGCTGAAACTAGAGAGGCCTTTTATCTTTAGCCTCTTCAACACTGCAGTATCCCGTGCCTCTGACCTTCTGGCTTGGCATTCCCTCAGTGGCACTAGCTCTCTTGTCAGCATCCTCTGTGATCTATTCGCTGATGATGTTTTATAGGAGAGAACCCTGCGCAGCAGGGGTCCATGTTCCTGCTACATCTCCAGCACCTGGCGCGGAAGACCTCCCTTTGCCCCCAGTGCTGTATGAAGGATGGATGGGTGCTAGACAGATGCTTGCACCCTGTAGCGACTTGGTGTTTCTATTCGGGGTCCAGCTACCCAATCCTTACACAGTAAACTTGCCCCAGAAGGCACTAGCCTGGGAGCCATGGGGTAGAACTTTCCTCCCAAAAATGAGTCCCAGAGATCATTTTTGGTTGGCTTTGCTGCCTCCAGGGTCAATGATTAGCACAGGCTTAATTGGTCTCACAGAGCCATAGGTTAAGCAGTCTCTCTTATTACTTCCCTAGCCCTCTGAGACCTCTGAGACCTCGGAGCCCAAATGTGAAAAGAACTGCCATCTTTTCAGGGAGAGGAAGGCAGCTTCCAGCCACCGGACACTCAACCTCTGAGAAATGAGGATGCAGGCTGGGAAGCTCCAGGAGCGAGGCTGTAGGCTCCCTGGATGTGGGACTTCTAAGCTCCTTCTGTAGGTGTCTGAACTGCATTGTCCATCGCTGTCCCGGTTGCCTAACCAGCCCAGAAACATGCAGGGGTCCAATGTCATACAACCCTTCCCCTGGATTGTGTGTGAATGGACCCTCTCTGGCTTGTGTGCCATAGGAGCTAAGTACAATCCTTCCTCAACTCCTACTAGTTTTTTAAAAATGTATTTATTTATTAGGTATACAGTGTTTTGCCTGCATGTACACCTGAACACCAGAAGAGGGCACCAGATCTCACTATAGGTGATTGTGAGCCACCATGTGGTTGCTGGGAATTGAACTCAGGACCTTTGGAAGAGCAGCCAGTGCTCTTAACCGCTGAGCCATCTCTCCAGCCCATCGACCTCTGCTAGTTTTAAGCAGTGCTTGGGGTAAAACCCGGAGTTCTTCCTGCATGCTAGCACTCTACCACCTGAGCTACCCCCGGGGCCCAGGATCCCTGCCAGGAACCTCAGTCAATGTGCAATAAGCAACAAGGACACCAGCTCAGCCAGCTCCTCCCTCAGTTTCACCAGCCCCTCCAGGGACACCGCACAAGCCTGGCTTCCCAGCGCCAGCTCTTTTACCAAGCTCTGTCAGAATCAGCTCCTTCTCTTTCCTGCCTCCTTGTAGTCCCTCCCACCCCACTTCCCACATGTTTTTCTTGGTGCTGGCGACTAGCCCCAGGACCCTTGGCCCACACTTGGTCCACTCCTGCTCTGAGCTTGGTTTCGATCTCAAACAAACAGCAGTGGGTTCTGCCGGCCTATCCTACAGATGACGAAGCTGCAGTCCACGGAAGTGGAGCAATTTATCTCGGGTCGTGTGGTCTGGAAGTGGCAGAGGGAAGGGTCTTCTCCCCATCCACGTGGAACCTTCTTCTCAGAACTGCCCTTCCCTTGTGCTGAGTACCACAAAGGGTAAGAGTTGGCTGGGATGCAGGCTCTGTGTATGGGGCTGGAGCTCCCTGGGGGAGAAGGGAGGGGGCAGGCTGTGCTCCCCAGACATGGAGCACAGGGAGTCAGGGAGAACCTGCCCACTCCATCTCTGTCCCTATCATCATGTTGCCTGTCACCCATAGCTTCCGAAGATGATGAGTTCACACCTAGTACAGGACCTAGCACAGGGGGAGGGGGACGCTGCAGGGGGTGATGGGGGGGGCGCACTTTACAAAGACTTCCGGAACTACCCTTCCCTACAGTCTGAGTCTGTCTGTGATCATCTATCTGCATGAACGGCTGCCTTTGTTTTAAGGTTGGAGAGGGAGAAGCCAGGATAAGGTGAAGGTGAGGGATAGAGGCCCTTGGGAGAATGCTGCGCCTCAAAGGGGAAGGGAGAAGGAAGCAAAGTCAGCTGATGGCCATTGGAGCTGGCAGTCCTCCCCCCCCCCCCACATACCAGTCACATACCTGCTCCATAGGTAGTACTCAGAAGCCCCTGAGACGGAGGGAGTAGCCGTAGGGAGCCCCCCCCCCCCACCGCAATGCCCCCTGGTAGTTTGTGCAGGGTTGGAGATAAGAGGTTGTGGGAAAGAACTAGGGTGCAGGGGGACACTGACCAAGAAGAGCCCATATGGTGGCTCTGGTGAAAACGGCTCCAGTGCCATGGACAGTGAGGGCCTGCGATCCTGGATCCATGCCCCTCCTAGTCACTGAGGAATGGTCCTGGCTTAAGAAGCCCGTGTCCTCTGATTCTGAAGCTGCAGGAGAGACAAGGAAGGGAAGGGGCTGAGGGAAGGAGGGAGAAGCAGTCCAGTCTCTAGTCGCGAAGGTGAGCGGCCCTTCAGCTAATGAGTGGAGAGACAGCGCTCACAGGAAAGGGCAGCACGGAAAGAAAGGCTGAGATAAAACGTGTTGCAAGCGTGGAGTTAATGGAGCTACTAAGTGGTTCATATTTCCCAGCTAATGAGACCCCTCCCCGGGGGTGGGCAGGAGAGAAAGCACCGGGGCAGAATGACTGAAGGCGCTGGAGCTAATGAAGTCACCGGAGACTTGGAATTCCTTGGGCGAGTCTGACACGCTTTGTGGCGCTGCTATTTTAATTCAGTCTGGGGTTGACCAAAGGAGAGAAAGCCGAGTGTCTGTGAATGTGAGGAGCTTGGGGGACAGGAATGCTAACGAATTCGGGTTGGGGCTGTCACCTCACGCAGACCCAGGACAGAGGCAGGGACCGGGAGGAATGAGATTTCAACGATCCTGGGAGGCAGTGGGCACATTCCAGATGAGGCTCAGCGCCAGACTCCCTGCCCAAACACACGCACACCTGAACTCATCAACTAATATTTATATAACATGGTATGTGTGTGTGGGTCAAAGACCGGTAGGACTCAGCTTCCATGGGGATGAGGCCCAAGCACTCCAGGCCTAAAGCTGCATCTCATCCTGTGAGCATGAAGCTCCCCCACTGCTCACCTCTTGGGACCCATCTGGCATCACTCTCCCCATCCCTGCTGTGCCAGCCTCCTGGGCCCTTTCTTCAGGTTCTCCTTGCTTCGGAGCTTTGCACCTGTTGTCTTCTCTCTGAGAATGCTCTCAGCTGCAAACTGTGAGGCAACCTTTAGGCGTCAGGTCTTTGATCAAATGTCGCTTCCTCCAGGGGCTTCTCCCCGACTCCTCAGACCACAGCAAAGCTTTTTTGACAAAACACTATTTTCTAGGCTTACTGTAACAAATGACCATACACACTGGGTGGCTTAAAACAATAGCAATTTTAGCCGGCGTGATGGCACATGCCTGTAATCCCAGCACTCAGGAGGCCGAGGCAGGTGGATTGCTGTGAGTTCGAGGCCAGCCTGGTCTACAAAGCGAGTCCAGGACAGATGAGGCTATACAGAGAAACCTTGTCTTGAAAAACAAAAACAATAACCATTTTAGATGATTTTATTTTTGTCTATGAGCCTTTTGCCTGTGGGTACATATGTGCACCGTAGAGCATGTCAGATACTCAGAGCTGCAGTTGCACACAGCTGTGAGCTGCCATGTTGGTGCTGGGAACGAATTCCAGATCCTTGGCAAGAACAGCTGGTGCTCTTAACCACTGAACCATCTCTCAAGCCCCAAACAATAGTGATTTATTCTCTTAGTTCTGAAGGTCGAATTTCAGAATCAAATCAAGGTGTTAACAGGCCAATTCAGAGAACTTTTTACGTCCCTTTGCTGGCCTCAGGCTTCTGCAGACCCTGGATTTTGACAGCATCACTCTGTTGCCCCATTCCTCATTTCTGTGTGGCTGTTCCTCTGGTGTGTGTGTGTGTGTGTGTGTGTGTGTGTGTGTGTGTGTGTGTATGTACAAAATATACAATATTGGTCACAAATGAGAAAGGTCAGGAGACACAAGAAGAACTCAAGAAGGAGTTTAAAAAGTTCAGTTCTCCATAGACACTGATGGGCCAGATGGATGGATGGGTGGATGGGTGGATGGGTTGGTGGGTGGGTGGATGGATGGGTGGATGGGTGGATGGGTGGGTGGATGGGTGGGTGGGTGGGTGGATGGGTGGGTGGGTGGGTGGATGGGTGGATGGGTGGGTGGGTGGGTGGATGGGTGGGTGGATGGATGGGTGGATGGGTGGGTGGGTGGGTGGGTGGATGGGTGGATGGGTGGGTAGGTGGGTGGGTGGGTGGGTGGATGGGTGGGTGGGTGGGTAGATGGGTGGGTGGATGGATGGATGGGTGGGTAGATGGGTGGGTGGGTGGGTGGATGGGTGGATGTGTGGATGGGTGGATGGGTGGGTGGATGGGTGGATGGATGAGGCAGCTTTTCTTGTCTGCAGTCACAGATGCTGGCGTGTTATTAGACCCTGCATTTCCCACTCTGCTCCACTCTCCCCAGCCCCCATGTGCAGTTAGATCATTGACATTCACAGAATTCTTCCCAGCATTGATTGCTGAGACAGAGCACCCCTCCCCGAAGCCTCGTCACCTTTCCTGCCCCTCCCCACCCAGGGAGACTCCATCGAGCCTCCTGATTAATTCTCTTCCATGAATGTTCTGATGAAACTGCGTGCTCGTGCCGAGCAACCTCTGTATCTCGGATCATTTCAAAGCCGTTTTGCTCTTTGTGGCTTGTATTCATTAGCTGTTGTAGAGGTCATGAGGTCTGGGCTGGCTCGGTGGGGCCACCTCTGAGCAGGCAGTTTCCCTGGAAGAGAAGTTCTTTCTAGCCTGCTGAGGGTGGAGAAGGTCATGCTGGCCAGACCCGGTGGCTTGGAATCTGTGAGAGGGAGCAGACGCCTGGCAGGAGAAAGGGTTGGTCTCAAAGGAGCAAATATTAGACTGAGCCATATGAGATTTCTGATATGCAGCCTATTGCGCTCCCATGAGAGCGGCAGGCCAGGGGAACAGGACCATCTGAAGTAGACTATACAGAGGGGTTGGGGGAGGAAGAATAGAGCTCTAGATAGAATCCAGGTTGCTACAGGAATGGTCATTGGCTCCTGGAGGGTGATTTGAGGGTGCTTTTATTGAGGGTGGGGAAAGTCGCCAGCATTTGAAGCCTTGGAGCCCAGAAGCCTGGGCTCTAGAAGTTGTCCGGTGCTGGACTGCAGGCCTGGGTGCTTGCTGCTCACCTTTCTGAAGGGATGCAGGGTCATGGTGCTGTCCAGGGTGCTGAATCACTATTGTTGGTGAGACTCAGACACGTGACTCGGGTGCTGTGGGAGACTTACCCTCCTTCTCTCAGGTCTCGGGAGCCCAGGGAAGAAAGTGGCAGAAGACAGGGGTCAGTGTGAAAATAAGCGCTCACCCTCCCCCTAAAAGGCACAACTACTAGCTGACTTTGCTAGGAGGGTTTTAGTTTTCACTATATTGCAGTTGCTAAACTTTTTATTGCCTCTGCGGACACACACTCTTTCCTACTAAGTCTCTGATGCCATCCTAAAGGCAAAGCTCAAATCAGTCCTGGGTCTCCACACCCTGCGTCTAGACTGACTCTCCTTCCTCTGGCCTGTAAGCTCATAGCAGGCCGTGGTACCCCTTCCTTCTCCTCACCTGACCCCTCCAGCCCCTTCCTCACCACGCCCTTACAGGAAGCCTCTCCTTCCTCCGACCTCCTTCTGACCTCAGAGCTAAGTTTAGTAAGCAACAACGCCTTTCACGGCATTCTTTCTCAGCTCTCTCTTTCTCCTTACCAGCTGCATGCTCTCAGGGGACCTGGCTCTTGCTCTCTCCGTCCTTGCAGCAGAGCCAAGGCTGCTGCGTGCAGGAATATCAGTGGCAGCACCATCAGCCACCATGAGTGAGGCGACTGCTGTGCAGGCACTTTTGTGTGTGTGTGTGTGTGTGTGTGTGTGTGTGTGTGTGTGTGTGTGTGTGCTATATCTCACTGGAGATTCCCAGGGAAGGAATCTGCAAAGCTGGTCCTATTGTGTCACCATCATAATAGGAGGCCCAGAGGGATCCAGTTACCTGCCTGAACCATAGGGGCATGAGAACTAGGGTTCAGCCGAAGGTCTGTCTGGCCCCAGAGACCAGCTCTTAGTCACCAGCCACTCCATCTGAGTCATGGCAGTGACCCACAGCTGAAACCCCTTCTGCTTCTCCCGTGGGGTGAAATTGTGCCATCGAGGGACCAGGCTTAGAGAGTGGGGGCAGTCATGAGGTTTTACCAGCAGGGAGCTTTAGAGGGCAACATCATTTTCATGCCCTGAACGACATTCTCATTCCCTAGTAAAGGCACTAATGTTTACAAACACTTAGTGAGCACCACTGCATGCCCTGTACTATGAATTACGTTGAGGACTGGGTCAGGCAGCCACAAGTACAACGCACATCAGCGGGTCAGTCGGTGATGGAAACTTTAAGAGGGAGAATTAGGAAATTATGTCACAGCTAAGCTCCAAGCAGGGGCCCCACCAATAGATGGCACTAGCTTCTATGATTTCTTTTGGAAAGACCCTGGAGTGTTCTGACCACTGAATGGACTCCCTAGAGACAAAGGGACACCCAGAGCTGTGGTGGTGGAACTTTCAGGAGACAGTGAGTCTTAGACACCACTTCTCTGGGTGCTGCTTGGCTCTGGGAGGGTGTCGTCTGACATCATGTGACCCAGAGGCCAGGCTAGGCCATGCATGATTGTGTGCGCCTGTATGCATGTATGCATCAGTGTGTGTGCAAGAGTGTGTGCATGTGTCTATGTGTGAATGCACGGGTGCGTTCATGTGCTTGTATGGTGGATGAGCACACACACGTTTTTATGTGCCTGCATTTCTTTTCAATTAGAAATATATTGGCACTGACAGGGAACAGGAGCAGCAACATGGTGTAATCATAGGGCTACTGAGGCGTGGATGCCTGATGGGGAAATAAGATAAGCGGAAATCAATTCTTTCCTGGATCCGTGCGTGCAGAACTCCAGCCAGGGAGAAAGTGCTGCTTCCTCTGTGCGCCTCTGGAGCAGACTGGGCGGAACACAGCCTCCCTGGACCGCTCAGCTTTTACAGTCTGCAGACTAGGTAACAGAGAAAGCAATGTGCTTGGCAAAGTGTTCTCTCTCTCTCTCTCTCTCTCTCTCTCTCTCTCTCTCTCTCTCTCTCCCTCCCTCCCTCTCTCTCTCATAGACCACACACACACACACACACACACACACACACACACACACACACACGTCTCAGTCCCTGAGATGTGCCCCCAGGCAGTTACTTGGGCTAACCAGGCCTCACCTTAGCCTACACTAAGTAGCAGACTTCGTGTTCTGACACCCTGGCCCCAGTTCTCCAAGCCAACCCACCTTGCATCTTTCCCACAGGCACTGTCACCACATCAGAATACCCAGTAGTTTCTAAAGAACCATTCTCTGCATCCTTTGATGTTGGCCTTGTCTCCCCCAGGTCTTCCAGAGAACAAAGGAATGACTGAGTGGTAACGGGTCCCCTGACGTCTGCCCTGAGTCCAGGCTCCTGTGGCTGGGGAGAAATTTGATTGCTGGTTTACCGCTTTCTCCTCTTTCTCTCTGCAGGAAAGCCCATGCCCGTGGGCTTCCTGAGAGCAAGAAAGGTCTCTTAGTTGCTGCCACTCAAAAGCAGAATTCTTCCACCCACCCAAGCCACACTGGCAACTACTGCGCGTGGATACTATTAGAGTTGAGGGGGATCAAGCAGCCGTCAGATCTTTAAACAAAGGCTTGGCCTGAGCAGAACTCGGGATCTGATAGACCATGCCCTGATTAAAGAGACTTCAGGGCAAATCCAGGTGCTGTAATACCCTGAGCCAAGCGCTTAGCGTCGCATCATCTCCTACGTTCGGTTTTCCCGTCTTTAAGAGGGAGACAACCAGAGTGCAGTGGCCATCTAGTGCTAAAATAACACCCCATAGCAAACAGTTCCTAAATCTTGGTGGCGTGCAACAGCAAACCTTATTTCTCACACATCTGGAGTTGGCTAAGAAGAAGGGTCAGCGTTTGTGCAGCCTTGTAGACTTGTCTGGGGGCTGGCAGGCTCTTGGCAAGGCTAATTCAGGGGTTCTGGACCTACTTAGCATGTCTTTCATCCTCCATCAGACCAGCTCCGTGTGTTCATGGGCGCAAGAGGGAAAGGTCCAAATCCTTCGAGGGATTTTTGTGCTGACATTGTGTCAGCCGAAGGAAGCTTCTTGGAGGATTGCAAAGTGGGACTGGGGGAAACAGCAAAGTTACACAGGAAAGCGTGCAGCGTGCAGAGCTATGGGAAACGCCGGTTTTCTCCTGGGCCTTTCCTCTCAGGGCTGTTGAGGGCTGAGAGGAGAAGGCTGTGAAGTTCTCAGACCCACACTCAGCTCCTAATAACACTGAACAACAGGCCCCCGGTAAATAGAATGGAGATTTGACATAGGACAGGGTCCAGGGAGGTCTTGCTGTTGGATGAGTCGGGTGACTCTAAGGTGAGCTACGCTGGAGATACAGTCTCTTGGTTCTAGGCGCCATCTTATTTCACCTGATGAAGGTTAGTGGTGTCTCGGAAGACCCTGCCTAGAGTCAGTCTCTGTCCACTTTGGTGACCTTCAACTCTCCAGGACCATCATGTCCAGCAACGGCTCCAGGTAATGTGAAAACGTTCTTGCTGTCCAAATGTCACCGTTTGAATGTGAAATATCCTCCTAGGCTCATGTTTTGAGGTCTGGTTTCTCTATACTTAGGCTAGTTTGAAGGAGGTGACGTCCGAGGCTGTTGGGTTTGGCTGGTAGAAGGGTGAGGTCATGGGGCTGGCCCTTTGATGTTTTATTTAGCTTGTATCTTTTCCTTTCTGGTGGGTCATAATGAAGGGACGTCTTCCACATGGCTGTCATTGTGCCTTCACCATCATGAGGAGAACTCAGGATGAACCCAAAGCCCATGTGAACCTTTCTCCCCTTAAGTTGTTTCTGCTCAATGTTTAGTCACATAGAGGAGAAAAGGCTACACAAAGCTTTCCAGGGGTGAGGCAGGGGAGCAGGTGGCTCCTTTCTCCCGAATATAATGGATATTTCCCAGCCTCCATTGTGGCATCCTGAGTTCTGGCCAACAAGATGTAGTAGAAAGGAATTATGCCACTTCCAGGTTGGCATAGGATTGGTGCAGCCCACCCTCTGGCAGTCCCTGTTGTATAGTGTGGTCTACTAAGCAAAATAGCAGCCATCTTCCTCAGGTCTACTACCCATGCTTGCAAGAGAACATCCATAAGCGGGCAGGCTTATTGGCTGCTGACATTCCCTCATAGATGAAGGGGGTTGGGAGGGTCACTGGACTCTCACCTGAGGTTCCGTCAGCTCCTTCCAGGAATTCCTCCCTAACTGTTTATAGCTTTGGTGGTCTAGAGAGACATCTGGGCTGGGGAAGGTTACCTGAGGGGCTTTCTCTACTCTGTTACGAAGAAGCAATCATCATGTGGGCACAGACTTTCTGGTGCAGCTGCTCTGAGCCCCCCCCCATGCTCTGGCCACTAATCCCTTACCCATATTCTGCAAATAAGCCAAATAAACTCATTGGTTCTCCCCCAGGTGAATTTTAGTGGATTTGTACATTGGTTTGTCATGGAGACCTTATGAGGAGGAGTTACCTGTTGTTTAGTCTCCTCAAAGAAGGAATTCTTCCAATAATTCTTTCGTTATCTCTTGTCTGTAGGCAGAGGGTCTGGTGAACACATTCAGGGCTCTGGAGAAGTCAGGAAATTAAAACTCAACAGCTGCACTTGGGCCTCATTTTTGCTTTTGGAAATAAAACTTTATTGGAACATAGTGGTGTTCATTCTTCTTATGGTGTCTATGGCTGCTGATTTTTTCCCCCCACAGTGGTAGAAAAGAGTAGTTGCTGCTGCTACCTAGCTGGCAACGCTTATGGTGGTCCTGTCTGGTACTAATCTGGGGGGGGGGGAGGTATGGGAATTGGGAGAAACCTGGCATGCTGGCTTTCCAGTAGCAGACTCTGAGCAAGACAGACATCCTTCCTGTGTGAAGTCTTTGAGGTGTGGGCTCTGCCTGTTTTTGAGGTCAGCCAGTAGAGCACTAAAGGTCTAGTTCTATGGTGCGCGGGAACATATCAAGGTGCTACTACCAGCTGGGAAGCCAGCTCACCCGGGGATGAGACTTGCCTCCAGGCTGGGGTTCAGGCAGGAGCCAGACTGAAACTGCCTGGTCACTCAGACCCCTGACTTGCAATGCCATCTGGGTGATGCGTCTTGTACAGAGTAGAGGCCTTTATCTCCTCAGAAGATGGCAAAGCAAAAAGATCAGAGAGGAAAGGACGTCCAGGGCAGCCAGCTCTGGTGCCAGCCTGCTGAGCACCACAGCCTCCAGGCTCCTGGGCCCATCGGGCTTGGCAACTTGAGCCCAGAGGCTTGTCAATTACCGGACGGCGCCGTCTACGCGAGGCACTTAGCTCTCTCTCCCCAGCCTCAGGTTACTACCTGTGAAATATGATCAGGATTGCCCAAGTCCTACAGTTGCTGGGATTGCAGGGCCTTCAGCCCCGAGACACACCACTGCCCTCCAAAGCCCTGATGGCCTGGCCCAGCTGCTGGCACCTGGCAGCAACCTACTCGTTGCAGATGGGGATGACCCATCTTTCTCTGGCTTTCTGAAGGCTGTGGCCTAAGCAGGGTTGAGGTGGTGGGTGAGCTTCTGTGTGGAACTGGTCACCACAGCGGGTCAATTGCCAGAGGGGTATAAAGAAGAGCATAGAAAGAGGGCTGTGTCCTTAAGGAGTCTTCACGTCTCTGGGAACCGTTGGCCCAGTGGAACTTTCTGGGGCACTGTGCTGACAGCAGCAGTGAGAAGGCTAGCCACTTCCTCACCTCAGATTGGGTGTGTGTAACGCGTGACTTGCGGGGGGTGGGGACCCTGGGAGTTGGCAGTAGGGGAAGCTGAGCCTTCAGCTCACTCTTTGGGTTACTCGTCAGCCACTTTGAGCTCCATGTGGCTGTTTCTCACCTCAGGCCAGTGGGGTTTCCTTGGAAACCTGGGGCAGTAGGTCTGAGGTTAGACCAGAGGCTGCCAGGGCTGGGATTGTATGTGCCTGCATGGTCCCTGGTTTGCTGGGTGACCTTGGATAAGCTGGTTAACCTCTCTGGGTTTTAGTTGATTCAACTCGTGAGGCATAGAAAGGTCTTGGAAGGTGCTGGCATCCTGTGTGCCATGCCGTATACCACCCAAGGAGCCTAGAGATAGCAAGCAGTTTGCTTTTAATCACACAGCCAGTCGGAACAAACACAAATAAAGCTTAACTGTCAAAAACCTACTGGCTTGGCAGTTTGTAAAAGGAGGGAAGAAACTGCCAGAGAAGGTGTGAAGTCGGAGTTTAAAAAACAAAAGGCTCTGTGGAGCTGATCTCTGAGGAGGGGCGCTGGGGAGCTAGGGTACCTCAGAGTTCTGGGAGAAAACCCAGCCTCCCCAGGACCTTGTAGCCAGGGCTACTCTGGGGCTTCGAATCTTCCCTCTGTTCAGCAATTTCCTCTGAATTGAAACTTTCCCTCTAGAAGGGAAACTCCAGAAGTAAACAACAAATAAGTCCCAGGAAATCCCCGAAATTTAGAAGATGCCAAGGTCCCTCCCCTTCAAGGTTGTATAATCATTAAGGGCAGCCGAGGAAGAGGAGACTGCCTTGTTGAGTTGTGCCTGCCAGTCATGCAGAGAGCTCCAGGGTTCCAGTTCTTATGAGCTGTCTTCCATGGTGGGGTGGGCTGATGCAACTGCCTTTGAGTCATTTCTGCTTCATATGTAACCTCAGTAATTTCATTGGTTTATCAAATCGGGCTTTAGTCTATCCTGTGATCACTGGGGTTGGTTTGTTCACATCTCCCCAGGAATAAAGTCACACAGCACTTCTACCCTGAGATGCTGGCAAACTTGTATTCCTGTCCTATTTTTTGTTTATTTATTTTTTATTTTTTATTTTATTTTTGTCTTGTCTGTAACATAGTAACTAGCTTGCAGAGGCTGTGAGGGAGCATTCTTCATGCCGGTTAAAGTTGAAGCATGCACACAGTCGGTGCTAAATAAATAACCACAGCTGCTGCAGAGTTGGGCTCATCAGAGAAAGCAAGGGCCTTGTTTAGTCTTCTGTGAATATATCCTCTAAGCTTGAGGGGAACATGGGGGCGGGGTAACGAATGACCTTGGGCGGCCCTGTCCCTGAGGAGTGGCAGGTGCTCTGCTGAGAGTGAGAAGTGAGGCCTGCAGACCTCCAGTCTGTGCTTCCCCAGGAGCCACAGAGATCTTGCCTCTTGCTTGGCTGCTCCATCCTCCCTAAGCTCCGTGGAGTTGTGAGGAAGTAGAGGCGCTGGGGAGGGAGGGAGGACGGGAGAGGTCTGGCTTCTCTCTTCTTCCCAGACGTGCCCTGGGGTTCCCAAAGACTGTGAATTCATTAGCTGTTGCAGCTTTGAGAGTTGATTAAAAAGACGATCCCCTCCCCCTCCCCCTCCCCGCCCCCTCTTTTTCCTTTCTCTTTTCCCTTGGTTCTTTCAATTTGCAGCCGGTAGTCCCTGCAGGCACAACCAGTCTAGACGAGCAAGGCTGTGCCTGAGGGATAGAGACCAGAGGTCTCCTCTCTCTCTCTCTCCCTCTCTCTCTCTCTCTCTCTCTCTCTCTCTCTCTCTCTCCTCTTCCTCCTCCTCTTCTCCTTCCTTTTCTACTCCTCCTCTCTTCCCCTCCCTTTCCTTCTCTCTGCTCCCCCTCCCCTTTGCACCCCTCTCTTGCTCAGCCCCAGGCCAGGGTTGGCCACACCTGCTGTGCACAGCGGATGCCTGATTAAGGGCGGGTTTGATTGGCCTCGGCTCTCATTAGCATATAGTTAGCCGTGACCCTCTGCCTGGCCTGCTGCCTGGGCTGACTTGAATGAATCCACTGCTGGTGGGAAGACGAGAGCTCAGGTCGAGAACTCAGCTTGGAGACTGAAGGGGGCTCCTGGGGGAGGGGCCTGTGAACTGGAGAGTAGGCGCGCAGGAGGCCAAACATGCTTTTCCCTCCTTTAGAAGGGGAGCTAAACGCAATGCTTTGTGGGAGCTTGGCCACGCAGAGCAAAACCCAGAAACGCCAGGGATGGATGGAATAGATGCACCTCCCAGAGCCCTGGGGCAGAGGAAGTGTCCAGCCTGGCCACTGGGGGCTAGGAAGTCCTGAGGGTGGTGTGAGAGCCTCTGGGTGGGTCTTCCTCCTGTCTCCTGTGCAGAATGTTTGGACAGGCTGACCTTTAACCGATGGTGATGGTGATGTGTGTGCATGCATGTGTGCACGTGGGCAAGTGTGTGTGTATGTGTGTGTTTAGTTTCTTTGTAGTTGGCTTAAAAAAAAAAGATTAATATATTTATTATTACGTATATAGTATTCTGCCTGCATGTACACCTGCAGGCCAGAAGAGGGCACCAGATCTCATTATAAATGGTGGTGAGCCACCATGCGGTTGCTGGGAATTGAACTCAGGACCTCTGGATGAGCAAGCCGTGCTCTGAACCTCTGAGCCATCTCTCCAGACCTGTAGTTAGCTTTCAAAGACGTGTTTTTAAAGTTATATGTATGTGTGTGTGCACATGACTCCAGGTGCCCTGGAAGGCCAGACACATGTGATTCTCTGCGGTTAGAGTTACAAGCAGTTGAGAGGCACTGGGAACTGAACCTGGGTCTTTGGTAAGAGGAGTATGCACACTCTTAACTGCTGAGCCAACTCTCCAGGACACGGGCACATTCTCTGCAGACACGTAAAAGGGGCAGTTGTCAGCCCCACAGTCACGGGGACCTCTTCTGCTGGTCCATCCCATCACCAGGGGCACCTGTGTTTACGACGTGGACGCTGTGCCAGTGCTGGCTGAGTTAATACAGTTTAGACTCCAGATGATCTAGGGGTCTGTCTGTTTAGGGATTCTGAGCAGAGTGCCTGGCTTTTTTTTTGTGGCGCTGGCCCGGAGCTTTTAGAAGGTAACAGAGGGGAATGAACTGAAGCCCAGAGAAGCCTCTGGCAGGGAGACATTGGTGGAGAAGAGAGAGTGAGCCTGGCAAGGGGTCCTTGGTCAACAAGGAACAGATGCCCCATTGAGCTGGCCAGATTCCACATTCCAAGCCATGGTCTGGGGTCCCTGGGATGTGGAACCTCCTGGGTCATGCCTCTTCAAGCTCACACCCAGGCAGGACTGCAGAGAGGGCCTTGTGAGAGCCACTGGCTTGGTCCAGCCTGTGAGTAAGCAAACAGGAACCCTCTGGAGGTAGTGGGAATTTTGGTTTCTTCAAAAAAAAAAAAACTCACTTATGTGATGTGAGTATGTTCTTTCAGTGCCAGGTGTGGGATATGGGGCTACTTTGGATTGTCCACAGCAGCTGACTATGATTTGCCTAGTGCTCTAGGAGGGGTGTGATTTTTGCCAGCTGAAGACAGTTTACCGTTGGGATTCTGGGGACTCTGCAGAGGGGATATCAATGCCAGAACCCCAAGGGAGGCGCCAGCTGCTGCTTCTGGTCCCTGATGCCACTGTTGGCTGTTTGCTGGATTGCTGGTTGAAGATATCTTGACGACGGAGATCAGATTTGCCCCCAAGGAATTTGACGCCCCTAGTCAGCAGGAAGTAGTCTAAAGAGATCTTCACCCCCTTTCCCCTCTAACCTTCTTTCTTGCCTACCTAATGTTGGGGGTCAGGTTGGGAGGGATTGGGGTGGAGAAGGATGGTAGGCACAGGAACCCAACAAAGTAGACAAAAAGCTACCTGGGCCCCTGCAAGGCCAGACCTCAGGAACAAGGCAGGCCTGCGGGAGATCAGCTCCCATCCCCGGCCTTATGGATCCTCTGGCAAAGCTAGACAGTGCCAGTCAAGGAGGTGAGGCAGGCCCAGCTGGCGGGGCCCGAGAGGCTTCCGGTGAAGTTGCAGCCCTTTGAGACACTGACTAATAAGCTCTCCTTCTCTTTCTAAGCCGAGTGAGTCAGTCACTTCATATAGGATCCCATCTGTCTGTTCCACCCTTGCCAGTCGGTTTCTAGGCCTCTGGCCAATTAAAAAAAAAAAAAAAAACCAAAACTCAACTAGCTTTGTATGAATCTGCTGAACAGCTAGTCCCGGTGAATGTTGTTTTGCCTTTGTGGAAGGAGGCCTCTTGGCTGCCCTTGTAGATCCTGACTTGGGGGGGGGGACCTCAAGTTGTGTGGACAGAGGGGACCAGGATGGGCCCTAAATAATGAACTAAGTAAGTCCCTTCATCATCAGGGGCTGCATGGGACAGCACATGGAGATCTCACTGGATTTGGGTCTGTTTTGAGTTTTGGTACTTGGCACCCTGGAAGAGACTCTAGACTCCGTGCCTGACATAACTGGGGAGGGGAGCAGGGAGTACAGACAGGCTAGCCCATCACCGGGACTGGCCACACACGGGTTTTCAAGTCTCTTTTGTGCCTCTTTTGTGCAGTTGGCCTTGTTAACGCCCAGGGGTTGCCTGAGGCTGAACAAGCTGCTGAGGCCAAGGGCTTGGGCTGGGCACTTGAGGGCTGCTGGTGACAGGTGACACGAACAGTTTCTTTAAGGGCAGGGAGACCTGTCCATGTGGACGGCTAAGGTACAGATACTCCTGGGCAAGGACTGGGTGCTGGGTTTTATGGCAAAAGCCTCGGCTCCAGGGACTTCCACAGGCTCGACTCGGCCACCACCCCAGTACGGTGTGCCAACTAAAGAGGCTAGTGACGGTGAAAACAGAGAGAAGCTGTTTCACCAAGGCGCCCACACTGTGAAGTGCGGTCCATCTTCAGGGCGTTGACATGAGCTTAGCTCCTAATAGAATGAGAGGAAATGGGGAAAGGTGTGCCTGACCCAGCAGCTAAGAGTGCTCGCTAGGTGCTCTTGTGGGGTGGGGCGTGGGGCAGGAGTGAGGGTGGGGTCAGGGGGCGGGACTCAAGTTCAGTTCCCAGCACCCAGATGGGTGGCTCGCAACTGCTTGTAACTCCAGCTCCAGAGGATACGATGTCCTCTTTTGATTGCCGTAGACACGTGCATTCACACGGCATCCACTCAGACACAGAAATGAAGGTAACAGAAGAAATCCTGTGCCTGCCTAGTCAGTCCTGGCCAGGTGTGGGCTATCTTTGTCATTGCCTCAGGTCTGCAGGCTGCCCCCCAAGAAAGTCGTTATTAGCCGGGCAGTGGTGGCGCACGCCTTTAATCCTAGCACTCGGGAGGCAGAGGCAGGCGGGTCGCTGTGAGTTCGAGGCCAGCCTGGTCTACAAATTGAGTCCAGGGCAGACGAGGCTACTCAAAAAAGCCAAAAAAGAAGCCGGGCGGTGGTGGCGCACGCCTTTAATCCCAGCACTCGGGAGGCAGAGGCAGGCGGATCGCTGTGAGTTCGAGGCCAGCCTGGTCTACAAAGTGAGTCCAGGACAGCCAAGGCTACACAGAGAAACCCTGTCTCGAAAAACCAAAAAAAAAAAAAAAAAAAAAAAAAAAAAAAAAAAAAAGAAAAAAAGAAAAAAAGGAATTTTTATTGCCTGAGGGGACAAGTGGTTTGCAGGAGGTGGACACTCCTGTTCCAAGGTGTGTCCTCACCCCGTCGGACAATGGCTGTCATCTGGCACTAGCCTGTCCTATGAAGCTCTGCTATTTCTGGAATCCAAGGTGACTTCCCCATTAGGACAGTGGCTGAAGCCTTTGGGTACCTTATAGGTTCTGGGACAGGACGTTGAAAACTGATCGTAAGATGCCTTGAAGGAGAACGAGAAGTTAGTGGTCTCCTGGTCCTTGACAGGTACTTTGTAAGTGATGCGCAAGTCTGCAGGAATGTGACCCATGTAAGACGGACAGACAGACATGGAGTGAAGGCACAGACAGATTCATCCTGCCTTCATTTACCTGGGTCTATGTGTGGGATCAGTCTTCACAGCAGAAGTCTCTTCTAAGTGCCTTTACAAGTGTGTGGGAGCCCTGTGCCCAGTCTACCATGAGAAAAAGACCTAATGAGAGTGCCAGTTAGAGGTGTCGGGGGCAGCACAGATGAAAGTTGTCCACAGAGGAAGTGGAGACAGGAGCATGTGTCTGGGGACCACTTAGCACATGCAGGTGAACCCTTAGGGGAGCAGCCATCAGCCTGTACGTCCTGCTTTTTTTTTTCAGGCAGAGGCAGATGGATCACTGTGAGTTCGAGGCCAGCCTGGTCTACAAAGTGAGTCTAGGACAGCTGGGCTGTTACTCAGAAAAACCCTGTCTGGAAACACACACACACACACACACACACACCACAAAACCAAACCAAATCAAACCAAAACAAAACAAAAACAAAAAAACAAAACAAACAAAAACAAAACCAACCCCCCCTTTTCCCACCATTGATGTGTGTGTGTGTGTGTGTGTGTGTGTGTGTGTGTGTGTGTACACATATGTGGGGAGCTGGGGTATGAATGTGTGTGGAGGTCAGGGGACAACTTGTGGTAGTAGCTTCTCTCTTTCCACCATGTGGGGCCGGGAGTCATCAGGCTTAGCGATAACTGTCTTAACAGCCGAGCCACCTCAGTGCCCACCCACTCCTCTTCTGGTCCCCTGTGGCCACCATCCATTCCTGGGTCCAGCAGGCCTCACCACACTGCGTAAGAGCCTGGCCTGCTGCCCTACCAGCCCCACCTCAGGTTCCCTCTACCTCCAGCCGCTCTGGCCTTGTTCCCAGAATCTCCTCTGTCTCTTACCCATCACCCTAGGGCCTTTCCTTCCGTCCTTGAGCATTTTACTCCCATCTCTAGCTGCTGACCTTCCTTGTTCCTCTGGCTGGAAAAAGCTATGTGGATTCTGTCAGGCCTGTGTCATCAGCTGTATCTCAGACAGATGACAAGAGTTGTAGAAAGAGAACTCTGGCGCCGAGACCCCAGCTGTGGACTCCCACCTGGCACAGGAGCACCATGGGAAACGCCACTCAGCTCTGGCTAGGGGCTGACCTGGGGCGGGGTGAAGGATTTTCTTTGGCTTCCCCAGAACTGTCCAACGCAGCAGCTGCCCCGAGCTGGCAGGGCGGACGAAGTCCTGTGGGGACCTGGAACGCATTCAGGCCACAGGCTGCAAGGCTCGGCTGGTGGCGGGCTCTGCTCCAGGCGAGTGACCTCTCTGCCTCTGACCCCTCTGGCCATGCTGTGTCCTCAGGACCCCAAACCTTCTCTGTGCCTCCAGGGACTTGGGGCTCCCCCACATCATCTCCCTTCATCAGTATTGATTAGGCCCTTGCCTGGCATCATCAACAGGAGCTGAGTATCCGATTTGAGACCGGATGCTCAGCTTCCCCATTTGTGCGCTGTGCACAGTAGCCCTGACCAGTGGGATCATGGTACCCGGGTCTGAGTGGCCTAACAGTTAAGACATTTACTACTCTTGCAGAGGACCCCACTTCAGGCACATCAGAGAGCTTACAAGCACCTATAATTCCCGCTCCAGGTGACCTGGTGCTTTCACTCATATGCACATACTTACATGCAGAAACACACACACACACTTTACAAAGTAAGTCTTAAAAAAAAAAAGTGGTGTGCCTTTAATTCCAGCACTTGGGAGGCAGAGGCAGGCAGATCACGGTGAGTTTGAGGCCAGCCTACAGAGCAAGTTCAGGATAGCCAAAGCTAACATAGAGAAACCCTGTCTCAAAAATAAATAAATAAATAAATAAAAATAAAAAAATTAAAATTTAAAAAATTTAAAAAAAGAAAAAGAAAAAAGGAAAAAGGTGTCTGGCACTCAGCAGCTATGATGTTGTCAGCTCTCTGTCCCTATCACCTCTGCTCTGGAAGTGCACTTCTTCCTCATTGCAGAAGTGGGTTTCTAGCCCCTCTGACAAACTGATGGTTTAAGATACCCAACAGACACAACCTCTTCAGTCAGAGTGATCTCTCATAAAGAAAGTGGACAATGATGTTGCCAAGGTACTGGGGCACTGGGGGGGGGCAGCCTCTGAGTCTGGAGATGCTCTCACAGAGAGTAAAGGGCTTCAGGCGAAGAACAAGACTGCAGGAGAGAGAAGCTGGAGCAACCGGGATCCTCAAAACGTGCCACAGGAAGTCGCAGCTTCTCCACTGCCAGGCTGTGTGACATTGGCCAAGTCTCTTCACGTCTCTGTCCTTACTGATCTCTGAAGCACAGGCAATGCGTAGGTGATTCTTGTCACTAGAGCCCTTCAGCAGAACCCATCATACCCTGGGCTCATGGAACCACCTCCTCTTGTTCCTGTAAGGATGGGGTTGGTGGTCCATTCAACAAATCCACGACCCTGGAACCCGGCTCCCCAGAAGCATGGCTGAAAAGACTCAGCAGAGGCCTGGGGACAAGCAGCTCCGTCCAGAGGCCCATGGTCCGAGGCCAAGTGACAGGAACAGGCCAGGGAGGCAGAGAGCAGCAGGCAGGGAGTTCTCTGAACACCCAGCAACGCAGAACATCAGGTGGCTGGAATGTTCCAGATGCTGCCTGCAGGAGTGGCGGCGACCCTGGCCAGCCTGCCACTCAGCCAGAGACAGCTTCCGAAGGTCTCGGGAGGGGCGAGGGTACCTGGAAACAGGGGCTCTTGAGGCCAGGCTCCGCAGCTGCTCAGCTTGAGCCTTCTGGTACCCAGCAGGAGGAAGCCTGGGAGGGCAGGGCAAACAGCAGAGAGCCTCTGTCCGCGTGTCTCATATTCTCAGTGCTGTTGGGAGTGTGGAGTGTCAGAAACACTAAGTGAGGGTGGAAGAGACAATAGAGGTGAGTGGGGGGGGGGAGAAGAAAGTGAGAGAGAAGGGAGAGACTATTCATCTCAGAAGAAAAATCACAACATTTGCAGAAAAGAAATGAATAGACTTAGAATGTCTGATATGAAGGGAGGACACAATCTCAGAAAGAAAAAACACAGGTAGGCGTGTGTGTGTGCTATGTATGTGTGGTGCGGTATAGCACACAGCATGACTGCATGTGTGTGGGGGTGTGGTATAGCACACAGCATGACTGCGTGTGTGTGTGGGTGCAGTATAGCACACAGCATGACTGCATGTGTGCGTGAGTGTGGTATAGCACACAGCATGACTACATGTGTGTGTGGGTGCGGTATAGCACACAGCATGACTGCATGTGTGTGGGGGTGTGGTATAGCACACAGCATGACTGCGTGTGTGCGTGGGTGCAGTATAGCACACAGCATGACTGCATGTGTGCGTGAGTGTGGTATAGCACACAGCATGACTACATGTGTGTGTGGGTGCGGTATAGCACACAGCATGACTGCATGTGTGTGAGGGTGCGGTATAGCACACAGCATGACTGCATGTGTGCGTGGGTGCGGTATAGCACACAGCATGACTGCATGTGTGCGTGGGTGCGGTATAGCACACAGCATGACTGCATGTGTGCGTGGGTGCGGTATAGCACACAGCATGACTGCATGTGTGCGAGGGTGCGGTATAGCACACAGCATGACTGCATGTGTGTGTGGGTGCGGTACAGCACACAGCATGACTGCATGTGTGCGAGGGTGCGGTATAGCACACAGCATGACTGCATGTGTGCGTGGGTGCGGTATAGCACACAGCATGACTGCATGTGTGCGTGGGTGCGGTATAGCACACAGAAGGAGACCAAGGGAGGCTTTATACTGGGGCACGAGGAAGGACTGAGCACCAGGTGACAGACACCAGCTAGAGGGTAGAAAGCTACTCTCTTTCTAGATCTAACTCTTCACGGTTTTTTCTTTTGTTGTTGTTTTTTTGTTTTGTTTTTGTTTTTGTTTGTTTTTTTGGGGTGGTGGATAAGTGCACAAAAACATATTCGATAGTGAAAATGTAAAATCCAACGTGAAGGCCCATAGTTTCTCATTGCAAATGGCCACTCTAACTGCATTGGGTTGTGAGGTCTTTCTGTGTGATTTTTTTTTATTTTTTATTTTTGGCAACTTCTTTCCTTTCCTTCCCTTTGTTTGTTTATTAGATACTGGGTGGTGCGGAGGGAGGAAGTGTCTTCTCGATTCCTTCCCTCCATCCCTTCAATTTCAGGTCCCAGAGCTTTGAGTGTGAGCCCCTCGCTCCCACCCCCACCCCGGCTAGAGTCCCGTCCCCCCCCCCCCCCCCCCCCCCGCCATGGTTCTCAGCAGACATGGCTAATCAATCCGGGTGCTCCTTGCCTCTAAACCACCCTCCTGTGCTTTTGGCACCTTCATTAGGAAGCAGAACACAGTAGTATGCAGAGCCGTTGATGACACGATGGCTGGGATGTGGCTTGTGTCCAGACTGCCGCCTGGAAACGGATACATTCTATGAGAGATCTCAGGGAAGAGGCGAAGGGATCTGGACTTGGCTGAGGGAGAGAGGTTATACATGAGCAAGGACAAAGGCCAGGACATGGTAAGCTAGAGTCATGTCCCATCTCCCTGCCCAAGTCTTTATATAGTGTTATCTAAAAGGAACTGTGACTGGGTAAACATATACGTTTGGATCCTAAGGGGTCTCAGTGTCTGCTCCTGACATTTGGAGACCCCTGGAGTCTCTGGCCTGGGCAGACTGTCTTTGAGAATGCCTCATTGTGTGGCTGGTAGCTGGCACCCTAATGGCTTCAGGACAGGGCTGGTCCCCCGAGGAAGCACAGCCCAACACGCCATACTCTTTTTCTCTCCTGTGGCTGGTGTGTGTGTGTCCCTCTGCAGGAACCTTCCTCCTTGCCTTTCCCAGTCAGCCCTCCAGCCTTTCCACGGTGGACTTCTGCTCCCCTGTGAGGCGTGCTCTGGGATAACGCTGCCCCTGTGACAGTGGAGTTGCCCCCATTGCATTCTGGGCGGAGAATCCCTGTGTCTGGATTTGCGGCTCAGTTTATCTTCTCTTGTCTGGATCCCTCACCGACCCTGGACAGGAGTCTCACATAGCCTAGGCTGTCCTTGAACTCTCCGTGTGGGTGAGGTTGACCCCGAACTTACGATCTTATTGCTTCTGCCGCCCACATACTGGGATTACGGGAACGCACCACAAGGCAAGGCTTGACCAAAGGAAGCTTCGATGTTGTGGCTGAGAATCCTGCACCCAAGGTGACTTTCCCTCGCAAATATAGTGCTGGCATCAATTATTCAGTCTGATGAGCACTTCAGAAAGCGCTCAGGGAACGTGGGCCAGGCTCTTTGCTGTTGTTGTCCCCTTCCTGGCCATCAAACCTGCACGTGGCACAGAAACCGAGAGACGGGCATCTGGGTGGGCTGGAGAGCGGAGCACTACAGGATCTGGTGACTCCAGGACCCTTGCAGAGGGTTCTAGGCTCCTCAGAAAGAGCCGTCACTCATCACAGGGCCTTTGATTCCTCCCTGACAGTTGCTGGTGGATTGATTTGGTATTGTGCATAATTCATGAGCTTCCAGCAGCTGGGAATTCTGAGCAGATCCTTGCCACAATATGGGCGAAACTGGGCTAGAGAGGGAGGCAAGGTGTGCAAGTCCTTTGGTTATCCGTGCCCTGTCTTCTTGGTACGTCTTTAGGATGTAGTTTTCAAGAAGGTGTGGGGTGGCGCACTGCTTTAATCCTAGCACTCGGGAGGCAGAGGCAGGTGGGTCTTTGTGGGTTTGAGGCCGGCCTGGTCTACAAAGTGAGTCTAGGACAGCCAGGGGGACACTAGAGAAACCCTGTCTTTAGAAACCAAAAAGGAGGAGGAGGAGGAGGAGGAGGAGGAGGAGGAAGAAGAGGAGGAGGAGGAGAAGTAGCAGCAGCTTGGAGAATATGGCTCATTCTCAGGTGGGTGGGGACACTATCCCGTTATCTCCTTATGTCAGAGCATACCCTCTGGAGGACTGCCAAGGGACCCCTCAGGCTGCCCCAGCACACACAGCTGGCTGGGATCCCTGGAGCAGGTGGATGGCTCTGCAGCCTGCACCCCACTCTCCCCCCATAAGTACAAGGCTATGGGCTGGCCAATGGCATGGTGGGGAAAGTGCTTTCTTTGCAACATGAGGGCCCGAGTTTACATTGCATTCCCAGCACCCATGAACAAGCCAGGCTTAGGGGTAAAACTCTGTAATTCTATTGCTGGGCGTGAGGTGGGGAGGTGGCTCAATGGCCAGCTAGTGACATATCATGAAAGACTTTGTCTCAAAAACCAAAGGCTGGCAAGATGGCTTAGCTTGCCTGATGACCTGCATCCATGCCCAGGAACCAGATGGTGAAAAGAGTTGACTCCCACAAGTTGCCCTCTAACCTGTGCACATGCATTATGGCATACACCTCGCTGTCTGTCTCTGTGTCTCTCATAACATTAAAAAAAAGCCTAAAATAAGATAATCAACTAAGCAAGGTATGTCAATGTCAGCCTCTGGGCTCCTCATACCACAGGCACAGGTGCAAGTATGTGCAGTCAACATGAATGCAACACACACACATGTGTGTGTGCACACACATACATGCATGTACACACATGCACACATGCACGCACGCACATACATGTGCACACATGCACACACACACACAAACACATGTGTGTACACACACATGCGCACGTGCGCACACATGCACGCACATGCACCCACACACATACATGCATGTACACACATGCACGCACACACATATGTGCACGTACACACACATACATGCACACACACATGCACACATGCATGCACATACATACAGGCACACATGTGTACACACATACACGTGCCCGCACACACACATACACATATGTACACACACACCGTTGAGAGCCTCAGAAAAGGTGCTTCGCTTCATGTAAGATCGAGTCCTAGTTTGTCTATCAGAGGCAATAGTCATTTGGGCTGAGGGTCCCCATCTGGCTTGGCTCCCTGGGGCTGAGGGTTGTCTGTCTTGGAGTTTAGCTTTAGGCAGGGCCTTGGAACCAACTGCAGACTCTGGCTACAGCATGGAACAGGATCCATGCTAAACCAAGAAACACAAAGCACATTTGCCAGTGATGTTGTTGACAGGTGCTGCCTTGGTGCCCTGAGATCAGGCTCCCGAGCCCAGCAAACAGCAGAACCACCGAAAGGCATTGCAGCTGCCGTCCCCTCCCCTCTCTCTCCCTCCACTGCTTATTGTTTTTTGTTTGTTTGTTTGTTTTTGATTTTTTTTTACTTCTGCAGTCTTGCTATGCTGCCTAGGCTGGCCTTGAACTCTGGGGCTCAAATGAGCCTTCTGCCTCCAAAGTAACTGGCCCTGGAGGACATGGGACAGCAGCCATCCTACAGACTAAAAGAACGGTACCTGCCCCTAGTGGACACAGGCTTGGGGATCGAGGCAGAACAAAGCGGCCCAGGAGGCCACCACCTGCCTAGGGACATGTGCTGGGGTTGTGTGTGTCTGGGGCTGGGGTGGGGGTGGGGACATTGCCTCCTGAATTTCTGACTGGGTCTTAGCCAGAGGTATTTTTCAAATAATTACGTTATTCCTTTTTTCCCCCATTTCTGTTATGGTTGAGAACATTGATTTTTTTTTCTCTCACAGTATAGATTTTTTTTCAAACTGCAAAAGTAATACATACATCAATGTTTTATTGTTCTTCATACTTTTCTGTATTTAAGATTTTTTTCAATGTTAAAAAAAAGCATATGTGAGCCGGGCAGTAGTGATACACTTCTTAGTCCATCACTCAGAGACAGAGGCAGGCAGATCAGATCACTGAGTTCGAGGCCAGCGTGGTCTACAGAGCAAGTTCCAGGACAGCCAGGGCTACACAGAGAAACCTGTCTCAGAAAAAAATAAGCGTGTGTGTGTCTGTCTGTGTGTGTGTCTGTGTTTCAAGCCTCCTAAAGTGGAAAACAGAGAGGCTGAAAGTGAGGCTGGCGTGATTACCCGGTGCCTGCTGCTCTTGCAGAGGACCAGAGTTCAGCTCCCAGCACCTAAGTCAGGTGGATCACAACTGCCTGTAACTGCCGTTTCAGGAGATCTAATACCGTCTTCTGGCCTCCATGGACAACTGTATGTATATGCACCTCCCACCCCACACAAATGAAAATAAACTTTAAAAAAGGAAGAAAAAAATAGAAAAAAAAAGCCAAAAGGCTGGCATGGTTGTGCATCCCTTGAGTCCTAGCAAACAGAAGGTGGGAACAGAGAAGCAGCAAGTGGGTCTCTGAGAGTTCCAGGCCAGCCTGGGCTACATTGCAAGTTCCAGGCCAGCCTGGGCTATATTGCAAGTTCTAGGCCAGCCTGGGCTACATAGTGAGGCCCTGCCTCAAGCAAAAGAACAACAGCAAAAGACACAAACAAACAAACAAACAAACAAACAAAATCTGCCTCCCCCAGTCCCTGCATTCAAATATCAGCTCATAAGGTCTGTCTTCTAGGACCATGGCAATATGAGCAGGGACCTCCTACCTGAGTCAGCTGGGTTTTCTGTTGTGGTAAAACCATGTAACTTATTTGCTGTTGTTTGTTTGTTGTTATTGAGACAGGGTTTCTCTGTGTAGTCTTGTCTGTCCTGGACTTGATTTGTATGTAGACCAGGCTGGCCTCAAACTCCCAGAGACCTGCCCGCCTCTGCCTCCTGAGTGCTGGGATTAAAGGTGTGCACCACCACACCTGGCCTTATTTGCTTTTTTGAGATGAGAGCTCATGTGGACTAGGCTGGCCTTGAACGCCTGTTTTCCTACCTCTATACCCAAGTGCTGGGATTATAGGTATACACCATCGTACTAAGTGAGAAGCTGCATTTAAACCACATTTCCATGACATTAAGCATATGCACACCACTGTCACCACCTTGGTCTCCAGAACGTTCTCACTTTCCCGTTACTCATTAACCCCACGTCCCATGCCTCAGTCCCTTGGAGAAGCAGAGAGTGGGGTTGGAGACTCTGCAGTGTTTGGCCCTTGGGAATTAACTGAAGGTATCAGCGTGGCAACAGTTGTAAAGTGAGGTAGACAGGCGAGTCCCACAGCCAAGCTGCTCAAGTCGGGGAGAAATGAAAGGGGATTAAAACAGGAGCACACGGGGCTGGAGAGATGGCTCAGAGGTTAAGAGCACTGTTTGTTCTTCCAAAGGTCCTGAGTTCAATTCCCAGCAACCACGTTTGTTCACAACCATCTTCTGTTATGCATTTATACAGTACAAGTACTGTATAAATAATAAATAAATCTTTAAAAACAAGACGAAACAGAAGCACACCATGCTCAGGAACAGGAAGACTGCAGCCTTGTGCGAGATACTCTTCTCCCTAGTTACAATTTAAATCCGGCGCAATCACACTCAAGAGGTTTCCCCCTTTTTATTTGATAAGCTGATTCAGAAATGAAAGGAGAGCCAAAAAAGACCTCAAGGTTGCTGCCACCACACCACCACACTCAGACCTGCTGCCAGGCTAGTGTCACAAGGAAGGCGAACTGACCCACAGAACTGGTAGTAAAATCTAGACACCCTCCCGGCGACCCAGCGGACCACTGGCCCCACTGCCTATGATGGGGTGCCTTGGGGGCAGGTCATCCCTAAACATTCCTCATAGATAAATGCAGCTGACTGTGGAAGGGCTGGAGGGCGTGAAAGCCACAGAGGAAACCGATTAGAAGAAACAGCTCGGAGCAGGTGAAGGTGTCTGAGGTGAGACAGCCAGCGCTAGCCACAGTAGACAAAATGAGCGCGTTGGGGCTGCAGTGAGGATTGTCCGTCAAAAGAGCCCAGAGCACAACACGGCACGGGATGGGAGAGACTGGAGCAGAGTCTCCTGAGGGTCCACGTGGTTCCTCAGAGAGCACCCAGGAAGAAATCCGGGTGGGAGCTGGCCTGGAGAAAGGGATCAAGGAAAAGGTGCATGGCAAGAGAGGGCCCACAGAGAGAGCCACAGAGACCCCGGGGAACCATCCAGGGAGAGAGGGCCCACGGAGAGAGCCACAGAGACCCCGGGGAACCATCCAGGGAGAGAGGGCCCACGGAGAGAGCCACAGAGACCCCGGGGAACCATCTAGAGGGAGAGTGCGCATGGAGAGAGCCACAGAGACCCCGGAGAACTATCCAGGGAGAGTCAGAAAAGGGCATAAGAGTGGGCACAGGGAAGGCTAGCTCTGGGCCAGCCTTAGGGTCTGCCCTCCTGTGTCTGCCAAGACCGTCGCACCGCGAGCTTCAGAAAGCACCTGGGAGCGGTTATAGGAAGGATGGAGGGCCGGTGAAGCTGGCTGCGGTGGTGCGTGTCCGCAATCGCTTCAGCACTGGGCGCTTCTGCCTCTCCAGCAATAAACCAAAACACATCATATGAACTTCTCAACTAATGAACAAAACACTATTTTTTTTTTAGAAGTTAATAAAAGAGATTCATGGAAAGAAATGTTACAACCGGATCACAGGAAAAGCAAAGGTTTCACACGCGGAAAAACAAAACAAAACCACGGTCATAGTTACTGTTGTCAGTGTGGCAGGATCCGGACTCACCTCTGACTCCAGCCTCCAGGCACACCTGTGGGGGGCACATTTATTAGGTTAATTGAAGGAGGGAGATTCACCCTAAAGATGGGGGGGGCAACAATCCAGGACAGGTGTCCCTAGATAGCATAAAAAGGGAAACCGAGACCCCTGGGATGACTCGGTGGGTAAAAGCTGCTTGCTGCAAAGCCTGATGATCTGAGTTCGATTCCTAGGACCCACAAGCTGTCCTCTGACCCTCTACCCATGCGCTATGGAAGGCGTGGGCACGAGTGCTTGCCACTCAAACTGACGACCTGAGTTAGGTTCCCCAGGACCCACGTGGTAGAGAGAACCTACTCTCCAAAGTTGTCTTTTGATCACACACCATGACGTATGCACCCCTTGTGAGACTCCGATCCGGAGAGTCTATTCCGGGAAGCGACTGAATAAGAAACAGGCCAGTTCGATGCAAACGCAAAAGGAAGTTTTATTGGTCCTACGCGATGGGGTCCACCTGCCCCCGAGGGCGATGCAACCACGAGTAACCAGAGCGCTGAGTTCTTATACTTTTTCTTAAAGCCAGATTTGTAACAATCCTATTGACTACTTTACATGACCTTTAATTCTATTGGGTAGTTCTATAACTATGCCTCAGCCCGGAAGTGTTCAGGGTCAGAGGGCATCTTCCTGTTTTTACTGTCTCGGGTGGGGGCGAGTAGGGTAAATTCCTGTTTGTCCAGGCTAGAACTGTCAGTTCTGCAGGGTGGAATTCCTCCGGGCCTGTCCCCTTTTTGACCCTGCTTCAAGACAGAGTTAGGCTGGATCTCTCACCCTCTGCACAATATATGCACACAACTAAATAAATATTTTTTTAAAAATCGAATGCCGCCTAGAACTGGAAAGGGTGAGCAGCCAGCAGGGTCTGAAGAAGGGTTCAGGGACTTGACGCCCTAACGACAGTCCCAGTACCAGTGCAGTCCAGGAGCAGTGGCCCCCACACACATCTCAGATCGATGGCGGGATGAAAAGCGGCCCTCTCCAAGATAGAATGTCACTCACCCTGGAGAAGGAAGGACATGGTGACCTATGCTCCAACACGGGTGAGCCTGTGGACATTCCGCTAAGTGAGAAATTAAAGGTCAAACGTGGACAGATCCATCCAGGCGAGGGGCCTGAGAGAGAGGAGTTCAAACACTGAGAGCAGAGGAGGGGGTGGGGGCTGGGAGGGGGGGGGCGCTGGTGTTTGCGGGGACCGTTGGGGAGGATGGGGTGTCCTGGAGATGGAAAGCAGTGACTGGTACACAGTGATGGCGTTGTGCTTTGTGCCACCCAAACCACACCCCGAAGATGATAAATTTCACGTTATGCGTATTTTGGTATAATTTTTAAAAAAAAATCAAAGAGGTAGTGGAGAAGACTGGTAGAGAGGTCTGAGCAACAGGAGTGCTTGGCTCTGCTCAGCTCCTTAAAGGGCACTCACTGTTCTGCAAGAAGGAGCCCATGAAGGGAGGAGGCTGGCCCCGGCACCACGCTGTCCGCCAGCAGAGTGTGGAGTCCTTCACAGGAAGACAGGGAGGCCAGAGGGCCAGAGAAGTGAGGGACCCAGGCTGAGCGGTTGGAAGCAGTTTTGATGCAAGAGTGCCTTCCTAGAGGGCTTCATTGGCACACAGACTAAAGTGGCTATAATGTTGCTAGACAGCGTTGCCTTAGCGACCTCGGCACATAAACCACCTCTGATTGGTGGGGCTTGGCAGGTGGTCTGGGATTGAACAGAGACAGGCTGTGACCACAGCTATTTCCAAGAGGGCTTTGGGATAGAGTTTCAGTCTCATTCTGTGACTCAGTTTCCCTAAGCCAGAGGAAAGGGCCTCAGCCTGGGGTTTGTGCAGACAGTCACCAAGGCATCGGTGAAGAAGGGGGGGAGGGTCCATGTGTTTTAGGAATCACTGGTGTTGGCTTGGTTAGAGAGATGATTGACGGGAGACTGATGTTGCCGAGAGCCTGGAGGGAGGAGTCAGGAGGGTTCACTGTGGTTGTGGTCTCACATCTGAGGCCTTGGTGATGCTCACAGAACACCATTGCCTCCGACACGACACCCTCTCTGAGGATGTGGCACCTCACCTCTCTCAAGGAGACATAAGCGACGCGTGGCTTCTGGACATGGTGCTGCCTCCTGAGGACAGACTATCCATCACCGAACACCTCAGCCAGCCTGGCCTCCTAAAGGCCACATAATGAGAAGATGCCAATAATATATTTATATTCCTCCCAAGTATCTGCTGAATCGGACTTTACTCTTACCGCCCCTCCCCCACCCCACCCTTCCTCTTCATTAACTGTTGGATGGAGGCTTTTTGGGTCCAATTGCTAGAAGGATTTTTTTTCCCCTTCGTCTTTTAATTTTCTGTTTTGGGTTTAATTAAACCAAGGTATGCATGACCCTGTCGGATCATATCAAAACGGGCCCACTTTGCTGCATGAGGAAAAACACCAGCATAAATTATTGATTCATCTTCATTGAAATTAATCCGCCAATGACTTTCTCCAGCTGGGGCTGGGGCAGGGACCTGGGGCACCCTGAGACATACCAGCACAAACAGCATTTGAAAGTTGCATCTCAGAGTGACATGCGACTGAGTCAAAGACAGCAAGAGGTGTCAGAGACGGGCACATACCCAGATGCCACTTGTGAGGGCTCAGATGCAGCTTCTAAAGTGGCCTGCCTTAAAGTCCCTGAGTCCTGTCCTACCACACAGAGCACTGAGGTTTTAAGAGACGATGGGAGGGAGCAGGAACTTCACGCTGAGCTATTTGAACATTCATTGCAAAAGACAAAGTAACACAGACTCCAAAATTGTCACCCAAAACAGTGTATCCCAGGCTCCAGACTATGGGACAAAGAAGATAACTCCATCCAGGCCAGATCTCTCTGCTGGAACAACACAAGTCTGCACGAATCTCCGAAAATGGTCAACAGAAGGGATGGCCTCTGAGGCATTTTATGAGGCCGGGGTGGCCTTAATGTCCTGGCATGAGCGTTATGGCCAAGGAAGCAAAGGCCACTGGGGGTCCCTGTCCTCATGAAAGCAGATGAGGAGTCCTCAGAGAAGTGCTGGCCACACGCACCCAGAAAGCAGGTGGACGTGCTTCAGGATGGCGAGGCTGGCTGGATGTTCCAAAGCCAGTCAACGAAGCAGGGGAGGAGGGAGCTCACGTGGTTATTGCCACGGATGCAGAATTATCCAATACTACTGGTGAAGAAATGCTCATAGAAAACCAGACAGAGGCGTGGAGGGCGTGGGTCCAAGGGGTTTGAAAGATGAGGTCCTCAATGCATTCTGAGGAGGATTGTGTTCCAGAGCTACCAGAGCTACACAGAGAGTGGCCTGATGGGGAGGAAGCGTGTAATGTAATGTATTAGAAATACCAAAGCTGAGATCATCCAAGATGGTGTCGATCGCACACTGTGTCTGGTCTGCGGAACAGCAGTGACTACACAGCCACCAAAGGACTGTACTGAGAGCTCCAAAACACAGTGCTGGTGTTTACCAGAAAGAAAGAAATCCTGTCATGTGTATGGTCCATGCCCTCCCACCACAGGACCAGGGAACCACGCTCCAGTGAGCCCCCAGTGACCCCAGGCTGCCGCTCCCACCACTGCTTTTCAGGTGCAGGCCAAGGAGATGACGTTCGAGGAGAGGGCACTGAGGTGAGGCCCATGGTGGATAGAACACATGATGGAACCAGAGACTCAGAGGCATGAATCAACAGAGCCACAAGTTCCCCGGGACAGGAAGCTGAGCTGGGATAACATCAATGGTTTCTGTGAGCAACCCAACGAAGACTTTGAGGGGCCTCCACTTGCCACATGCTTGATGGCTCACAAGATCCAGTACACACAGGAGTAGGAGGCCATCCAGGCCTTGACGGTTGGCAACAATCTGGTGAATTGAGCAAGAGCAGGAGAGCTGGCCCTGGGGACACAAGAACAAGAGAGCTGGCCCTGATGACACGGGAGTGGGAGAGTGGGCCCTGCCCTGAGGACAAGGGAGCAGCCCATGATCCAGGTCTCTGAGTGAACCTCACCCCAACATCTACCCCATGTATGACCTGCTGGAGCACATGAAGGGGCTGGACCTGTAGATTCAAATATTAAGACTCTCCTTGACACACAGCAACAACGGGATATCCGACAGCAGTCCCAGTGAGAATCCGGTAATGATAGTGTAGGCCTCCAACCAGACTCATGACTCGTAGCAATGAACATTTGAAAATAAACATATGTGGACAAAAGGCTATACTGTATGATACACTACAGCTTCTGTGACAAGAGTTTTTATTTGTCTGTTTGTTTGATTTTACTCAGGGGAGGAGGAGAGGGATTTTGGTGCATGACATAGACATTCAATAAAAGTAAAAAATAAAATAAAATAAGAGAGAGAGAGAGAGAGAGAGAGAGAGAGAGAGAGAGAGAGAGAGAGAGAGAGAAGAAAAGCAGAGAGAAAGCCAGGAGGTGGCGCATGCCTTTGATCCCAGCACTCGGGAGGCAGAGGCAGGTGGATAGCTGTGAGTTCGAGGCCAGCCTGGTCTACAATGCAAGTCCAGGACAGCCAAGGCTACACAGAGAAACCCTGTCTTGAAAAACAAACAAACCAAAAAAAAAAAAAAAAAAAAAAGACCAGAGAGAGAAGGAGACTTCCTGCCTTGCGAATAGGATTGTGGGACAGCTCACAATGTCCTGTAGCTCCAGCTCTTGGGTGCAGTGCCCTCTTCTGCCCTCCTCTGTCACATACAAGCACAGTGCACACATGGGCATGCACACACACACACACACACACACAGTTATGTTATCTGGAGTTATGTTATGTCCTGTTATCTGGAGTTATATGTGCCTGTGAGCTGCCTGCTATGGATGCTGGAAACCAAACTCAGGTCATCTGTTGAAGCAGTGATGCTCTTAAACACTGAACCATCTCCTCAGCCCCTCCATTTAAAAACAAGCAAGCAAAACAAACAAACAAACAAACAAACAACAACAAAAAAACAAAACCCAGCATAGTTTGTACCCCAGGCTGGCCTTGAACTTGCAATGTAGCTGATGATGACCTTGAACTTCTAGTCCTACATCCACCTCCTGAGCACTGGGATGGAACTCAGGCAAGCACTCAGCTGAGACAACTGCCAGACAATCCTTTTTTTTTTTTTTTAAATGGAAGACACCCTATATGCTGGGAGGGCCTGCTGCAAAGCAGCAGCGTTCATCTAGGGTGCTGTGCTTATGAGATATTTTTATTTCTTCTTTGTGTTATTCTTTATTTCTTGCTTTTGAAAATAGTGAACATGTATTATTTATGCAATAATTTCTCAAAAGAACTTATTAAAAGAACTTTACAGCACATTTTATTGCTTGGGCATTCTCTAGGGAATACCACAGACGGTTTCCGCAACTGACGGCCTCTCATTTGTAAGCCAGGCGAATTGCTTCCAGCCGGCCTAAGCAGAAGATGAAGTCGCCAGGCAGGTGTTGGACTTCTGGGATCTTCAGAGGCCAGAGGTCCCAGCTGTGAGTGTGGAGACAGGAGGAAGGATGCACGACAGAGCTGGGTCAGTGAGGACGCTGGGCCATTGTCACTAGCACTGGTCAGAACTGCTGTCGCCCGGGGCATCATCGCAGCTGGACTTGATCATGCCCCCATGAGTAGGCCAACTGCCACTGCCCTTGCTCCTGTCCACTAGCCTCTGGTGCAGGTCTAGACCATGCTTCTGGGGGACCAGCAGGTCAGGAGTGTATGTTTGCTCTGGACGGCTGTGACAAGGAAGGGAGGCTGTGCCTACAAAGTAAGATCCTGTGTCTAGAATAAAAGCAAAATAAAATCAGAGATGGAGAGTGGTGGTGGAGACACCAGGGCACAGCCCAGTTAGACCAGCCTTTGTCTGCCGGGTCAGTTCTGTGGTCCACGCATTCTTATTGGCTGCTGCCCTGTCTCCAGGGGAAGAAGCAGACGACCCCCTCCAGCTGTCTCATTGGCATCTAAGTCCCCTTTTCTTCAATCTGTGTGTGCATGGTTCTGGTTCTGCCCAGATGACCTGGCAGACCGACCCCCTTGCACTCCTGGCTCCCCAACCTCCTGTCTCAGACTTGCTGCATGAAGTCTGGCTGGGGTGGAACAAGGCTCTTTCCTTCTCTGTGGAGCATCCTGAGAGGCTCAGCAGCCAGTGCGCGGGAAGCTGGAGAGGAGCGGCCACCTCAGGGAAGGGAGAAGGCCCTGGGTCCCTGGCTGTCCCTGCTCGTAGCCATATTTCAGCTTGTGCATGTTTGGCCATGTTCCCAGCTCAGATAGTTTGTTACTTGTTCCTTCTTTGACTTGGTGGACTTCTTTTTATCTTATCTTATCTTATTTATTTATTTATATATTTTTTGAAGACAAGTGTTTCTCTGTGTAGCCTTGGCTGTCTTGGACTCGCTTTGTAGACCAGGCTGGCCTCGAACTCATAGCGATCCGCCTGCCTCT
>NC_140491.1:66319002-66501502 GCF_964271855.1 Acomys minous | reverse complement strand
AGTTTCTTAGCTCCAGGCAGAGGCAGACTGAAGATGGCTTAATCTAGAAGCATCTCAGAAGGAATTCCTAACACCACTGGCTCTCCATCATTGGCTCCTTGGGGCCTCTCGGTCATGACCATGAGGGGGTGGGGTGGGGTGATACTTAACAGGGTCCTCCAGGGTGGCAGGTGGCTTTGTAAGGGGAGCTATCGTGGAAGAGGGGAGCGCAGCCCCAGAGCCTGCCTGGAACTTCTGATCTTCCTGCCTCTACCCCACCCCCACCCCCCCACCCTTCAACCCCCACCCCCACCCCCACCCTTCAACCTATGCCCCCCCACCCCCGCCCCAGTGCTAGGGTTTGCCAGAATGTGCCACCATAAATAACATTGTCCAGTTTATGCAGTGTTAGGGGAAACCCAGGACCTCATGCCTGCTAGGCAAGAGCCATCTTTCAGCTGAGCCGGTGACTTCTTTTTCTAGAGACCCACTTGCTTGCGTTGGGCTGGCCACGAAACAGCGTGAGTCTCCTCCACAGGCCACTCCAAGCCCAGGAGCTCTACACTCCCTCGCATCCTCGCTGACACTATATCCTCTCGAGAGCCTTCCTTCCCTCCCAGGGGCCCCAGGTTCACCCTCAGTGACCACCCCATCTTTTCGATCCACTCCTCTCTTTCTTGGGTCCACCCCGCTTAACCATTTCTCCAGGGCCAGGCCTCGCGCTGAAAGATCGTGCCTCAAAGAACCCCGGAGCTCCATGTGCATGCTCACCCAAGCTACCACTGTGAGGGGGTCCAGTACAGAGACTGTCCTACAGTGGTGTGCTGGGGGCTTGCCCCAGAGTCAGCCTGGTGCTGCTGAGGGCAGAGCAGGTGAGGGATGCCCATGGCCAGTCTCTGAGAAGGTCTTCCTATGCCCCAAACGCCAAGTGAGTAAGCTCAGGTGACTTGGAACTTGGATTGATGACATGAAGGCTTAGCTGGGTGAGGTGGCGCATGCCTTTAATCAGGGGGCAGAGGCAGGTGGTTCTCTGGGAGATTGAGGCCAGCTTGGTCTATGTAGGAAGTTCTTAGACAGCCAGGGCTATAAAGAGATATGAGTTTAACCATCACAGCAGGCAGTTGGTGCTTAATCATGTATTCTAGATGGATGGATTGACGTGTATTTTTGCTTCAGCGGGATTGTTTGCTAAGCGGAGTTTGCAAAACGAACATGTCTCTGTGCGTGGGCGTTTGTGTGTGCATGTGGAGGTCAAAGGTCAGCCTCTGGTGTCTTTTCTCCTTAGTTGATGCTTACCTTAGTTATCTGTAAAGTTTTCGTTTCTTTTATGTATGTGAGCACTTTGCCTCCACGTATGTAAGTGCATCGCATGCATCTGCGCCCTGGATGCTAGCCAAGGACATCAGATCCCCTGGAATTGGAGTTACACGTGGTTATGGACTGCCTACCATGTGGTGCTTGAAACTAAATGCATGGTCCTCTGCAAGAGCAGCGAGTACTCTCAGCTGCTGAGGCGTCTCTCAGCCTCTGCTCCCTGGGGCCTGGGACTCCTCAAGTAGGCTAGCCTGTCAGCCCCAGGTCCTGTCTCTTTCTCTCTAGCTCTGGGGTTATAGACATGTACCCCCACCCCTGGTTTGTCTGTAGGTGCTGGGATCAAGCTCAGCTCTTGTTGCTTGCAAGGCAAACACTTTACGGACTGTGGAGTTTCGGCTCTGTTGCTGGGCTAAATACCCTGACAGGGGCACTGTTAAGGGAGAGGATGAGCTCCCAGCTCCAGGTTGCTGTCCATCATGGCAGGGAAAGGAAGGCAGGAGTTTGGAGCAGCTGGTCGCATCCGCAGTCAAGAGCAGAGCTTGGTAGTGCTGGGCTCGCTCTCTCTGCTTACACCGTTCAGGAGCCCCTCCTGGGGAATGGTGCTGCCCTCAGTGGGCTGGGTCTTCTCACATGAAGACATGCGCCCAGTCCAAAGGGACTTAGGCAAGCTCTTGTGAGAGTTTCTCTTCCCAAGCGATTTCTTGGTTATGTCAAGTTGACAATCGAAACCGGGCAGTACACTAGTTGTGCTATCACCTTAGGACCCACAAAAGAACATGCCTAATAGGCCTTCTCTTGCCGTATGTGAGTCAGCCAAACAGATCTGTGGGGCCTCCAACTCCTGTGGGAGTGCCCAGGATGCCCTGAGCTCTCGGTTCATTTTTAGAGGCTCCTGTAACAAATCAACCCAAATTTGGGGCGGGGAGTTAAACAATAGAAAGTTATTCTCTCACAGTTCTGAAGAACAGAAATCCAAAGCTAAGGTGTGGGCTCCTTCCAAAGGTCCTGGGAGAGGCTCCATCCTGCCTCCTCTTCCAGGTTCTGTGGCTCCTGGCATTTCTGGGCCACGGTCCAGCACATCAGCCTCTTTCATGGCCTCCTCTGTGTCTTCTGTCACTTAAAGAAATGCCAAGGATTGGGAAATGGCTCTTCTGGTAAAGATGTTTGCCAGAATGCATGTGTAACAGCCGGGCGATGGTAAGCTAAGACGCAGGGACCTGCAGATCCATGGAAGCCGGAGTCAGCTGGCCTGGCCTCTGAGGGGGAGTGCTGGGCCAGTGACCAAACCCAAGGCTGTCCTCTGATCTCCACCCTCATACCATGCATCCATACCCACAAGAACACACACACACACACACACACACACACACACACACTCACGCACGTGCGTGCACACAAACCAACCAGCAGGCAAAAGTACTATTCTGGGCTGGAGAGATGTTTCATTGGCAGGAATACTTGCTGAACAAGCCTGGGTACCTGCTTTAGAATCCCCAGGGCACCCCTGAAGAAGGTGGCGGGTGCTGAGGAAGCAGAGGCAGGTGGCTCCCCAAACCTCCCAAGCCAGCCAGCCGAGCTAAAATGGTGTGTTCTCGTGTCCATGAGAGACCCTGTCTCATAAACTAGATCGAGGGGCAATGGAGGAAGCCATCTTCTGTCCAGTTGGCCTTGAAGTCTGTCTTCCTGCCGCTGTCACCAGAGTGCTGGGATTACAAGTGTGCAGCCATATTCCTGCACCTTCTTTTCTCTTTCAAAATTTATTTTTTATTTTTCAGTGTTACAAAACCACATCATTTTTGTTTTTGTTTTTGCTTTTTTGAGACAGGGTCTCTCTGTGTTAGCCTTGGCTGTCCTGAACTCACTTTGTAGACCAGGTTGGCTTTGGACTCACAGCGATCCACCTGCCTCTGCCTCCCGAGTGCTGGGATTAAAAGCATGCGCCACCACGCCCGGCTACCACATGTGTTTTTAAATGTTATAATTGTGTGCATGTATGTGATGAAGATGTGTGTGGAGGTCAGAAGACAACTTTGTGAAGTAGGTTTTCTGCGCTCACCTTTCTGTGGGGTCCGAGGATGGATCTCAGGTCATCGGTCTTGGCAGCAGGCGCCTTACTCCTCAGCCTTCTCAGCATCCATGTTTATTGATCTTAAAACAAAGCTTAAGTGTTGGAGAGATGGTTCAACAGCTAAGCAAGCTTTGCGGGGCTGAAGAGATGGCTCAGTAATTAACAGCACTGGCTGCTCTTCCAGAGGACCTGAGGTCAAGTCCCAGAATTCATATGGCGGCTCTGTAACTCCAATTCCAGGGGATCCAACACCCTCTTCTGACTGCTAAGGGCACCAGGCACATGCATGTGGTGTGGAGACATACATGCAGGCAAAATACCCACACACATAAAAATAAATAATAATTCTAACAATTGAAAACATTGGTTGCTCTTACAGAGGTCAGGGCTTTGGTTCCTAGGACCCACGTGGCAGCTCACGACTGCCTATAGCACTAGTTCAAGGGATCTAGCACCCTCTTCTGGCCTTCACCAGTACTGCATGTACATGATGGAACATACATGCAAGCAAGACACTCATACAACATAAAAGAAGAATAAATAAATATTTAACAACATGATAACACAACAAGGTCCCATTAATTTTCCCAGCTGGCCTCAGGTCTGAGTTTCTTCTACCTCAGCCTGCCCAGAGGCTGGGATTGTAGGAGTGAGCCACCATTCACCATGGAAGATTCTTCTTGGAGGAAGGAAAAATATTCTGCACAATGTTAAACATTTTTGTAAAACTGTGCCTGTTGATACTATTATCGAAACATAATAGGAGTAAACTGTTTATAATTTTAAAGGCAAAATAGACTGATAACCAGCTACTAGGACAGAGCTCCATGCTCAGAGTGCCTCCTGGAGACTGGGAGTCCTAAGAGGACCCCTCAGCTGGGTGCCCAAGGCCCACAGACTCCCTATATCACTTTGCTGAGAGGTTTCAACTGTCTTTTGGAAGCAAAGGGTTTCTCTGCCATCAGTCCCCTGTGGGGCCAGCCAGACCCCTGCTCTGAGGACTGTTGGGCGCTGAGCCGGAGACTCCCTGCCAGCTCCTTTCTTCTCCTTCTTTCTCTCTGATATTTTATCCTCTTCCCTGGGTGCCCCTCTCACCGTTTGCTACATCAAGGCTGTGAGCTGGTGCTGATGGTGGAGGATGGCTCAGTGGGTAAAGTGCCCGTTGCTGCGCTTGGATTCCCAGAACCACGGTGCAGGAGCCAGTTGTGATTGTGCACGCCTGACACCCTAGTCCTGGGCAGGGGAGGGTTCAGAGGCAGGCCGACCCCTGGCCTAGCTATTTGGTGAGGTTCAGTGGGAGACCTTGTCACAAAAATGTCACAGCTCCTTCTAAGGGACTGGAGAGATGAGTCAGCAGCTAAGAGAGCTGGCTGTTCTTTAAGAGGACCCAAATTCAGTTCCCAGTGATTCGTAACCACCTTTAGCGCCAGATCCAGCGGATCAGAGAAACTCTTCTGGCTTCTGCAAGCACCAGCCCATATGTTTCTCACACGCACATACACACACAGTCACACACATACACCACAACCATTCACAGATATACACACACAGACACACACCTACTCACACATATACACACACAGACACCACACCTACTCACACATATACACACACAGACACACACCTACTCACAGACACACACTCACACACATCTTGATTGCTAACCCTGACCCAAACCTACAAGGCTGACACTGTTGAGGGGAACCTCATGTCTGACTGAGGCCCCGCTTTATCCTGAGGCCACCAGTGCTCCTGACAGTACAAAATGTGTCAGCCTCCTACCTCGGCCATCCCATCTTGACCTAAAGCCACAACTGAGCTGAGTAGGCAGGCATGTCCTCACTTTGCCTCGGAACGCCCTGCACATCCAGCTCGCCCCAAGTCTTCTCTGGGGACCCATCCTCTGAACCCTCCCAGCCTTGGATTCAGGCTGTTACTGTATACGCTGACCCTCCCTGGCGGTAAGGAAGGAACGTGGAACTTGTTGGGTGACATTTGCTCTCCTGCAGGGGTGGATCTGTGTCCTCCGTGGTCCTCAGTGTTATGCCTCTGTGTCTGACCCAGGGCTGTGTTCAAAAGACGGGGGGTGAATGAGAGAGGGAGGAGGCACATTAGCCACAGCCCACACTCTCTGGCCATTATGGTATCCCAAGGAGAACTGCTGTGTTGGGGAGGTTGCACTGGTTTTGGGGGCGTGGCGGGCTTGTCTCCCAGCATCTGGAACTATCCAGTCCAGGGGCAGCAAAGGAGGAGACAGCTTCTCAGCTTGCCCCTATTTCTGGAGAGGGAAGAGCAAGCCGAGCAACTGAAGGCACAAGATCTTGCCATTTTTTTTTTTTTAGTTTAAGATTTTAAAGCTGTATTGTTAAGTGTATGAGTGTTTTGCCTGCATGTATGCCTGCACCATGTGTGTGCCTGGTATCCAAGAAGGCCAGAAGGATCCCTGAGTCTGCAGTTATGGATGGTTGTGAGCTAACACGTGGGTGCTGGGAACTGCTGCCTTTGCCCTGGCTCCTCCAAGCCCAGAGCTAGAGCCCACACTTTCCCTACCCCCCATACCCACCCACTCCCCACAGCTGCTTTCCTTAGTACCCTAAAGCTGAGGCTCGGGGAGGGACAGGGCAGCGCGGGACTAAGCCTCAATCCCCTGTCCTTTCCCTCTGTCCACAGGTGGCGTCCCATCTTGATACATTCCCCACAGAGGCCGATCGACAGAGAGCCCTCAAAGCCCACAAGGAAGAGTATGCAGTGCGCCAGGGAACCCTACGGATGGGCAACTACACGCACCCCTAGCCCTTCCCACAGGAGGAGCCTCCTCGATGCAGTAGAAAAATCCCCCCCAAAACCCTTTCTTTCCCTCTCCCAAACTCCAGGAAGATATTCCTACCTTTTGACACAGCTCTTTGTCACAGGGACCCCCGATTCAAGTCTTAGGTTACTTATTTTCCTTATAAGAACCCTGAGCCCCACCCTTTTGTTAACCAATGCCAGCCTTGCCCTACCCCCAGTTTCCCTCTGCCTAGGAAGCCACTGTCATTCTCCTGAAAGTTTTTCTCGTCCTCTTTCTCCTTTTCTCCTTCCATTTTCCCCTCCTCCTCCTCCTCCTCTTCCAGGAGCCTCACTCTGCCTCTTTGCAAGTCTTAAACTGAAAAATATAGTTTTTAATAGAAACAAATAAATCCAGGCTAAAAGTCGATTTCACGGTCCTGCCTATCAGGCGCCAAGAACGACCTGTGTATTTTCTGCATAGAGTGTAACACCGCAGGCTTTGAAAGCCCTCATTTCTTATTCCAAACATGAGTTTTAATTGCCCTTCTGGGGATGGCTGGGGTCTCGACACGACAGGATTCTCTCTCTGGGACCCCTGACAGCAGGAAGAGCCTGTGGTTCATTACACAGGGCCAGCACCTCACCCCCCCCCCCCCCCCCCAGTGCTGTGGCTCTGTCAATCAGACAGACCAGCATGGACTTCTTAAGACTACCTGGCTGTCGCTCACCCCTCCAAAAGAGACTGCCTTGTGGGGTGCAAGGAGCTGAAGAGCTTGGAATATATCTCTAGGACCTTGAATCCCATCTTTCTCTGGCGTCTTTGGCTTCTTTCCACAAATTACAAACTGATTTATTTCAAATTTAAAAGATGACTTGTCCTCCTGTCCTGCTGTTTTTATTTGACAACAAACTGTAAAGGGAACAAACTAACTTGAAACGTGGATGTTGCCACACAGAGCCTGTCAAGGTATACCTCTGCATCATACCACAGGGCCTTCCTCCAACAGGCCAGTTGTTTGTTTGGTTTTAAGATTTTAGTTATTTATTTTATGTATATGAGTGCTCTATCGGCACATAGCCCTGCAGGCCAGAAGAGGGCGCCAGATCCCACTATAGATGGTTGTGAGCCGCCATGTGGTTGCTGGGAATTGAACTCCGGGACCTCTAGAAGAGCAGACAGTGCTCTTAACTGCTGCGCCATCTCCCCAGCCCCAACAGGCCAGTTTTTGAGACTCTAAGAGCCAGTCTTAGTCACTGTCCCTATGGCTGTGAAGAGACGCCATGACCAAGGCAACTCTCATACAGGAAAACATTTAACTGGGGCTGGCTTACAGTTTAAGCGGTTTAGTCCAGTATCATCATGGTGGGAGGCATGGCAGCATGCAGGCAGACATGGTACCAGAGAAAGAGCTTGAAAATTCTGTATCTGGATTCACAGGCAGCAGAAAGAAAGAGCCACTGGACCTGACTTGAGCATTTGAAAGCCCAAAGCCCCACCCCCCCCCACCCCCCAGCGACACACTTCCTCCACCAAGGCCACACCTGCTAACCCCAGTCAAGCAGTGCCACCCCCTGCTGACCAAGCATTCAAATCTGTGAGCCTATGGGGGCCCCGTCTACTCAAACCACCACAGAGCTCCAGGCATCTTGAAGTTCTCAGGACATACCTGTGCCCCCGCCCTGCTGCCACCTGTGCCCCGACCCAGCTAACACCTGAATTGAGAGTCTGGCATTTATTCATTTCTAACCCAACCCCATACATACAGAACACTGTTTCCCCCCAAACCTCCTGCTTCCTCTGTCTTCACAGGTCATAAGTGATACTATGCACCCAGCTGCATAAGTTCAAACCTCCGCTTGCTCAGGCCCCTTTAGCTCCCACATCTACCCCACACATGCCTCTAGGGCACAGTTCAGGTGGTAGAGTGCTTGCCCATCATGTACAGAGCCTGGGTTCAATCGCCAGCATGGCACAAACCCAATACAGAGGCGCACACCTATAGTCCCAGCTCTTGGACACGGAGCCATGAGGATCAAGGTTACATAGTAGGTTCAAGGCCAGCCTGAGCTTCGTGTGACAAAGTCTTAGAAAAAGAAAAGAGAGCCAGGCAAGGTGGCACATGCCTTTAATCCCAGCACTTAGGGAGGCAAAGACAGGTGGATCTCTGTGAGCTCAAGGCCAGCCTGGTCTACAGAGTTCCTGGACAGCCAAGGCTACACAGAGAGACCCTGTCTCAGGGAAAATGAAAAGAAAACCTGAGCATCGTGATGCACAACTTTAATATCAGCACTCAAGAGAGGCAGAGGCAAGAGGATCTCTGTGAGTTGAGGCCAGCCTGGTCTACAAAGTGAGTCCAGGACAGCCAGGGCTACACAGAGAAACCCTGTCTCCAAACAAACACAAAAGCAGAAACAGAAGTGAAATGAGAACTATGTGGATGTGATTTATGAGGAGACTGCTGGTGTTGTCTGCAAAGCGGAGCCCCAGAAGCCCTGTGCGTCTGCAGCTCCACTTCCTCCACCTGACTTGCATCCCAACGCAAAGAAGTTCAGACTCCCCCTCAACCACTCCCCTGGTCCCTGCTCCTCCTCCTCCTCTCGCTAGCTCTTGAACAGGCTTTCAACTTCTGTAGCTTCTGAAGGAAAAGGCAGGGCCCAGCAGGTGAGGTCCCCCAGGCCCATCACCAGAATCACCCCCTACCTGATCACCTCCTACCTCTTGTCCCTTCCCCTCTGGGTCTGCTCATTTCTGCCTCGGGCTTAAAGCTTGTTTCCTTCCCCGCCTGCTGCACCTGAGGTCCTCACTGTCACCTGCCTCCTCCTCGCCTTTCAGATCTTACTTCCTTGTCTTTCAGAGTCCCTCCTCCAACAGCCCCAGGTAAATTCCCATCAGCCTGTGTGACTTCTCTGCAGCGCAGGACCCCACTCCAGTTTCTTCCTGGCTTACTGGTTGCGTTTTCTCTTCAGAAGGGATCTTAGACCCCAGAGGCAAATCCCATGGGTCATAGATAGATGTCCAGGACTGTCTGCACCGTGGTCACTGATTCGAGATCCCCTGGGCCTGGATGGGTGCTGTACTACCAATCGAGTAGGCTTCTACATTGGTACATACACCACATACACACCTGTACACACATATACAAGCAGTACATAAGCAGGCATGCAAACACACACACACACACACACACACACACACACACACACACACACGTATGCAAGCACTTATGCTGCAGCCCATTAGCAGCTACACACAGACCCTTCTGGGAATCTGGCTCAGTGTGGCTTACTCTCTGTGATGAACTCACTATCTGTGATGAACTTACTATCTGTGACGAATTTACTATCTATAGGCTTGAACCCTGTTCTCATTCCCAGAGGGAAACAGGTCTCCTGGCTCACTTGGCTACAGCCATCCCGAGTCTTGAGGGGGAGGGGCTAGTGGAAATGCAGAGGTGAGCCAGGGAGGGGAGTCAGCCACAGAGCCAGTGATTGGAGGCCACCGTGGCTAAGATCACGCAGCTAGCACAATTTGGAGCAAGTGTCTTAACGTCTGAGCCCAAGTGTGAGGCAGGATCCTGACCCATCGCAGCTGAGGTGGCGGGACCTTTAAGAATGCGTAGTGTGTGCTGACGCGATAAGCCGGGGGGGGGGGGGGGGGGGTGAACATGAGGTTTTGTTCCCTTGCACTAAGACTGGGGATGAGTGAGTCCTGCGATGGATGTAGGCTGAGCCCATGTTTAAAGGGACCAACAGGGCAAGGATAAGATAATTGGGACCGGGCCATCTCTTAGCAAGAGAAGCGACTGTATTGGGAGCCAGAGGATTTTCCAAAGCACACTCACCCCAAAAATGTTGGTCTTTGAGGTACCGAGGATGGGGTTAACCACTGCACAGCCCTGGACCTGGCTGTACAGTGGTTGGGCCCAGCCAGCACACACCTACTTGTGTCTTCTTTGTTCAGCTGTCGTTTGCCCTGCCTGCGCACTGAGTCACTTGTGGGGCCTGTGACAGATGGCTGGGTGCTGTCATCATGGGTCACACTAAGGATCAGGGCCAGATCTCGGGGAACTCAGTGAAGACCTTCCGCTCCTTGTCCTACAGCGCCACCCACTGGAGAGCCAGAGGCAAACGCTGCGGAGATTCCTGGCCCCGCATCTTGAGCTGCGCTGGATTGATTCCTCTAACCTCATCAATTATTTGAGCCTATACAGAGCCCCACATCTGGGTCTGGTCTGATTCCATTGCTTCAAGTATCCTGTCACATGAGGCAAAGGCCTGCCTCCACTTGAGCTTAGCTTGGGGCTGGAGTGCGGCTGCCTGCCCCCTGTTGATCTAGCATAGAGAGGCCCTGCTGGCACTGGGAATTCATTTTGTTGACTTCGTTAGCCTACCTCTACCACAGTTCTCCCAGCAATTTCACAGGTTGAAAATTCATGTTCAAAAGACACTAGAACCCAGGGCTAGGGAGGTGCTATAGCCAGAAATTGCTTATCTTGCAAAAAATAAGTACTGCCTGCTTCTTCTCCCTCCTTCCTCCTTGACAGGGTCTCACTCTGTAGCCCTGGCTGTCCCGGAGCTTGCTATGTAGTCCAGGCTGGCTTCGAAATCACAGAGATCTGACTGCCTTTGCCTCCCAAGTGCTTGGATGAAGGTGTGTGTGCCAGCACACCTAGCCATGGGCCAGCAAAATCTAATCCCAGTGTCGAGGAGGCGAGTCCAGGTGGATCCCTGGAGTTTGCAGGCCAGAAATCTATCCTACTTGGCCAGCTCTCACCAAGCCATGGAAAGACTCCAGTTCAAATAAAATAGGTGGGTGGCTCCCGGGGGAATAACACATGAGGTTGATCTCTGACCCATTTTCTCCCAACACACACACACACACACACACACACACACACACACACACACACACACACACGAAAACTGACTTACTAAGAATCCCTACACATCATCCCAGAACCTGCGCCTAAAATGACTTCTCAACTAGGGGTGTTCAAATGGCAAATTTAGCTTTCCAACCTAGGTCCTCTTCCAACAATGCTGTGTGAGTGCAGGTGTCCTGAAGGCATGTGTCAAACCGAACCCCTGTTTTGGCTGTCCTCCAACACCATCAGTTAGAAGTTGGGAGCTTTCTCCCTCCTGGTTGGTCTCTTGTCACTGGTGTGTATACACTATCTCTAGGAGCCACGAGGAGGCATGAAGTCCGCCCTGGACTGCTTAGAAGATCTTTTGACTTGCTTTCTGAGGTGGGGGCAGGTGGTGCCAAGCAGATGTGCATCCAGCGGAAAGACACAGCATGTGTGGGCCTGTGGTACAGGAGTGTTGGGATGGAGCCCCTGAAAGAAGGGCTCACGAAGAAAAAAGAGTCCCAAGGAGCCACCTGGAACCTTCAAGGAGTGCTGTGGGGGTTGGTGTACCACTCCAGCAAAACTAGAACAGACAGCTAGCATGTGGGGCCCCGTCTCCTCCTGTGCTGGTCCCCACTGCCTACAGTCTAATTTCCAGATCCAAAACGAGCATCATTCATACTTTCCCCTTCTCTGGGATAACTAGATAGTAGGCTTCCTTTCCTCGAGCCATGGTCTCATGTAGCCCAGGCTGGCCTTGACCCCTCTATTTAGCCAAGAGTAACTCTGAACTTCTGGTCCTCCTGCTTCCATCTCCTGAGTGCTGGGATTGCAGACATGGCCTCCATACCGGTTTAACCTGGTACCAGGGATCGAACCCAGGGCTTCGAGCATGCTAGGCAAGCACTCCCAAACTGGACAAAAGCCCATCCCCCAGATAATAATGTTCTTAACTAGAAGAAAAGAAAGCTGCTTGTGAAATATAACTTGAATAGCAAAGGATTCTCTGAAAGCACAGGCATCAGTGGATGTCTACTACTTGCCTGAGATTTTTTTTTTTTTTTGAGACAGGATTTCTCTGTGTAGCCTTGGCTGTCCTGGACTCACTTTGTAGACCAGGCTGGCCTCGAACTCACAGCGATCCGCCTGCCTCTGCCTCCCGAGTGCTGGGGTTAAAGGCGTGTGTCACCACGCCCGGCCGTTGCCTGAGACATGTTAAACCCTAGGTCCAGGGAGGGCCTAACCTGACATTCTCGATCCTGGGTTCAATGCCAATGTCATACTGCACTTTACAAAAACACGCATCTGAAAGAAGCAGGTGAATCTCTGTGAGTTCGAGGCTAGCCTGGTCTACAAAGTGAGTCCAGGATAGCCAGGGCTACACAGAGAAACCCTGTCTCAAAAAACAAAAACAAAAAGGGATAGCCTGTTCTGTGTAGTGAGACCCTGTCTCAAAACCCACTTGGTATTTTTTCTTAAATAAATTAAGATTGCCAAGCCAGGGCTTGATAGAGAGGTGCATGCCTGGGTCCCAGTACATGAGAGCAGCAGGTCCAAGGTCAGAAGCTCTTCCTAGCCCCCCAACCAGTGCTGGCTTGGAAGCCGTAGACAGAGGGGTGCAGAGACAGAACCACCTTACAGTCACACCCCTGCCCTGGTGCTGAGCTGGGCCGGCACTGTGGCCACACTGCTCTGGGTTGTGTCTTCAGCATCTTCTCTCCCAGTTATCCTTGTGGACCACTTCACTGTCCTCATTTCCTTTCCCTGAGAAAAAATCCTTTGATGCTTGGGCTTTTCAGTAAGGGGAAAGAAAACACACATGATGGCTGGGGAGGGGGGGGGAAACAAACAAACCCTAAGCTAGCTCTCCCCAAACTCCATCCAGAGCCTTGCCCATGAAAAGCAAGCATTGTACCACTGAGCCATGTCCCCAGCCCTGGCGGCGAGGCTTTTGATTCAGGTGACAAACTAAACAAAGCATTCTTTTTTCTTTTTAGTGCTGGGATTGGAACTCAGGGCCTCACACATGTTAGGCAAATTCACTACCACTGAGCCCCGGTTCAGTGCTATGAAGGGGATTTAGATAGGACCATACAAGAATGGGTCCCTCTGTGACAGCCTGTGACTTGCTGGCATCTAGCATGAAGCACAGATTTAGGAGGAAGAAAGGGAACGGGGAAAGGAAGAAACCAACTGCTGTCCTTCTGGTTTCAGGGGCTCCCCAAGGGCTGTGACCTCAACAAGCACAAAGAATTGAGAACAGCCTGGCCTCAAGGCTTGCTGTTGGTCCAGAGCCTTTTAGACCCATCTGCCTGAGAGTATAGAGATGCCCCCAGGCCTAACCTACACCCCCAACCCGCCACCCTAACAACTGGCTTTCATAGGAAGGTCCTGGGCAAAGGAGGGAAGTGCTGTCTCCTGGGGCTGGGGAGCCAAGCCCGGGGCTCTAGTCTGCAGACACGAGTGGCTGCCGTGACACTATCAATGGCACAACCAACAGGAGATGCCTGGGAAGAACCGCAGAAAGTGGGTGCCATGAGCCTCAGTTTGTAGACGGAAAGTCAAAACAAAACGAAACTCTGAAAAACAAGCAAGCCTCAGAAAACAATCTGCACTTTCTTTTCTTTTCTTTTCTTTTTAAAGTGACTTTTCTTGGGTCCTAGAACAGAGGTTCAGGTGGGGCAGGTAGAGACTTCAAGGGAATACCAAAATAACTTAGCAGCCGAGACAGTATTTAAAGTGAAGTCATGTAAAAAAAGAAAGAAAGAAAAAAAAGTAAAACCCAAGATGGATAAAAAACATCTTAAATGAAGGTTTGCCTGGGTCACTAGGTCCTAGTCTGAGATTTGGAGCTAGGATTCAATATCCCTGGCCAATTCTTGAGTCAGTATTCAGAATCACCTGGCCCCATTTCTCAGTGACACCAGTGCTTGAAGGATGGCCCTTTAGATATATTAGCACAGACCTCAGGGGCATCCGGTAAAGACACGGAGACTTCTCTGTGTTGCTCCTCCTGCACAGCCACGTAAGCAAAAAGAGCAGAAACAAGCCTGCGTCCAATTCCATGGCTGAGCGGGGCTGGGGAAAGGAGAGGGGGAGGGGAGGGAGGGAGGGATGGGGAAGAAAGAGAGAGACAGAGAGAGAGAGAGAGAGAGAGAGAGAGAGAGACAGAGACAGAGACAGAGACAGAGACAGAGAGAGAGAGAGGAGGTGGAAAACTGGGAAAATGGAATGCTTGGGTCTAGCCTTGACACAAAGCCAATCTAGGTCTGTGGCCCTTTGATGGAGAAGGTTGTGGATTCTACAGCCAGGCTGCGGCAGCACACCACTCACAGGCTTCTCCCATCCCCGTGTGTGTGTGTGTGTGTGTGTGTGTGTGTGTGTGTGTGTGTGTGTGTGCACGCGCCTTTGTAGGAAAGGAAAACTTGAGCCGGGGAAGCTGGAGATCCTAGTTCAGAGGCAAGCAGGCAGCAGAGCTCCTAAAGACTTGTCCTTTTACCTTCCTGCCCTGGCCCTACCTCTCCGGCTGGGGGGGGGGCGGGGTGTCTTGAGTTGGGGGTGGATGGAGCTCTGAATCTGTGAGAGGCAATCTCACGCACAGAGGGGCATGCTGGAGTGACGGCACTGGGTCCTGGGGTAACACAGACTGGACCCATGGAAAAGCCCAGATTTCCTTAATTTTACTCCTTAATTCCTTTGAGGCCAAGGACTGCTAGAGGACAGGCAAAGAGGCTGGTCAACCTCCTACGGTGTAATGGGCCGGCTGGGGGGAGGGGGTGGGGTGGGAGGCTGTGCTCAGAGAGGCTGGAACGCCTACAGAGGTTTGCACCCAACCTCTTAGGAGCTCAAAGTCCTGCCAACCAGGCCTCCCCGTTGAAGAGGGGATTCGATCCAGGCTCTCTGGACCACTTGGTAAAAATTTCCTCTCCTATCTCTCCTTCCCAGACAAACAGAAGGGCAGGTGAGTCCGCACACTCATCCTGGGCGGCTTCAGACAGGCTGAGGTGTGCCGGAGGCAGGGAGGAGTACCTCTTGTGAGAGAGGGCTAGACCTTAAATTCCAAACGAAACACCCTACACAGCTTCAGATGACAATAATTCAATACTAATGGTGTTATATTAACCAGCTGTTAAATATTTTGGGGTCCCCCCCAAAAGTGTAGAGAAGCCAGCTCTGGCTGCAAGAGATTGGGCCTCTGCGTGCCTTATTTTCCCCCTGCTCTGAGAAGGATCTCTCTGCCTGGTTGCACCCTGCCTGATCTGTGAGACTATAGACTTCACATTTTTAAAAAAGCTGAGTCGGAGATCTCTGTCCAAGCCTAAGATTTAGAAGCCTGGCCAGGTCGGGAGTGGCTAGGAACCCCTGAGGCAGAAGAGGCTTCAGGTGTAGCTACAGAAACCGCAGCTCTTTGCAGCTGCGTCCGCAGTGTTTTACAGGCCCTGCATGAGTGAGGGGTCTGCAACTCATGTGGGTTTAGGGTGCTGCGAAATATGAGGATCCTTCGGAGATGAGAAACATCAGAGGTGTGGGGACTGGGGAGGGGGATCAGCCTGCAGAGAAGCCGAAGCTGGCGGCTGGTAGGAAGGCCCCGAGACACCTCACTTTCGTTGATTTATGACTCTCATCCCCCATCCACCAACATTGAAAAGAAAGACAGGCAAGGCCCGGCGGGAGGCGCCCGGCGCTGAGGCCGCCGAGCTCCGGCCGGCCGTGGCCCCCGCCCTCCCGCCTCCCCGAGACAGCTTGCAGCCGAGACCGGCCCGCAGTCCCCCGGGAGCAGCGGGTCCACGCTCCCAGGCGGGCAGGCCGGCGGCGGGGCCGCTTCCAATCTGCCGGCAGGAGCAGAGGGAGCGTCCGGGGGGGCGGGCGCGAGGCCACCGCCGGCCCAGCCCGAGAGAGGACAAAGTTTCCGTTCTGCGCGCTGCGAAGGGCCACTACCAGCCGGAGATCGCATTTGCTTGGTGCGGGAGCTTAACGATTCTTCCGCGGCTTCAGACGCCGACGCGAATACGAGGACACGGATAGTTTCCCAGGGTCCCAGGGCGAGGGTGGGAGTGCGCAGAAGGGCAAAGTCTAGGCTTTCTGCGAGCCTCTGGCCTCCGGGCCCCTGCTGCAGTGGTGCGCAACTCTGCTCACTCTCAGACCGGGGCACAGTCAATCCTGAGGCTGAGCGCAGAGAATCCACGCCCTTGACCGGTTGCCGCTACTTTGGGGATCTGGGCCCCCAACACTACCTGAGGCTGACCCCACACAGGCATCGAACTATAGCGAGGTGGTGGGGTCCGGAGGGCGAAGGGCGAAGGGGAAAAGGCCGTATTTTTATCTTCAGCACTGCCTTGAAAATATATTCCAAGCTACCACGGCTGAGCGGTGTCTACCAAGCTGGTCTTAGACATCCTTGTGCGAGTCAAAACTTGCATTGTCTTGTCTAGAGGTACAACACACACACACACACACACACACACACACACACACACACACACACACACAGGCACGCACTTATCCAAAAACCACTAGCTTCTTAGGACATGCGCCCCAGGGAGGCCACTGGCTGGGGATGAAGAGGTCACTGCCTTCTTTGTTTCTTGTGTCGCCTCCCTCGGGCCACAGTCATATCCATGGGTCCCTTTAACGGTCCAGACTTGATCTTTCCCACGGCTTAACTCCCGCCTCTAAGTAAAGCAGCACTCTGTCTCTTCTCCTAAAGACACAAGGCCTAACCTTCTGCTCCGGGACAGCAGGCCCAAAAGAATTGTCGTGTGTGTGTGTGTGTGTGTGTGTGTGTGTGTGTGTGTGTGTGAGAGAGAGAGAGAGAGAGAGAGAGAGAGAGAGAGAGAGAGAGAGAGATCTCAAACAGAAGCAAAACACCCTGAAAACAAAATTTTACATGTTTTAGATGCTTTCTCCTACTAGAAAGGCATTCCCTACACACTCTACCGGGTTTTGCTGCCATTTTGTGGGATGAGAAAGGAAAAATGGGAGGAGAAGGGCCCTAGGATCGCTGTTCTGTCGAGTAGCTTGAATAATTGTGGACAGGCTCGGGAAAAGGCATCCCAACTACAGGCCACGCAGCCCGCTGGCCCTCCTCCCGCCGGCCCCTGCGCCCCCCACCCCTTGGTTAATCATCTTCATTAGGGGCGTCATCGCCGACCTAATGAAAGCAAACTGTGTGGAAATCGCCGGTAAACAGTTAGGTCTGGGCTGTAATTAATTCAGTGTCTCTTTTAATCAAACTGGAAAAGAATCGGGCCTCGGCTTATGGAGCCGTGACATCACCCCCAAAATCGGCCGGAGCCAATCAGCGTCATCACTCCGGGGACACGTGGGTGAGTCCCCTTTAAAAAAAAAAACACAACACAACGAAAAAAAAAAGAGAGAGAGAGAGAGAGAAACAACAACAACAAAAAGCCAGCCCCAAAGTAAAAGTGACACAAGTTCAATTTTTTTTTTTTTAAGAAGGGTGGGTGGCGAAGGTGCGCGCGGAGGACAGGTGAGAGCTGCAGTGGGAGCCGCGCGGGCGCTGTCCACGGTGCTGACGGGTTCTGGCGGGGCCGAGCGCGCACGCAGGATCTCCGGGGCCAGGTGGAGAGCTTCATGATCCGCAGGCCGCTGCCGCTGTCCGCGGTGCTGAGGCCTCCAGGTGCGCTCTGTTCTGCCTGCCGATCCCGCGGCCCGGCCGGGCTACTGCATGCCGTGCTGACCCCTGCCCTCGGCTACGGTTTGCCAGGAGGAAGCGTGCGGTTTGGATTTTGCTTTTTAAAAAGACGACCTTGATAGAGATTCCAACACCTTCGCGTTTTCTTCTGTGCCAAAGGGGCCCTTAGGCCGTTTTTCTACCCTTTGGCTCTCCCCAACTTGGCGCGCCCTCCTCCCATTCCTCCCTGACACTCCCACCACCAGCCCCCCCTCGGCTCGGCGGCTCGGCGCGGTGCTGCAGAAGACGCGTTGAGCCCTTTTGGATGTAATGCGCAGAGGAGGTTGGCCCAGAGCTCCCGGGCTCCCCCAAGGCTGAACTCTGTCCAAGGTGCCCACAGGCTCCCTGCCCGCCTTCCCCAATGCCAGCCCGCAGCTAGGGGCAGGGGCAGCGGCGGCTGGGGTTGGGGGTGGGTGGGGAGCTTTTTGGGAGGACAGGTCGCAGCTTGGCTATGGAAGGCTCCAATGGCTTTGGGATTGACTCCATTCTCTCCCACCGAGCGGGCAGCCCCGCCCTTCCCAAGGGGGACCCCTTGCTTGGGGACTGTCGGTCACCCCTGGAGCTAAGTCCACGCTCAGAGAGCAGCAGCGACTGCTCTTCGCCAGCCTCGCCCGGAAGAGACTGTCTGGAGACCAGTACCTCACGGCCTGGTGCTGCATCTGGCCCAGGTTTGGACTCCCACCTACAGCCGGGGCAGCTTTCAGCCCCAGCCCAGTCGCGAACCGTCACCTCCTCCTTTCTGATCAGGGACATCCTTGCTGACTGCAAACCTCTCGCGGCCTGTGCACCCTACTCTAGCAGTGGGCAGCCTGCAGCCCCCGAGCCTGGGGGCCGCCTTGCGGCCAAGGCCGGGGAGGACTTTCGTGACAAGCTGGACAAAAGTGTCAGCAGCGCTTCGTCAGACTCTGAGTACAAAGGTAAGAAAAACAAGGTGAAAACGGGGTTGGAGGGGGGGAGTCTTTAAAAGTGACATTTAAAACTTGAGAGCACACACTTGGAGACAGGACATAGTCATCCCAGGGCTCCCCCAGGGCCAGGCTGAGAACTGGTTTTGTGTAGACCTCTCTGCCAGCCCCAAGATTGGGCCCTAGAGCAACAAAGAGTTCAACGTGTGTGGCCCGGGAAAAGCTGAGGGGGATATTGTGTGTAGAGGAGACCAAGTCTCTCCAGATGCACAAAGCAAACTTTGTAACTTCCTGACCACCGGGACCACAATTCTTCCACTAGCTTTACTGATAAGCAGGAGCCTCCCCTTCTGAGGATCCCTGGGAGGGGACCTCGCAGCTGTACACAGCTTTGTCCAGAGAGAAAGCCTGGCAGAAGATTCCTGCCAGAGCCCTTAGTACAATAAGACTTTTCTGGCTCTTAATCTGAATCTCCCAACAAGAGGAAAAAGTGGGCCTCCCCACCCACTGGATGCAATGAAGTCTGAGGCCTGTGAGGAACAGGCAGCTTGGCCAGGTGGCACCTGGAGGGGGAAGGACCCCCACATCTCACACAGCAGCTCGCTCTCTCTGGGCTGGGTCTTCAGTGGGTTGAATACTGATTATCGGGCTGTTTTAAGACCTGGAGATTCCCGAATGACTCCCACCGTCACTTTGGGAATCTTTGTGGTGGCTTCTTGTTCTGTCTCAACCAGGGAGCTGAGATGGTATCAAAAGGAAGGGGGGGGGGAGGGAAAGAAAGGAAGAAAAGGGAGGGAGGAGAGAAAGAAAGTGCTCCTTAGCTCTGTGTCTTATCTTTAGGCTCCGCCCTGACTTTAGTTGTTTATTGGGTCCAGGGGCACAAAGTTCTTTCCAGGAAGAAGTTAAGGGGAAGAGGCCACGGATGTCAGAGGACTCTGTGGATGGCGATCACTTCCAACCAGCAGAAAACTAGGAGCTGGTGGAGACTGCTCCTGGTTTTGTAACTATTCTAATTAGTTCCCCAAGCATCTTCCTTGGGCCAAGACTTTGCTATAAAGTCGGCATCATTGCTGCCTGCTCCTCCTGGTCTCCATTTGTGCTGAGGTTCACAAAATTTTAGTTACAGTCGCTGAATTCTTCCTCCCACTTGAGATCTGTTTTGGGGGTAGCCGCAGACTCCAAACTGAAGGCCCTGGCGGGGGGGGGGGCAGTTCTAGTCTACATCTCATGTCTCTCTTCTTCCCCCACTAAAAATGACTAGGCCAGTGTGTGGACCCATCATCTCTAGAAAGCACAGCACTCAGGAAAACTCTAGAGGTGTTTGGGAAACTTGGCTCTGGCAGCGCACCGTTCTCTCCTTCCAGGGCCCTGTTTAGAGAAGCAAAGAGAACCTTCAAGAAAGGTGTGTGTGTGTGTGTGTGTGTGTGTGTGTGTGTGTGTGTGTGTGTGTGTGTGTGTTTTATGCCAGCCCTACCTAGCTTCATAATTAGGGTAAAGAGCAATCGGGTCCAGCCCTGCCTGTGCAAACAGTTGCCTCCTTTTATATATTTGTCCCCAAGCAGAATTTTGAGGAGAGATTCCATTTCGCTTAAGATAATTGGGATATCAATTTTCTTCTCCTGTCCCTGATGATATCTGAGGAGGGAGATGATGAGAGCTGCTGTCTACATATCACTTAAACAGGTTTGCAGCCGAGGAAGCCGTAGAAAGTTCCAGCCACCCCTAGGCACTGGCTGTTGCTCTTGCCCTTAACAAAATTCTCTGAAGTGAACTGTGAACCAACTCTCTCTCTCTCTCTCTCTCTCTCTCTCTCTCTCTCTCTCTCTGTGTGTGTGTGTGTGTGTGTGTGTGTGTGACTTTTGCAGAGACTGAGTTAGGAAGCTGGTTTGAGAGACAGACACAGGAGCCAGCCCTTAGGTGCATTTAAGCCCATCACCGCCAGCCACTGTCTACCCGCCACCCCCACCCCACCCTCAGCTACTTAATCCTTAGAGGCAGGGGTGGGGGAACCAGCCGGTCTCATCACAAGTTTCTGGTGTAAAAGCTTTCTTAAATAACATTTACCGAAGTTGGACCAGGGCTTTGGAAGTAAGGTGGTAACAGTATCCTGGCTGGAGCCTAGGCTCTTGGAGGAACCGGGGCTTGCCTCCACACAGAAAGGGTCTCTGGCCCTCAGGCTCTAGACCGATGGGATGCAGCTCTGAAGGCAAAGTCTGAGAAACAGACACATGTTAGACAGACTGAACTGGGTGAGTCCCAAAGTCTCCGGCCGAACCCAGAAAGGACTGGCGTTTAAAAAAAAGAAAAGCGGCTCGTCATTTCAGCCGGAATAAGGGATAAGTAGTCCAGGTAATTAGGGGGTAAAGTAAGATTTCTGCAATATCAAGTTTGAAGTTTAAATAACGGTAAAGTGTTAGGCTTTCTAGGGAGAAACGTCATCTTTATCCCCGTGGTTCCGAATCCTCCCAGCGGAGGCTGAAGGCAGAAGGCCCGTCCAGGGCAGTTACTTCACGGATGCTAGGGCTCCTGGCTCCCTAAGAAGCGCCGCCTTTCCGGCTGAAAAGCCTCCCTCCCCAGTGGCTCAATTAACCGGATTATTGTTTCCTACAGAGAGAAATCACCTCTCATTCAGCTGAACCCTGTCACAGCAAATGCCAGGCACAATGAAACTCACCATAAAAGAAACTAAAGAGAGCAGGGGGTAGGATGGGTGGGCACCGCAGCCTAAAGGGTTATTTTGGGAGAAGTGGACTGACTATTGCGTTTCAATCTCTTCTTTGAAGAAAGAGCTGGGAAGGCCGGACTTGTTCCGTTAAATGTGTGTTTTCAGTTGTCAACCTCAACGAAAGTAGAGGAAAACGAACTCATTTAGCTCTGTCCCGTCTATGTTGGACCGCAGGAGCGGGGAACAGACGGCCATTTGCCCGATCGAGGACTGTAGCGCGGGTTGGGTGGGAGCCACAGCGGGCACAACGAAGAAGCCCCGAGCTCTGTGATACGTGCAGCCCTTGGCGCCCAGGGATGACGGATATTTCTCCCAGCGCTTTGGTGCCCTCAGATACCCGCACCCTGCCGACCTTCCATCCGCATAGTTCGGAAGTAGCCTAGGAGTCCATCTCTAAAGATTGCTGGCCAAACTAGAGTCGGTGAGGCTTGGGCATAATTATCTGCTCGTTGGGATGTCGGAGTGCTGAGGAGCAAATAGGGTTTTATTTCTCCACGCGGACTTTGCGCCCAAACGCGGCGCCCATACCCCAGAAACCCGTTTTTGGCCAGTGGCTTACTAGGCCGATCCGCCCCGAGGCTGGCTTTGATCTCTCTGGGGGAATGAGGCGGGGGGGGGGGGGGGGGGAAGGAGAGTTGAGGCTCTTCAGGGAGCTAGTGGCTCTGGCCCCGTACACTTCCGATTCCGTTCAATCTTCGCTCACGTTTCACACTCTTCTGTGGGCCTGGAATCCTAGCTCCGATGGCCGTGCCGCAATGTCCCCACGGGCTTCGGTGCTGCGGGATCGCAGAGGTCTGCGCCCTGACGACGGGGACGCGAGGCCGCAGGCACCCTAACTCTGATAAGCCCTGTGTGTCTCCGCAGTGAAGGAAGAGGGCGACCGCGAGATCTCCAGCTCTAGGGACAGTCCCCCGGTGCGCCTGAAAAAGCCACGCAAAGCACGCACCGCCTTCACCGACCATCAGCTGGCGCAGCTGGAGCGTAGCTTCGAGCGGCAGAAATACCTGAGCGTGCAAGACCGCATGGAGCTGGCCGCTTCGCTCAACCTCACCGACACGCAGGTCAAGACCTGGTACCAGAACCGCAGGTGAGGTTTCGCTGCAGGACTGCAGGGCGGCGTGGGTAAGGGGCTTCTTCTGGAGCCTTGGGTCTCTCCCGTGAAGCAAAAGTAGGGAAACTGAGGCTCTGAGAAAAGACCTTGCCCTAAGTCCAACAGTGAGGACAGAAAGGACACTACACTGGAATCCAAGACAGGTGGACCCGCCCCGCAGGAAGGCTAACAGAGATTCAAGGCCTGCTTCGCCCCAACCCAAGTCCCCAAGGACAGCCCTAGGCTAGGCTTTGAGGCTTCTGGGCTCTTCGGATGGAAGGCGCAAGCCCTTAGCGGAGATTGGCAGCTCCAGTCTCCAGAGGGCAGAGAGGTCCCTGAGGTGGTTGTAGTAAGGGGTCACACCTGCCTACCTCTCAGATCATTTCCTCTTTGGGCCTCCTAGTATTTACAGCCAGCTCCTGTGGCATAGAGAGACTGGGAAATTGGTATTAAAACACTGGTCTTGAACCTGTTTCTCAGTCTCCCTTTTGGACATTCATAGGATTTAAATTCATAGGTACAATACCCGTGCACAGACAGGTCAGGCTGCATAGTGACACACTCTCTCACACAGTTAGCAGAGGCAGGAATGGTGCCTTCCATAAACAAGCCGCAGAAACACACAGCCCCATTAATAATAAATACCGATTACTGCTTCGGGCATCAATAATTAAGGCTCGTTGCAGTAATTACACAATTATGACGATGATGAATTATTCAGGGGGGGAAACGGGGGTAGTGTGACTGAGCCCACCTCAACCTCACTGGAACCCAGGCAGGCGTAGCCAATCTCACTCTAGGTGAGTTTTAGAAGCTGTAGGTTTGACTTCCTCACTCTGCCTTGCCCTACACCGCCCAACTTTTGGGCCAGAGGGTCTTGGGGGCTAGCTAGCCCCAGGTCTCAAATCTGGAAGGCCTGAGTGTAGGCAGAGCTGGGAAAGAAAGTGTGTGCATTCTTCCAGAGACATCTTCGCTTGGATTCCCAGCCTGCTTGCTTGAAGTCCAGGCCTTTAGGGCTACACGGGGGCCGGGGGAGGGGGCAGGCAGACGGGCACGGACACCCTCTCTGTCACTCCACAGTCATTAGGCCATCCCGGGGGTGGGGGGTGGGGGGGAAGCATACCCAGAGGGAGCCCCATCGTGTGAGTTTGTAAGTGCACTTGGGCGTCAGATATTCTGGTTTGGAGCAGGGGTTCTGCCTGCCACTTTGCAGACCACCATGAAAACTAGCTCACACCTCAAGCTTTTAATCTGTAAAATGGGGACAAAAGTCATGAAAAGCCAGTGGAAGAGGGAATGATGCACGATGCATTTGATATGGGCACTCCATTATCAACAAAACTGGCATGCTCTCTGTTGGCCGTCCTGCGGCACTCCGTGCCAATCACTAGAAAGGGGCAAAGGTTATGAGTGTCCTAATCCTGACCTCTGTCTTGATTTCGGTTCCTAGGACTAAATGGAAGCGACAGACAGCCGTGGGACTGGAGCTGCTTGCGGAGGCAGGCAATTACTCGGCGCTCCAGAGAATGTTCCCGTCGCCTTATTTCTACCCGCAGAGTCTCGTTTCCAACCTGGACCCGGGCGCCGCACTCTATCTGTACCGCGGCCCCAGCGCGCCACCACCCGCTCTCCAGAGACCTCTGGTGCCCCGCATCCTCATCCACGGACTCCAGGGCGCCAGCGAGCCGCCCCCGCCGCTTCCCCCACTGCCCGGCGTCCTCCCGCGCGCCGCGCAGCCTCGGTGAGGCGCCCTCTTTCTCCCAGCCATGCTTTGGGGCCCCCCTTCCCCCTCCACTCAAGCTGGGCGCCCTGGAGCAGGGCTGCTGGGCTCACCGCCGCAGCCCAGTGTCCCTGAGGGGGCGATAAATCCACTGAGGGTACCCCTCCCCTGCGTCCTCTCTCCTGGCGGCTCCATCCAGGAGCCACTTACACCCGCTGGATGTACATAAGCGCCCCTGCCCACCTCCCACCCACCCCCGTCCCTGTGGGACCCCCAGGTGGCCTCTGCCCCTCAGCAGCAGGTAGGGGAGGTCCGTGCCCCAGCCCCGGGGCCACCCTTCTTGCACCTTTGCCGGACAGGGTTGGAGAGCAGTACGGAGCTATCCACCCATTTCCTCGCCCCCCACCACCCAGTCCTGGGCTAGCGGCGACCTGTACATACATTGTGCAAAGTGTATATGAAGTTATTTATTCGTGACCCATGAGCCCGTGACCGTATCTGTGCGTCAGTTGAGTCTGTGGCCTGTGCCCTCCCAGTCCCGGGTGGGGCAGGAAGGGGCCAAGAGGACTTGCCCACGCATCCTGGCCTCCAGCTCCGCCCCCTCTACCCAGGTTCCGGGGCAGCCAGACCTCTTGGGTTCTCTTTTTTAAATGTGGAAATAAACTTCTTACAAATGACCAGGCGCCTGTCCGCGCTACCGTCCGTTGGTTCCCACTCAGGCCCCCTCCCGTCCTTTACTTCATAAAAACAAACAAAACTAAAACAAAACCTCGGCATCTCTTGAACTAAAGTAGTAAAGTTTTGTTTCCCTCTTGCCCCGGTCCCTGGGTGCTATGGTAGGGGACCCCGGCTGGACTCCCAGAGGTCTCGCCGTTTCCACATCGAGGCGAGCCCTTCTCTCCCCATCTGACTCGTCCCACTTCCACACGGTCTTGGGGCCACGGGCGAGGCTAGCGCGGGGCTTCCCTCAGCTGCGTCCCAGGCCGCGAAGCACTCACTGAGCCGACTCATCTGGCTCAGACCGGGGCGCTGGCAGCTGGTGACCAGCCCTGCGGGCGCGGGGCAGACAGATGGACTCCGAGGCTGCTCGCCGTGGCCCCACCCTCCCCGGCCCGGCGCCCTTGGTTCTGGCTACCCGCAGCTCCTAGTCTCTAACGCCTGGTAGGACCCCACCGGCTTTTCGCGAGCTTGATGCTACGTCGGGCAACCCTTTGCTCTCTCTCCATCCTTCCCCCTCCCCCTGCCCTGGGAGGAAATAGGAGCGCGCGGGGCGGGGGTTGGGGGGTGGGGGCGTGAGGAGAACGGGGGACCGGGATCGCACTATTCGCCTCTGGCTCTGAGATCTCAGGGGAGTCAGACTCCAGATCACGTTCAAAGAGCCAAGGTCATCTCCTGACACCAATCGGTCTCCCGGGATATGGGCGCAGGTGCTCCTCCTCCCCCACACCACCTGCAGCACACTGACCTGCAAGAGGGTAGAAATACCGGGGAGTTTGGATGCTTTGCAAGCCCAGCACCCTCCTAGCAATTCTGGCCAACTGTTCTGGGAGAGAACCGGGCAATGGAGAGAGGGGGCGCGTTCAGAAAGCACCCACTCCCCCTAGCCCCCCAAGCACAGCCAGTTAGTTCGGTTACTGTTTCCTCCCCACCCCCCAGCATCCTCACACCCAAGCTTTTTTTCCTGGGATGGTGCGGTATTATTCTAATTTTGCAAAATGCACAGCAGCTAATTAAGTCAAGGAGCCCCTCGGCTTTCAAGTTCTTTTGCATGTGAATGCGGGTTGGTAAATCCCTCGATCTGGCTGTGGTGGGGTGTGAGGGGGGACTGTCCCCAACTCAGGGTTAATGAAGTGGGAAAGGAGTCTCTCATAGCCTCCTGCAAACAAAACCCCCCAAGCAACAAACCCTGCCCAAATCCTACACGGATTGACTTAAACCCAGGGGATAAGTGCTTTAAATTAATCTCATTGAATAAGAATGAGACCAAACAAAACTCTTTAAAATCATATTAAAAATCTATCAAAGGACAACTTGCGGTGGTGTGCTTTTCATTTTGTGAGAGTGGAGGAGGCAGGCTGGAGCAGCCACCCTCACATTTACACAGCGCAGTGTAAACCGCAGACACATTCTGACTATGTAATTGTCCTTGTACCGCAGAGGCGATTTCATATCTTACATTAATGAAGAACAAGGCTTCCCTACAAGTTTATAATTACAATATTTTAAGTTGTCCTGCACATCCCATCTGTAATAATAACTTTGCAACCTCTGCAGTGAGGTGGGCTTGCGCTTCCCATCCATCTAGAAAGCTAAATTGTTTTCTCCGTTCCTAACCCAGGGGCTGGGTGCCCTCGCTTAAAATAGGAAGAAAAAAAAAAAACAATAGGCAGGTCCTGAAAGGCACTCTTTCCTAAATCTGGACTCCAAAGGGCGGGACAATGAAGTTTAAGAGGTTGGCTTTCCCAGCTGGCTGTCAGCTGCAAGGCTTCTGGGACCTGGGCCGCTTTTTAATTTTTTTATTGGGGGGGAGGTGGGGGGAGGCACTGCCCCAACTTGGCTCTATAGTTTTCTATGGTCTAGCAGACTAAGTTTGGAGGTCACAGAGGCAAATTGGGAAGGCTGCTAATCACTTTTCAACCAGGGAAACTTGGCACTGGAGAGGCCTGAAGGTCCCATCTCTGGGGGTGGAGGTTGTGTAGTGATGGCTTCTGCTGGCTGTGTCAGGTTGGCCACTGGCAGCTTAGAATCACCTGCGCTGAGGGGCCCACTCTCCTCTTCCTTCCCTCTTGTGCCAGGGAGGAAAGGTCAGGAGACAGCAGCTCACCAAGAGCTCTCTGCCCTCCAGCGGTGGCTCTTCACAAGATCAACAGCAGCTAGGGAAGGCATTGGGACCCCTCAACTAGCAGGCCACAGCCACAACACTCCCTTCACTGAATTTTCTGAGACTTTAATATGGCAACTAGGCAGAGCCAGAGAAATGCTAAATCTGGGACCTTAGAAATCAGACTGTGTGACTAGAATGGGAAATAGTGTCCACCTGATCCCTGGGATGCACAACCTATGAAGATCCACAGGAGACTCATTTTAAGGTTGTTTACATTTAGAGACCGTCAACCTTTAATAAGGAGTTGTCTCCTTATTGACTGGGTACTATGCTAACTAAACAGCAGGTCCACCCAGCAGCTCTGACAGGGTACCCTTGCGAAGTTAGAAAACTACATTAATTTCAACTTTAGGGTGAGTGTCCTTGGTACTCCAGTAATGTCCCAGCACACCTCACAGTCCTGCAGCTGAGCTGTTAGGGGTTGTTGCAGGGAGGCAGGAGCAGGTTTTCAGGTGGCCATCCTGATTACAGGCACTAATCCTGTTCCACATAGCTGGCCGAATCCTGACAGTCTGATGCCTTGTTTTCCATCAAAAGCATAAGAGTCATTACAAATCCAAAGAATGGTGGCCGATCTGTCCAGTTCGACACCTGCTGCAGCTTCAAATTACCCTTAGACACCTCACCAACAGGCTCTACTGCTTCTGTGACTGCCAGCCCTGGCAAGGCCGAGCTTCCCCTTCCACAGGTTTTTCCCCCCTAGTGTGGGTATTCACTGACCTTCCCTTTCCCCGACCCTGCTAGCTCCCACTAGCACCTGCATGGGGCCTGGGAGGGCTGGGCACACTAACCCAGAGGAAAGCAGGCACAGAATGGTGTCTGAGGGAGCATGCTGAGCTTTAACCCTTTCTCTCGTGAGTCCTCTGCAGTGTCCAAATCTTACATTTATTGCAAAATCAATACACTCCAGGGGTCCTCTTTCAAACCTCCCAGAAACACAATGGTGTGTGGGTTCTGGGTCTAGGTCACACACAAGGACCTCAGACCTCGCTGGAAGACAGGCTTCCATAGCAAAAGGCAAATAATAGAAAGGCAACAGTAAATCAATTAGCCCAGAGTCAGCGCCGACATGAAAGCGAGGCAATGCACGTGACACTGCCGTGCTTGTGGAAGACATCGGTGTCGCCCGCAGCTCATCCAGGTTTTTGACCTACAGTCAAAGCTCTCTTGGTCTTTTCTAAGAGAACATGTGGACTAAGAAAATAACTATTCAACAAATACTTTATCCTTTTGTACAATTCCAGTTTTTTTTAAAAATTATTATTATTATTATTATTTTTTTTTTTGTTTTCTCAAGACAGGGTCTCTCTGTGTAGCCTTGGCTGTCCTGGACTTGCATTGTAGTCCAGGTTGTCCTGGAACTCACAGTGATCCACCTGCCTTTGCTTTCCGAGTGCTGGGATTAAAGGCGTGCGCCACCGGCCTCAATCACAGTTTTTAACATTCTTACAAGACTCATGCAATGCACACGCAGCCGCTTCGTCTGGAAAGCCTGCCGGGAGCCACACTCCTCTCGGCTGATGCGCAGGACGCTTGCTGCCCCTGTTCACAATCCTACCAGAGGCCGGAGCAAAGGCAGACGACTATGTAGCACTGACCATCAGGCCTCCTCCTCCACCAGGGGAGGTCTGTGCTCGTGTGAACCTCCATTCTGGGAGAGGTGCCAGTTATTTTTCAGAAGCTTCGATGATAAGAACAGGACATCCAATCTCAAGCCACAGGCCATGTTGGAGTCACCCTGACTGGTCCTGTAGAGATTAAGAACCAAAAGAGCCTTCTGGCTGGGCGCAGCTTCATTTTCTCCAGGGCCTGGGCTTGCTGGGTGCCACCTGGGAGCCCCGCTGCTTGCCTTGCTTTTTGCCCTTTGTGCCGCTGGCCTCCAGCCCGCTTGAGTACTCTGAGCGCAGGACTTCAGCAAGCACATGGTGGTGCTTGCTCTGAGTCTTCCTCTGAGGGTCGGGCCTGAGGAACAGTAACAGCGGAGGGGAAGAAGACACGTTAGTGTTTTTCTTTCCTCCTTGGAAAGAGGCTGACAGCAGCTGGTTGTGAGACCAAGAGGCTGACATTTTTGTATTAGCAGAAGAGCAATCTCTTCAATAGCACTTGTTTTGATATTCTATGCACCAGAAGATTAGATACGGTGCTGACAGATTTTCATAATGGTGGCAAAATATCATGGCATTTTTAAAAGTGAGGCTTTGTTCTGTGTTGTTTTCATGAGGGAAAAAAGAAGAAGCCTACACTCTCACACTCCAACAGCAAATCAGGTGTATGAGACAGCAGTTTAGCCACGGACGGGAAAGCCCACAGAAACCTGATAGAGCAAAGCAGTTAGCTGCACAGCTTCCATGTGCAGGGCCCCGGGGATGAACCCTTGAGGGCAGACTGTAGGCACAGGGCCCTGCCAGGCCAGCCTCAAAGGCCAGGTATCCACACAGATGCTCTAACACTCACTAGAGTGCAGAAGACACCCTGATCCCACAAAACCTGCTGCTTTCCAACTTGACAGCAGGGACTATGGTCAAAATAAGCAGTCTTTTAAAGTCCAAGAATTAGACACAGCCAGCACTGTGCTATTAGCCTGATTAGGAAGGACTGAAGAACCGCATTATAATAAAGGTAAAGTCATTTAAAATCCTATGCAGAGCACAGGCTGGAGTTTTTTCTTGCAGCAGAGGAAGAGTCAGCCTTTGCTAGCAAAAAGGGTCTGAGGAAAAACTGTATTAGCAATGATGTTTAGGTCTTTATTTATTCAATGGATGTGCTGGGGGCAGGGCTTAAGACCACTAGCACCACACATCCTGCATCCATGTTATCCTCATTTTCCAGGTAAGCACTATGGACCAGAGGGCGAGGACCTGGCAAAGGCAGGCATAAAGTGCTGGCTAGCCAGAGACTGCGGTGGGCATCATGACTAGAGTTATACAGGGGAAACTGAGACCTAGAGACTGAAAACTGTTGCCAGGTCTGCTTTGGGGTGGAGGCAGGTTCTACTTATTGTGTCCCCACTTCCGAATGAGCAACAATGCTGACCTTGGACTTCTTCTATTCATGTGGACTGCATGTCCTTGCCAGGATCTGAGCTTCCAGGCCTATGCAAGCACAGCTGGGCCATGTGGTTGTGGGGAGCACTAACTTGTATAGCAAAGGCTGCAACTTCCTGTACTTGTAGTTTATTTTTAGTCAACTTACATGACAGACAGAGCGAAAAGGTTCTGACAGAAAGGGATGCTTTTTCTTCCCTCTTGTTTGAAATAGGTACTTGCAATGTGTATAATTTTAAATTTAACAACCCGAGTTTCAAGATATGCAAAATTTCAGTTAAAATACTCTCCTTGCTTGCTTCTGCCATCACTGTAGACAATAGTAACCAGACTCTTATCTGGTGACTGATACATGAACTGCCTACAGAGCAAGTGCAGCCTGTGGGAAGTGGCTCAGAGCATCATACCCATGCCTCAGCTGCCAGTGGAGATAATTCCAGACAACACACCCCACAGGGGCCCCTTCCAGGGCCTCAGAACAGGTCTGTTCTCAGGCAAAGATCTGGGTGGGACAGTAGGAGGCAAGCTCTGGGGCCACTCTAGGAAGCACGTCTGGAGGCTGGGGGAGGCTCAGGGGCAGTGCATGCTTAGCAGGCACAGGCTGCCCTGCTCACCTTCATGCATCATTGTCACACTTCCTAGCATCTCACGCAAACCCAGAAGCCCACTCATGCAGCTAACAAGCAGGTACCTATACACTCCAACTCTAATACATGCTGCATTAGGTGGGCAACCCTGCAGGGCCTCACTGCTGTCACAAAAGCCATGCCAACAGAATGCACTTCTCCGACAGCTAGCTCCCAATTTCCTCCTTTGTTCTTAGGCCCATAGCCGAGAAAGTGCGGTACAGATGGGAAGGTGAGCCCCTCTAAACCCAAGCATGCGTCCAGCATTCATGCCTTCTGACAAGCTGCTGCTGCTGTCCCCGAATCTTGCCAACCATCTAGCCCTGTAATACCTGGACCCTCCACCTCAGGCGTCCTGAGCACCCACTGTAGAAATGTGGCCACCAAGCAACAGATGGGTTTATCTAGCTGCAGGGAATTCCCTAAACAGGACAGGCAGATGCCACTTACATTGCCACCAGTGCAAGGCAGTCAACCTAACTAGTACTCATCCCACTGACACCAAGTCCCCTGAAGAAAGGACTGCAGAGCCCTCTCTCAGCGTCACCTGCAAACGCAACAGGCAGTTGCCTAGGCAAAAAGCAATCTAACCCGGGCCTTGCTCACAGCATTCTTTTACAGTTTGTTATTTTCTTTATTCCTTTCTCTCTTTCTTTCCTTTTACCCACCCACTCATTCATGTTTTTCAAGACAGGGTTTCTCTGTGTAGCCCTGGCTGTCTTGGAATTCACGCTGTAGGCTAACGAGGCTGGCTTCAAATTCACAGACCCATCTACAACTGCCTCCCAAGTGCACCACTGTGCCTAGCTCATGACAGGAAAAGATAGGTTTTAAATCTATCACTTTTTATTATTATAACTATTTTTAAAATAGCCTTAGGGTCATGTCCTGCAATACCTGAATGCTCTGATGGCTGCTGCGTGAGCCCACCTGGTGTTATGCTGCTTTAGGACTCTTTCCAAGAGTCATCCATAATACTCAACAGTAAGTCCAAGCTAACCATGGACTGTGAGTTTCTGAGTAACTTCCGGCTTCTAGTTTCTAAAGTGGGTATGTATTCTGTTAATAACAAGGGGAAAAAACAGTATATTCTGTTTATAGGACAACAATGTAATTTGTCCTATGTCAAACCTCCATGTATTTTTATTTTCTACTTTGGGGGGGGGGTTCGAAACAGGGTTTCTCTGTGTACCTTGGCCGTCCTGGACTCACTTTGTAGACCAGGCTGTCCTTGAACTCACAGCGATCCGCCTGCCTCTGCCTCCTGAGTGCTGGGATTACAGGTGTGCGCCACCACGCCCGGCTTTGAGTTTCTACTTTTGAAAGCCTGCCTCGGTTTGCTCTTTCAAGCCTTCTTCTACTGCACACTTAAGACTTTAGCTCAAGGGACCGAGTCTTCCTCTCTAGCTGCTTTCTAACATGGAAGCCTGAGCAAATCTACCCATCCAGAAGGCTGTGATGGCCTCAGGTGACTTCCGGCTGACTGCACCTTTCTCCACTGTGCCTGGGTGAAGTGAGGAGGAGATGGCAGCATGCCATCAGGGTTCTACTGGCTTGTAGACAACAGAGGAGAAGAGAAGGGAGCACCCTCCCCCCCCCCCCCCCCAGTGCAGTATGAAACGCAGGTGAAGCAGCACCAGTGTGGGAAGGGGAGCATGCCATGTAACACCCAACATGTCAGTCACTGCTGGGACGGAAAGAAGACATATCCCAGCCCAGCCACCCAAGATTGCAACTTCAATTCTCAGGATTCAACTAAGTTGAGTTTCTGTGTCTTAGCAAGCCTTACTGCAGCAGCAGGCACGACAGAAGTCAGTCTCCAGCACAGTGTGCTGGTTAGTATTGTCAGCTTGATGCAGGCTATAGGCACCAGGAAGAGGGGACCTCTGGACGGTATGAGGAAGCAGGCTGAGAAGCCATGAGAAGCAAGTCAGCAGGCAGCATCTCTCCATGGTTTCTGCTTCACTTCCTGACTCTATGTTCCTGCTCTGACATCCCTGAGGGACGGACTATCAACTACAGGCTGAAATAAACCCTTTCTTTCTTCCCCAAATTGCTTTTCACGGTATTTATCATAGTAATAGAAATGTAGCTGGGACACATGAACGTTCAGCTTTCTGTCAAAGAACAAGACTGTTGAGAAATGGAACAAAACCTGGAGTCATTAGCTAAAAGCAAGCACAATGTTAAGAGTGTCAACTGTAGGAAACTGGCAAGTGCTTGTTGATGCTAGGGCTGTGCACCTGTGGGAGTGGAGCAAGGTCCTATCTGGTGACTCAGGGGAAGAACTGAGACAGAATTCTTCAAGTGGTAGGAACCCTGAGCCTTCTGAGCCCAGGTGACCAAAAGTCTTAGAAGAATTCTCAGCCCTTAAGCATGGATGCTGAATGCCAGGTGGCCATGTTGGGTAGTGAGCAGAAGAACAGAACCTGCTAGCAGTGGTTGGGACCCCAGCTCAGGCACTCACCTGGCTGATGACCTGAAGTCAGCAGCAAGTTCATAAAGTGCCTGAGCGCAGAGGACAAGCAGAAGAATTGAAGACTATTGTGTTATTTCAGTTCTCTGTAAAAAACAAAACAAAACAAAACAAAACAAAAACTATGAATTATTGTTAAGATGGAGAAGTGGCTTAGAAAACAAGCACATTTAAAACTGCTATGGTTGGGCTGGAGAGATGACTCAGACGTTAAGAGCACTGGCTGCTCTTCCAGAAGTCCTGAGTTCAATTCCCAGCAACCACATGGTGGCTCACAACCATCTATAAAGAGATCTGGTGCTATCGTCTGGCGTGGAGGTGTACATGCAGGCAAAACATTGTATACACAACGAATAGATAAATCTTAAAAAAAAAAAAACCAAAAACCAAACCTGCTATGGTTAGATTTCTGAGAATACCAGCTCAGGGCAAAATCTTGAGTCTAAATCTCAGAGCTCAGTCTTCTGGGTCTCTCCTGTCCAACACCCTCTGTCTCTGCCCAGGAGATTCTCTGAGTGTACTTATTACATGTTCAGAGAGATGAGAGAATGCTCACAATGTTCTACTGACCAAAAGAATAGGTTCAGAAGGTGACCTTCAAGTGGGACAGATTAGGGGCCCTGACCTTGAAAGTAAGAGCAAAGGAGCTCTTGTGTGCTTTTGTTGGCCAGATCTGATCTGGACTTGGAAGGCCTAGGCTGGATCTCAGCTCCTGCCTGCTGAGAGCAGTGCAGCTTCTAGTCACAGGAAGATGAGTGCAAGACATGCAAGGACAGAGATGGAGGAGCTTAGTCTGGGCTCTAGTTTCTCATTTGGTCACAGTGTCCGTGGGGTATCCACGGGATAATGTGTGTGAAAGAATCAGCTTGGCAGACAGCATGAGTTCTCAGGAGAGTGACCCTGCTGCCATCAAATAATGCACACTCCACATGCTGAGTGCAGTACACCGGTGATCTGGGAGGCTGGTTCTCAATACCTCCCCTCCTTTGGCTTTTTGAAACAGGGCCTCTCTGCATAGCACTGGCTCTTCTGGAACTCACTATTTAGACCAGGCTGGCCTTGAACTCATAGAAACCCACCAGATTCTCCTAGATTAAAGGCATATTCTACTGCACCCTGTGCACCCCTCCTCTTGAGGGTCAAACAAGTTACTTTTCTTTTTCAGACTGCTACTTACAGGAGTTCAGGGCCAGAATAAAGGTATTGTTTAAAAGACTTCGAGACATTTCATACATGTTAAAATCAGAAGGGAAGGCCTTGTTCTCTGGAGAATAGATTGAGGGAGGGCTGGGGTATGCCCCCTCCTACTGCAGAGGTGGCTCAGCAGAAGTGGAGTTGGCCTAGAGACAGAAGAGTCAGTTCTCACAGGAAGGTTTTTAGGACAAGTAAAACTAAACCGTGAGAAATGGGTTTTTTAAAAAATAGACTTTCTGAAAGGCAGGAGCCAGGCAAGGCAGCGCAGGTAAGGTTTAATAAGGAGAACCACTTCCTGTTGCATGCTGCCTCACTGGTGTGGCCTGTTTGCTGGGCCAGCTACAGCATCTAAGTCCAGTGTGTGAATGACTCTAGGAGCAAACATCACTGTCTCTGTTGTCGGCCCTGACTGTGTGACAGAACACCCACCCTATGGCTCCCGCTGTCTGCAGGAGTGCCTCAGGTGTGGAGGAAGCTCAAGGTCACAGTGAGTTCCCTCTAATAGCCTCATTAGCAGGGTGGAGATGAGGGTGTGTCTGTTCTACAAGGAGGCAGAAAGCTGGTAATTGCACAATGTCAGAGAGAGAGAAAAAAATAGTGATACAAACAAAAGGGCAGATGTAAAGTTTGCAAGTTCGGAGCTGTAACTGCCCCAGAGTCCAGGGCAGCAGGGCCTATGGTACCAGAGCTGCAGAGAGGAAGGGTCTCCAGGCCAGTCAGTGCATTTGGATGGGACTGTGAGCTTACAACAGGTGGCCCAGTGCCCTGTGCAGTTAGCATCCCCTGTCCAAGAGCCCAGTCACTCATTCAGCCACCTTCTTTCTTTCTTTTTGAGAAAGGGTTTCTCCGTGTAGCTCTTACTATCCTGGAATTTGCTATGTAGACCAGGCTGGCCCTGAACTCACAATCCGCCTGACTCTGCCTCCCAAGTACTGGAATTAAAGTTGTGTGCCACCTCCAGGCCACCTTCTTGATGACACAAGTTTCTTTTCCTCAGAACAAGGGCTCTAGAGCACCCAGCCTGCACTTCCAAGTTTATTCTACTGCCTGGCCAAAGGCCCTCTCAACAGCTCTTCCGCCCTTAGTTCTGTGGCACAGACACTAAAGGCACCGGCCTGTCACACTGTTAAGGGTACCCTTTTCAGTCAACAAGTCAAGTCTGTAGTCATCTCGATGTCATTTCTGTGACTCAATTGTGGTCTTTGGGGTGGGACCTGGGCACTTGGTTTTTCACAGCAGACTTAGGGGTAGATTGTTTTCATGCCTTTGTCTCCACAGCTCTCGCTGGTGGTCTTACTTCTCTCTGATCCTCAAGTGAGACAGAGTTCTGGATGAGTGGGTAGAAGACAGTAGTGATGGTAACCTGATCTCTTCCATATTTTCCCCTGGAAGACCAATGGAAAGCTGGGCCAAGCTGATCTTCCTGCAGAACTACCTGCAGTGTAGAGGTAGTCTAGCCCTACTCCTCTCCACACAGAGCTCTGAAGGGGATGATGGCTCCTCCAGCAGAGCTGATCATCTTCACAGGTCACTGAGTACTAACTGAGTTCACCTCCATTCATAGCAGAACAATTCTTTTTCTCTTCCCTCAGAGTCCCAGAATGACTCCACTCATCTACTCCAAAGTATTTCTTTTGCATCTATTATGTGCCAGGAGTGTTGTAGGCACAGTGAACAAAACCTGATGGGATCTCTGCTGAGGCACCTCAAGAGACATTAAATACACACACCCCACACATGGGTATGACTGTGTCATTGTGTCAGAACAAGTGACGGCATCTGACTACTCAGGCAGGTCTGAGAAGAGATGCGGAGAGCCCATCAACAGGCTAAGCAACAGGACATCACCAAAGGTTCTAAGCCAGGGTTGCATGGGTTAAAGGGTGGGAGTGGGGCCACAAGGGGCATGGAACAAAAACCACACAGGACCTCACCAGAAGCCAAGAGCTGACTCATCAACACTGAGTTTAGAAGTCAAGGGAAGAAGAGATGGAGTCAAGAAGGCCCAAGGGACCAAGGCCTCTGTGTGCTGCAAGATGGACCAGGAGACCCCCAACTCAGGTGCAGTGGACATGTGTGGAGAAAGCCTGGGCCTCCAAGTGTGGCTGTGCCCAGCTTCTCATCTCACATTGGGCCAATCTGTTTTTTGCAGAATAACTGGCTCAAAGAAATTGAGAAAAAATTTCACAATGGGCAGGATTCCAGGTTTTCCTTCAGCTAATTAAGTGATATTAGGGAGGTTGTAAATGCCACGTAAAAATTGGCAGGCAAGCTGCTCCTAATGATGAGGATATTGCTTCACAGGGCGATGCAGCTGCAGCTTCTTAGTGCTCATCTTCAGGGGACCCGATTCTGCTGTCAAGGTTGTTCCAGAGTGCTGGAAGGTTGCAGCTACTTCCACACATACTCTGGTCCTCAATCCCAGGAATACTTGGATACTGAAGGCCAGCAGAAAGGGCTAGACAGTCACAGGGCCATTGCCATGGTGGCTAAATGCGTGAATTGTACAAAACGGAAGCATCTCAGCATCTGGTTTGTCTCCACAATGATACCACGAGGCTCAAGTATCTACCCTTCAAGAGGCAAGAGAAGTGAGGTACAGAGAGGCTGTTGCCTGCCCAACGGCCCACAGCATGCAAGTGAGCTAGCCAACCCATAGGGGGACATTCTCATAGCCTGAGGAAGCAAGGGGAGGGAAAGGGGAATAGAAGAACCAAGAACTCAAGTTCACATAGTCACACAGGGTGAGTGAGCACTTACTGTTGACAAGGACACAGTGAAGGCTGTTAACACGAAAAGCACCCAAGCCAGAGCCTGTAAGCCCTTCAGTGGGAACTCCAGCGATGAGGAGTTTGTGCTGATTCAGAGAAGGTCAAGTCTGTCTACAAGGAAATGCCTGCCATGCGTGGTTTCCATAGGATGCTTACTCATCCTGAGACATGAAAGACTTGTGGGGCTTTAGAAGGGTGGAGGTTGAGAAGATGCTTGGCTATGCTGTGCTGGCCAGGTAGAGCCAGCCCTTAGCACACTCTCCTTCCTGGCCAAGCACAGTCACGTCTAGGAAGGATGAAAAGAGGTTTTAGAATGCTTACCTTGTTTGATAAAATGGGAACTACTAGGTAACACTTTGACAAGGATGGACTGAGAGTAAAATACAAGTAAAGTACAAGTAAAATACACTTATTCGAGAAGTTAACAATTAAGATGAGCTGAGACCAGGGGCAGAGGCTGGACTCTGATGACCGCACTGGAGGCGACAGCAGAAGCTTGGGAAAGTGGTGCTGGAGGTATGGAATAACTGACACAAGGCTGGGGACTTACAAACTGCAGACTGTCAGTGACACCGGCTGTTACTTCCCACTCACCAAGTGAGAAGGATTCACAGCTCTCACAAAGCACATCCCTGGACTCACCTCACTCACCAGTGCCTCAACAAACACCCTGGCCAACAGCCCAACTGACCCTGCACAGCAGACAGGGCCCAGTCTCAATGTCTCAGGGAAGATGGCAATTTTAGAGGATAGAGGATGATGTTACCACTTTTGCTTCCCAGGAACTGCTGTATTTGTGATGAATGTTGCTAAGGGGCCATTCAATATTTTACCGACAGCACCTGTGCACATGTACATGTAGCTGTTGGGGTGGGGGCTGCTTTGACAGAGATGTGTGTAGGTGCCAGAAAAGGTTTTGTGACTGACTGTAGACATAGATGTGGAGAGATGTTTCCTGGTCCTTTTCAGAACTGAGGGTGGGAAGCTGACAGAGACCTGACTATTAAGATCTCATTTAGAGATGTTACTTACTTTCTTGTGCTGAAAAGTGGATGTGTAAAGGGAAAGAGGTCATGTACAGCAAAGACAAAATCCCTTTGCCACTGCATGGGAGTGCACAACTCACACCCGACCAGCACCCGAGGCTGCTGTTTGAGGACAGGCTCACAGTTGGCTGGCTTTGCTAGCAGACATCATGGTCTGCACAGGCCCTGCACTTGCTCTTTCTGGCCGGGAACTCCAGAAGCTGGGAAGCAGAGCACTTGAGGACTTAGTGCCAGTCCTACACTCCTCTGCACTGACAGACGGAACCCGTCTCTTTCTTGACAGGCAGATTTCATAATAATAACCATGGCCACAGCAGGCCCAATTCTTTGTACCTTGTGAGGTTTAATGGGCTTTTCTTTGCAGTCCTCAAAAAGTAGCAACTGGCCTTTGCTTGAGTCCTGACGTACAAGTGTGGACAATCTGTCAGGTTCTCCCTGCCACTCACCCTGGCCACAATTACACAGTTCATGTGCAGATTAGCTGCACAGTCACTCCTCTTCCAGGAGTGACAACACTTTCCCAAATACAAAACGGTACCTACTGTCCTCAGTCTGTGCTAGCAAGCTGGGGGGGGGGGGGGTGCACGGTGAGAAAGGCCTTCAAAAGAAGGCACAACAACAGAAAAGGGCTGTTACAGAGTGGTGACATGGTAAGAACAGAGAGTGGCATAGCCACTCAGAGTAATCCTGTGACACACTGCTGTCACTCATTGCTTGGCTCCCTGCTGCGCCAGCCAGACATCAAAGGCTGCCCCATACCATCTTACATGCTCTTTAGCAGCTAATCAGCCCATTCTTTCCTGAATAAAGCCCTGTTCAATCAGCCGCTCACAGGGGTATAGTGGTCTTGGTGCCCATCTGCTAGCTAGGGTCAGCTGAGACATGAGGTTGTGATCACTCTCTTTCCCCAGTGGCTTCTCATGGTAAGGTCAATGCTGCCACTAAGACATTTGCTTCCCAGGACCCCATCAGAATGGAGCTGTAAGTGAAGTCTGAGTCTCTCGACTCTAAGACTGGGACCCTACACAGGGCAGCACCTCTTCCCTCTGAAACCAGGTGCTGATCACACTGGTGAGGCAATGAATGAGTGCTTCCTGGTGAAAAAGCAGGACAGACAGGTGGGAACAGCAGAAAGCATGAGGTTGCCTAACCTCCAAGTCAGGGCAGGAAAATGTTAGCATTTGCAACTAACATGCAGAAAAAGGACAGACAATGGACAATGCAGTTAAGTACTCGAGCATCCAAGGAGTCTACACCAAAACTGGGCAAGGCAAGACCGTTTTCACACTGCCCCAGCACTCACACCTGCACTAGCTCTTCCCATACAGCAATGGACAGAGGTGCCTCTAGCCCCCTACAGCGTACTCTCAGAGTCTCCAGCGCTCAGGCTACGGTGAGAGGCTGGGCCTGCTGCCTAAGGAGGGAAAGCAGATAATGCAGACAACCTGCTGAGCAATGGCCGAGTTAGCTCAGCACTGTGGGACTGGACTCAGGACAACTGACCTCAAAGGGCAGCTCTGCTCACCCTGGCATTCCTTTCATAAGGACCCTTGGACAAAGCAACCCTGCACTCAGGCAAGGGTCTGTGGCTTCTGCTCTGTAAACTCAGCACCTGAGGTGCACCAGCACTATGGCTAGCTGCAGTGAGGGTGCAGGAAGCTCTTGGGATCTAAGCCCCCAGCCATAGCTCCCAAGGACAGAAGCTGCGACCAGAGCTGATGATATGGAGCACACCAGGAGCCTTCCAAGCCACTCTACTGGGACATGAAGACAGCTCAACAGACCCGATTCTCTGCTTAGTAATCCTCACTACATTTGTGCCCAACTGAATTTTTTTGCAGGATTAGTGATGATTTTTCCTCTTGTTCCAAGTGTTTCTGTATTAGTGGGGGAGGAGGTCCCCTTCGGTCATAGACCTAGGGAAGGGGAATAGGGTGAAAGCGGGAGGGAGTGAGGAATGGGCAGATACAAGTGAGGGGAAAACAACTGAGATGTAATCTGAGTAAACTAATTAAATAATTTAAAAAAAGAAAGATAGGCAGACACTAGTGATAATTTATTACACACACACAAGCACGCACACACACACGCACATGACAGAAGAGCTGGTATCAGTCTTCCAGATCACCTTACCTGCTCATGTAAAGAGCCTTGCACACAGTCTAACTTGCATCTCACCTTTTCCAGCTTGCCGCCTTCTTCTTCTTCACAGCAGAGACACTAAGGTTTTTAGGAGCATCTCTTAGCCCAAAACTTTTAGCCACATGCCCAAGGTGTAGGGATCGGACATGGAAGATAGGCTTCAGCTCCCTGGGGTAGGTCGCGTAGGCTCGGATGAAGGACTGCAGGGCTAAAGGAAAGGAGGAGGAGGAGGAGGAGGAGGAGGAGGAGGTCAGAATAGGAGTTCTCAAGTCTCAGAGTCACCCCATCTCCATGTTTCCCTATTTTATCTTGCCACGAACGAGAACAGAGCCAGGACAATTCCAACACAGGCAACCTGAAGCCACACTTGTATATGTCCTTAAAATCTCTAAAACGGCTGCGGAGATAGTCAGTGGTTAGAGGCCATATGCACTGTTCTTGCAGAAGACCTGAGTCTGGATCCCAGCACCTACACTAGTCAGCTCCCGACAGCCTGTTAGCTCTGCAGGGATCTGATGCCTCCCCAGGCAACTGTGCTCACCTATTTATACACCCCACACACACATACAAATGCATACACATAGTTAAAACAATAAAAATAAAGTTTGGGGGGAAAATCCAGAAACAAAAAATTATAGCCTAAATTATCACTCAAATAAATCCTGTAAAATTTGCCTTTGCAGGAGAGTGTGTAACAATCCAACAGAGGAGGGCCTCTCTGCTCTTTCAAATACAGTCTCAAGGCCTACCACAGTGCCTGGAATGCACCATGTACTCGGCACCTGTTTGTTAAATACAGTAAAACGAATGAAGAAACTAAACGATCAACATTTTCTTATGAAAATGAGAACATTCTTAGATACGTATTAGAGGGAAATCAGTTACTTTTGAATAACTAATGCACATAAGCACGCCAAGGAGAAAGGAAATGAAAAAAACTGGAACAGTGCCGAGAACAGTTGACCTGTGTGCCCACCACCAGTCTGGAGAGTCCAGTTGCGAAGCTGCAGCTCCACTTTAAAGTTAGGAGGAACAGATTCCTTGTCCTAGACCCCAGTGAAGCTAGAGGAGCTGGGCTGTACTCCCGCGTGCTGGAGCTCTGGCTGGGCCTCTGTGCTTTCACCAGACGTCTCCCCTGAGGACAGACTGTCCTGCACCTCGCTCTGCGAGTGCACCTCGCCTCCCTCTTTCCAGCAAGGGATGATATGCAGTGTATTCTGCCCATCGCTGCTCTTTTTTGTTTTCTGTTTTGGTTTTGGTTTTTTGAGACAGGGTTTCTCTGTGGAGCCTTGGCTGTCCTCAGAGACTCACCTGCTCTGCCTCCCCAGTGCTAGGATCAAAGGCCTGTGCCACCACAGGCCGGTTTATCACTGCTCTTTTACCTTCGCACCCAGCTCCTCTATCAGGAGGGCTGGGACCAGCCCTGTACCACTGACGACAGAGGCACCAAGCACCAGCCTCCCTCACCTAGATGGTTGAGCCACTGGACTGGCAAGTTTGCCCACAGCTTAAGTGTAATATCCCAGCAGCACCTGGAGATTGCCGTTTATGAACAGTAATAAAAAGTGTCATTTTAGCAGATCATCTCCTGGAAGGATCCTGGGAATCCATCAAAGCTCTATTTACTGAGCAAAGTGAACTCCTTTTCCCAATCGATGAGAAATAATAAGCACGGCAACTCCTCTGCACCTCTCTTAAATCTGTGTTCACTTCCCTTCCCATAACCAGGGACCAGCTTTTTCAAAGAGCATCTTTAACACTCCAAATGGCCTGCACTGTCTGGAGGGTTCTGACACTGGCCCTACCACAGTTACTCACACTCTCAGAAAGGAACTCGCTGGCACTGCAGTGACCTCCAAGACCTGACTCCTCTACTGCCCTTTCTTTCCCCAATCCCAACACTTAACTCTGGCCTAAAACATCCCACTGAGGCAAGCCAAGAGTCTGGGCCACCCCAAAGATAGCCCATATCTCACTTCCTGCCACTCTTCCACATAAGCAGCTGAGCCCCGGGTCTCTGCCTGGCCCACAACCATCCTCTCTGCCACAGCACACACTACCAGGAAGCAAGCAAGTAGATGTCTGTCCCAAGAGATATGGGGGCCCAGCTAGAAGCTTTATAAGGATAACAAGTTGCTGAACAATGGCAGGAAATGTTTCTGCTCCAGACATCAGCGCAGGCAGCACTTCACACTGCATATTTTAAATTAACCTTCCAGTCCTCCAGGTTCTAGTGTCACAAGGGACAGTGGCAGCTGGCTGTCCTTGCACACTTGCATGGCCTTCCATGTTTGCTAGCTCTGAGACAGCAGGGGCAGGAGTGGTTCATGCTGGCAGTGTCTAGAATGCACAGAAGGAATAGGGCTATGGGACCAGCACAGCAGGAAGTGTAGAACTGCAAGGAGACGTTTATTCAGGGTGACGGATGGAGCTACAGGCAATGAAAGTTGAGCATTTTAGATGCCGGCTCTTATTTTCCAGGGAGCTATTTAAGGGGCATGAATTAGAGAGGGAATCTGTCTAAAATAATCCACCTGGACACATTGTCCTTTTTTATCCATGGGCATCTGGATCACGAATGGAGGTGTCATGCAGATGACTCCTAGGATAAGAAGGCAGAGAACAATACTGCAGCCTGAAGACATTCCTCTTGCCCACATCACAAGCCCAGTCTGATCTCCCACACAGGCATGCACACCTACACCAGTCTGGCCCACCACACAGGCATGCACACCTACACCAGTCTGATCTCCCACACAGGTATGCACACCTACACCAGTCTGATCTCCCACACAGGTATGCACACCTACACCAGTCTGATCTCCCACACAGGTATGCACACCTACACCAGTCTGGCCCACCACACAGGCATGCACACCTACACCAGTCTGATCTCCCACACAGGTATGCACACCTACACCAGTCTGATCTCCCACACAGGTATGCACACCTACACCAGTCTGGCCCACCACACAGGCATGCACACCTACACCAGTCTGATCTCCCACACAGGCATGCACACCTATACCAGTCTGGCCCACCACACAGGCATGCACACCTACACCAGTCTGATCTCCCACACAGGCATGCACACCTATACCAGTCTGGCCCACCACACAGGCATGCACACCTACACCAGTCTGATCTCCCACACAGGCATGCACACCTACACCAGTCTGGCCCACCACACAGGCATGCACACCTACACCAGTCTGATCTCCCACACAGGCATGCACACCTACACCAGTCTGGCCCACCACACAGGCATGCACACCTACACCAGTCTGATCTCCCACACAGGCATGCACACCTACACCAGTCTGGCCCACCACACAGGCATGCACACCTACACCAGTCTGATCTCCCACACAGGCATGCACACCTACGCCAGTCTGGCCCACCACACAGGCATGCACACCTACACCAGTCTGGCCCACCACACAGGCATGCACACCTACACCAGTCTGATCTCCCACACAGGCATGCACACCTACGCCAGTCTGGCCCACCACACAGGCATGCACACCTATACCAACAGCCACATTACCCAAAGGATGTGAGAAAAAAAAATGCAGTTCTTGTGGTTCTCTTAAAGACAAGCACTTGGCAACGTGACCGGCCAATGCCATCTCACTGAAGTAAGGAGGTAAATGAATTACCACGTAGAAGTGTCCCTTCCAAGCACAGGTATAAGGACCCCACATGATCCCTGCTCTGCAGAGGCCAGACCGCAGGAGCAAGGGCACAAGGGCATATGTAGGCAGAGGTTCTGCTTTCTAAAACTTTCCTTCAGAGTCTAGAAGGAGAACACATTACCACTGTTTCTGTAGCCTGGGTCCTAGCTAAGAACACAGAGAGGGGGAAAAGGGAATAACTGTTCTAGAGACTGGCAACAATTGAGCTGTTAACAACGGTGGGGTCAAAAAATGAAAAAGGGCAACAAATGCAGACTTGGCCCAGGTTCTACCTAGTTTTCTGCCATAAAGGCAAGGCCAGCTGCACTGTTAACTATTCATGAGGTAGGTTCTGTAATGGCACAAAAGGGAAGCAAGTTGGTTGAGGAATTTGCATATGCAAACTGAAATGCAAAAGGTAAGTGGCAACTTATCCCTGTATCACAGGTTCAGTTCCTCAGGAGCAGCAGTGGACACATTGCCCTACACCTCCAAAAGTCACAAGCTTAAGTCACAGGAGAGGTCAGTGAAGGGCTCCGTGTCCCAAAACAGATTTGACTACATTCTAAGGGGGTAAGGGCAGCTGGTTCCAGCCCCTATCAACCTGAGTGAGAATCAGGTAGCATACGAGAGAAATGACCTACACATTTCCTTCTTGTGGTAAATACACACCATAAACTCAGGAGGCAGCTCTGCTCCTACAGCTCCAATAAAGGACCAGTAACTCTGATGACAGACAGCACCCCCAACCCCAGCCTCTGAAGACCGCTGGTTAACTTTCAAGGTGAGAAGGTGATTTATCTTCTGGAGGAAGGAAGGTGGTTAGGCGCCCGAGTGGGCCGGCTGCACCTACGCAGGGAAGTCTTGCCACAGCCCGGGAATACCAGTGACACAGTCAAAGTGCATGGTGTGAGTAGGCATCTCTCTTTCCACTGCAATGTCACTATCAACCCAAATTCAGATGAGTCTGCCATCTTCCGCCAAGGCCAAAATCACAACTGCAGTGTTTGGCTCCTCTACAGGGAGGTTCTTGTGAACTACTGGAAAATGCTGGAGACAGGGTCTTATTAGAGAAACGACTAGAAGGAAATATATCAGTTACAAACATGGCTGGCAATGAAAGACAAACTTCCATTGCATACAGATCTGTGTTGAATGAATTTTATTATTTAATTACTATTTTAGTAATATCAGTGGTTACTTGTTAACCCAGTATATACCCAAATAACCACACAAAGAGACTAGGACCTATTTAATTAGGCTATAGCACAATGCTGTGCAATAATTACTCCATCCTAATCCTCCATGCTGGTATAGCTTCCTCCCGTTCTCATTTGCCACTTTATACTGGCTTTTTACCCATACCCTAGGTCCTGCTCGGTCCTCCCGGTGCGCCCAGTTCTTTCCACGTGCATTCCTCCTCCTCCTCCTGCTCTTTCTCCTCCTCTCACTCTACCAGGACGTACCACCCTATTCTCTGTTATTGCACAACACTGGCTAGTTGGTTTTTAATGGCAACACAGAGAACAAATGGTGACATGGTGACACAAACTTGAAACTTGAAAACAGAGTCACAATGCGATGTCCGGATTGGTCCAGAGAGTGGGGTGGAGAAATCAACATTTGAATGAACAAGGGTAAACTGAACACAGTCCATAAGAACATTATGCCAACAGTTCTGTCTCAAGTATGCTGAAGATTACTAATGATGGCTATGTGAGAACATGTGTTTGTCTCTTTGTTGCTGCTGTTAGTGCTAGGGCTGGAATCCTGCTGCTGTTTTTCTCACCTACTGCTTGCTGGCTGCTCACTGTAGCCCAATCTCCAGTTTTCAATCTTACCTCAGGGTCTAGTCCCACACAGGAGCCAGGCCCATTGAGCCACAGCTCAGCCCGAAGCCTCCCAACACCTCAGACCTCAGAGCTGCCTCCAAGCTCGATGGGATTCTGTCTCAGCTAGCCCATCCTCGTCCTTCCTTCCTTCAGAAGATAAACACTAGTCCCTGTTTGCTTTGCTCAAGTATCACCTTCTCAGCGGGGCTTACTTTGAGCTCCTTACCAAGCACGTGCAGGCCACTGCCCTGCCTTTCCCTTCCCTGACGCGCCGCTCTGTACTTTGCAGCACTATCTACAGCACTCCTTACCACGTTCATTATCTCACAGCTGCTCCTGTCCCCTCTTACTACACTAGGTTACAATGCAGAGGATGCACTGAAGACCTGGAACAGTGACAAACTCTAACACTGCCAAGTAAATTATTTTTAAAAGGTACTTGTAGCAGGGAGTGGTGGTACATGTTTGTAGTCCCAGCACTTGGGAGACTGTGGCAGGAGCGTCCCAAGTTTAAGACCTGCTTGGGCTGTACATGTAGCATGACCCTGTCTCAAAACTAAATGAAAACTATTTTTAAAAGAAAGGAAAAATGATAGCCAGGCCTGAGAGCATCCTTACTCCCAGCACTCAGCAGGCAGATAAACTGCTTGTGAGTTTGAGGCCAGCCTGGTCTACAGAATGAGTTCCTGTCTTTAAAGAAAAGCTTCATTTTTCTCAAAAATCTCAAGGAACTCTCAGGAAGAACTGTATACTCCTCCAACTTGAGTCTTTTTGTTTGTTTGAGACAGGGTTTCTGTGTAGTCCTGGCTGTCCTTGGAACTCACTCTGTAGACCATGCTGTCCTCAGACTCAGAGATCTGCATGCTTCTGCCTCCCAGTGCCGGGATTAATGGTGTGTGCCACCACCTGGCTCCAATTTAGGTCTTATTAGTCACCAGCCAGAACATCCCACTAGGAAAAACAGTTGGGTATTATCACCACTGTTCAAGTGGAACTACTGATTCTGCCCTTAGTTACTGGGATCTCGGGGGCTAATTTATCCCACAAAGGACCTGAGAACTGTATCTCGTCTATGAATTGCCCAGGTTCATGGTCTATGGCCCTTCCTCCCCTTGCCATGCTCATTTCCATCTGTACCTTCAAACAAGACTCCTTAGGTCTAAGGCTTCCATCCCTTTCCTTCACCTGCCATTTCTATATCTACAATGCTTCTGCTGCTGTGTCGCCTCTGCTGTCTGGTGTTCACAGAGAAAGACAGAGATCCCCAAGATCTAAGTTGTTGGGTCAAAGCTCTAGTCCTAATATAAGCCAAGATAAAGCCTCATTTGTGCAAATGATGGAGATGGATGAAATTAACATTTAATATCACTTTAAAGCCTTCCGAGCCTGCTTCCAAACCCTGCAGAATTACTGCAGAATGAGGTCTTTGATTGGTACACAGAGGTCCCTGGTTGCCCTCTGGACCACCACTGTGTGTGGTGAGGGGTGAAGTCAGCGCCTTGTGGGGCTACCCCACCCCCAATCTCCACTGACCTTTCTTTGCCCAGGAGACCATCCTCTCACTGGAGTGCACGTAATCTTCAAACACTGTCTGCAATACTGTGGCTCGTTCTCGGATTTCCTGGGGGCCAATGGCAAGGGATTTCTGGGAGGGTGACGGAAGGATTAAAGGAGAGACAGAGTTGAAGTCAGGAATAATGAAGCAGTTTATAATAGATTTAATAACAGTAAAATCACACGGTAACCACCCAGGGGCCAACAAGGGTAATCCTTTCAATATTACTAGGGAAAGAAGGGAGCTATGAAGATGTTAAAGTCAAGCAAAGATGAGGACAACGTGAGGCGGGAGCAGGCTGGGTCTATTTATTTGTTTGCCTACTTTCCTTCATGACCTCTTATCACTCATGTTCAAAGTCAAAGACCTTTGGAGGCACTCTAGAGTTTCCCAAGCCTAATTCTAGCATTTTAAATGGCGAACACAGGCTGTCCTCAAACAACGCTTCTCTCCTAAGTTTTTCTCCCTTACTCCCTTATCGGTGGAAAAGGCATTTCCCCCTAAGACCACCCCAGTGATCTGCCTAAAAGTCAGCCTTACCAAGCTATCTATCCCTGAACTCTGAGCTTGCTTCCTCCCTTCCCAGGGGTTGGCTGTGAGTGGGTTAGATTTGCTACAGAAGCCTGTAACCACCAGGCTGAGTTCTGAGGACCTATTAAGAAGGCAGCTTTTCAGTCAGCCATACTCAAAGGCTGCCTAAGTCTCTGCAGCCTGGAACACCACTGTAGCCACAGAAAACTATCAATAATATATAGGACCATTTTCATCTTTTAAAATCCCAGAGAAAAGACATCTTTTAAGAATTCCTTCTAGAAGCAGTGATTTTTATTTCCTCTCTCTAACAACAAACACAGGTGCTTTTTACTCAACAAGGAGACCTTGCAGCCTAAGGAGGGTCCTGTGTGGAACCTCGACCTTTTCTCGGCCTTCAGGACAGGTGTGAGCACCTGTGCTGGCCTCGTCTCCCCTGTACTTTTAAGGGCAGAAAAGGAAGAACAAGAGGGAGAGGAGAAGGCTTCTTTTGGGCAGGCACTCATCTCTGCATTAATAGAGACTTAACAACCTGGAGATGGTTTTGGTGTAGTCACATCACCCTGCTACCTGTTTGGCTGATGACAGTCGAGCTGATTTCACAGTACATGGCCCCCTAAGGGTTCTATCCACTCCCATGTCAGGAGAAGCACCACTGAGAAGCCGTGTTACCAAAGTGGACATTTGCTGTTGTCATTAGCAAGGATTTCTTCGCCCCTTAACTGATGGGAAATGCAAGCCTCTCCGCTGCCCTCCTTTCGTTAAGCCACCTCAGCAGCACAACTGTCACCTTGCTGCATTTTTTTTTTTAATATGAATGTGAAATTAGTGAGGATGCCCTTTCCCCTGGCGGACAGAATCCTCTGTTATTAAAAAGTAAAGCACTTTAATAATGAAAACTTTTTCCTCTTTTTCCTGTGTTTTAACTGTTTAAAATTAATGAGAAGGGCAGAATGGTTGTCAAAGCGATATTGAAAGCCGGGCAGCCAGGACCGAATAAGCACAGAAATCCCTCTAGAGTGTTAAATAAACAGCGCTGCAGCCCTCTCTGGATCCCTCTGTTGGTTATTGTATACACTCTGTAACAGCTCTCAGAATAGATCTGAGAGCCGGGGAGGCAGAGAGGTTTCACAATTCCAATAAAGGCCTCAAATTAAAGACAGCCTGGTGCGAATTCCAGGAGAAAATTAAAGAGACCTCAAGCTTAAGTGACAGGTGACTTGCTTCTGTGTCACAACTGTCAGGGGATTTAGTGATAATATGGCAATATATTACAAAGGGCTTTTCTTATTCCCCCCTTTAGGTTTCAAAATGAGGCATCTTTTCTTCCCAACCAAAAAAACACTACATATATATAATGTGAGTGCATATACAAGTAAAATGTGTAGAAAAATGATAAAATCAGGCTCAGTTAAAATGATGAGGTCAGTTTTAGTGAAACGGAAGAAAAAGTTAATGACAGAAAACAACACAGTTAGAAAAAAACATGTCTTACCACCAATTGCAGAAACGCTATAAGAATGTCCCTCCTGAGAATGAACGAGGTAATGTTTGGTTGGGGGAGGACAGTCTAAATTTAAACTGAAGACAGAGTGGGGCAGGGTTCGTCAGTGCCACCTCAGCCCTAGACAGGTAAATGCTCCTGTAATGAGAGTGGGTCAGAGCCCCGAGGCTGGTGAGCAGGCAGCACTGCCTCTCCCACCCTCACAGACACAGGCTGGCTACTGGTTAATGAAGCCAACCTGCAGCTAGCAGACCACAGGCAGTTGAGAAAAATCATGCTTCCAGCCCCCTACTGGCTCTCGGAGCCCTCTGTCTGCAACACCCCACTGATCCTCAAGACAAAAGATCCTGAGAAAGGATGAGCTAGGGTCTATGATCTGATTTTAACACTTCCCAACGCCAGCGACAGTTTGGAGAATTTTATAAGCAGAGCTCACAGGACAAAAAAACTTGTAGAAAAACATGCTGAGAGGGTGCACACTCTGCATGAAAACTTCACAACGCCCAGAAGCCAAGAGATGCTTTGGAGAAAACTAGGCTGGACCACTTTGTCTGAGAAGTTTTAGGTGGTGGCAGTGGCAGGCAGAGGTGTGTGCATAGTGGCGGCATTGTGCTGAACAGCCAACTTCCAAGATATATTTAACTAAATGGAAGGGTTTTGTTTTAATCACTTTCCTGCCAAGCCAAGCTTCACCCGAGGTCCTCAGAACCTTCTGAGTGCCTCCCAGTCAAGCTGAAAGATCAAATTTATTCTCTTTGTAGGAAGGTGAACACTCACACCCAGACGCAGCTGTATATATATTTCATACACCTAAATATGAAATATACATTTTACAGATGCTTCACTAGCTTTCTTTCTGTTCACAGAAGCCCAAAACTGTGTGTGCCAAAGGGACATTTACCATGGCTGGAGCAGAGCTGGGGAAGAAGAGGGGATGGTAAGGAAGTGTGGCATTTGTATGCTGGCCACTTGTGCATCTGCTGCAGAGCTGCCTGGGACAGGCACACTTTTCATGAGAAACAGAATGGAAGCTGGACCCAGCACCCACTGTGCCCGTCCCAGCTAGATATCTATGTGACTAATAATACGGCAACTCAGATCGGGCATCTTTCCTTTGAGTTAAATGAAGCTTTGTTCTTACAGGCTAGGTCTCAATCAACAGAAGTGTGATGAGTTTAGTTTTCCAAGTTAACATGGCAATGTCAGTGAAAACCCAATCTTCCTTAGCATTCCCCCCATCATACAAACAGCAGCAAATTATAAACAATAAAAGCACTGGGAAAAAAAGCATTAAACTCATTCCTACGCAAAAGTGGGAACCTGGAGAACTTGCATGGCTTGAAAGCAAGACAAGCTCTTTCTCCTTCCTTTTATTAAACCCCTAGGCAGCCCACAGATGTGGGCGCTCTCCTCCTTCTACAGACAGGAAGACCGAGTTCAGGAGGCAGGAAATCTGCCCAAGGCCACAGAGGTACCAGCTGTGAGGCAAAGACTCAAGTTCAGGCTGGCTTGACTCTTGCCCAGGCCTTTACAATGGCTCTTAGGGCTTAGGACGTCTTTGAGGCTGGCCCCCAGCCAGGAAAGGGCTTAAGGAGAAGAACTAATGCTGCAAGGCCACAGAAAGGCAGATGCTAAAAATGACACGGCCAGTTGCTGAAAGGAGAGAGGAAAATGCAGCCTCTGTGTTCCTTCCCTGGGGACATGCACCCTTGTGGGATGGGGGTGGGGTGCTGTTCCAACCAACACAAAGATCACCTCCCTGGAGAAAAAGTCTGTGTTCAGGGATAAAGACTCAAAGCAAAGCTGGTCCCAGAAACAATCTACAGAAGGCTAAGTTTGATCCAACTTTTAGGATCTCATTTTGTCATCTTTCCAGCTGGTTCTCATTTCGGGATGGCAGGCAGATGTTCATGTTCTATTTATTTCTTAAGATATAGCACCGCCAGGGCAGTGTGGCAACTACGCTGGTAGCCTTCTGTATTTTATAGCATACCTGGTACTTTCAGACTGTTTCTCACACCACTCTCTACTCTCCTTAGAGGAGTACTGTATACCTCAGCTTTACACACAAGGAAGCTGAGGCTTGCAGGGGCCCAGCACTTCGCTAGAGGCACCAGCTGAAGAGTCTGACCCAGGGACCTGCTCTCAGCCACTCTCAACACTGCATCCCTGCTGACACTGTAGAGCTGGAACCACAGTGAAATAACCACGGAACCTTAAAACATAAGCTCTATGCACAACACTTACAGAATAAATAACAGAGGCGGACAAAGACCACAGTGCATCTATGTCAGATGCTCAATCCCTTAAAAACAGACCAATAAGCCCACTCTAGCATGGATGTCATGTTTCACGCGGAAAGTCACCTAAAATAATTTGTTCATCAACTGTGTCTTTAAACATCCTTTTCAAGTCACAAGGATTTGTGGTGTGGTGTGGTGTCATTTACTGACCAAACTTCATCTCAGTGGAAACATCAAACAGCTACTTAAAAAAAGTTCAGTGTGTAACGTGGCTCCACTGTAAATGTAGCAGACACCAAGGCCTTGGGTGGATCACCAGTGCCACTGAAAAAGAACATTCCAAGCTAGTCATATAGTGCACGCCTGCACTCTCAGCGCAGGTGAGGCTGAGCCAGCAGGACCCTGAGTTTAAAAGCCAGTCTAGGTTACACAGCGAGACCCTGTCTCACCAAAAACCAAACTAAACAAAGAACCAAAATAATTCCCTACACCTTGGAGTGGTGGTGGTGCACACCTGTAATCCCAGCACTCAGGAGGCAGAGGCAGGCGGATCTCTGAGTTTGAGGTCAGCCTGGTCTACAAAGTGAGTCCAGGACTGCCAAGGCTGCACAGAGAGACCCTGTCTCAAAAAAACCCAAACCAAATCAACCCAAACCCAAATCACTACATGAAACAAACAGAGCAGCACGTCAGCTCTCCTTCTGTGCTGTACCAGCCACTGGGAGTGGGGCCACAGGGTGCAAGGCTAGTACCAGTGCTCCGAGGCCAGATCGCTGGCTTTGCGCTTTGTGTGGCCCTTCACTCTTAGTGCCATTCTCCTGGCCTAGTAATTAGGTCATGTCTACTTCATGGGGTTACTAGAAGGATTTATGGCCCCACCCGAAAGTAGTTGCTGACTTAAACTCCCTTAGGTGTATTCTGGAAGAAGGAGCTTAAGCCAGAGCCAGATAAACCTAGGCCCCTGCTTCAAAAGCAGGACTGATTCAAATAAAGGCACCTGATAAATGAGGAGTATCTCAGCCTGTATCTCAGCCTGGTCTAAGTGGGTCTGATTTTCCCACCCCATCATCAGGCCTAAGAAAAATAAATGTAAAATATTCAAGTAGTTAGCCAGGTCACATAGAGCAACACACATGTGCATACGCTGCACTGAGCAATGGACTAGAGAGGCAGGGCCGGAAGGCAGCAGGGAGGGGGTGCTCAGGCCTGCAGGTGCAGCTCGCTATCTCCATATGGAGCTGCATGCATGGTAAACATTTTTCTTCTTAACGACCTCAACTTTACTCTTCCTTTGTGGACAGTGCACTCACATTAAAAAATGGACACTCTAAGTATGTCTGAAAGAGAGAAAGAGATATTTATTTCTCCCATTGTGCTGTAGATGGGCAGGTCTCATCAGCGGTCCTTGCTGATGATCTGGAGAGGGGCCACCACCTGGGTGGACTTATAACGCTGGCTCCAGACTCAATGCCCTAGACCTCCTTTCTGCAGAGCCTGCTGCTGCCTGGCAGTCCTCCAGAATGGACTGGTGCCCATTAACTGGATGAACTAGCAAACATATTCAGGGGGAAAAGAAGAAAAAAATCCACAATCAAGAGCTGACCTTATAGCCAGGCGTGGTGGCGCACACCTTTAATCCCAGCACTCGGGAGGCAGAGGCAGGCAGATTGCTGTGAGTTCAAGGCCAGCCTGGTCTACAAAGCGAGTCCAAGACAGCCAAAAACAAAACAAAACAACAACAACAAAAGACTAACAAACAAACACAAAACCAAACCAAAGAGCTGACCTTATCTAATGCTCTTGGTCCTTAAAATGTACATTCTGTTTGGCAGAAGAAACAGCCCACCCAGATCAAGATTATGAGCCACTCACCTGGGCTCCCTTCTGCTTCCTTTTAAGACAATCATCTTTTGCCAGGACAGCCAAAATGTCTTCCATCTTCATCTCAGAAACACTGTAAGAAGAGCACAAGAAAGCCAGCCTCTTACTTTCCAAGAGATAGCATGAATTCTGATGTATAAAACCAGCCTGGCTAGGCGTGGTGGCGCACGCCTTTAATCCCAGCACTTGGGAGGCAGAGGCAGGAGGATCTCTCAGTTCGAGGCCAGCCTGGTCTACAAAGCCAATCTAGGACAGCCAGGGCCACACAGAGAGACCTTGTCTTGAAAAACCAAAAACCAAAGAGATAGATAGAGAGGGAGGGAGGGAGGGAGGGAGGGGGGAGGGAGGGAGGGAGGAGAGAGGGAGGGAGGGAGGGAGGGAGGGAGGAGGGAGGGAGGGAAACCAGCCCGTACTGAAACTAGACCTAAGCACAAGCTAGAGCTGAGAAAGGGAACAGCAGGCCAGTGAGTGCCTTAGTTGGCACACGATCTCCCTACCAAGCCTGCAGCCTGATGTCAAGCATCAGGACCTACATAGAAGAGATCTCAATCCCAGAGTTGTTCTCTGACCTTCACATCTGTTTATCACCCTCTACACCATAAGTAAATGTTAATAAAAACTGTGTAAAGAAGAGGATAATCTCCTCCTCTCCTTCTTGAGAAGGGGGTCGCACTATGTAGCCATGGCTGGCCTCAAACTCACAGAGCTCTGCCTGCTTCTGGCTCCTCAGTGCTAGGATTAAGGCAAGTAAAGGAATTTTCTTTCTTTCTTTATTTTAGACAGGGTTTCTCTGTGTTAGCCTTGGCTGTCCTGGACTCACTTTGTAGACCAGGTTGGTCTCGAACTCACAGCAATCTGCCTGCCTCTGCCTCCCGAGTGCTGGGATTAAAGGCACGTGCCACCACCGTGCAGCTTTCTTTTTTTTTAAAAGATTTATTTATTTATTAAGTATACACTATTTTGCCTGCATATATGCCTAAACTCCAGAAGAGGGCACCAGATCCCATTACAGGTGGTTCTGAGCCACCATGTAGTTGCTGGGAAGTGAACTCAGTACCTTGGGAAGAGCAGGCAGTGCTCTTAGCCTCTGAGCCATCTTTCTAGCCCTGGTAAAGGAATTTTCTTAAGGCTTTAGGCATTTGAAAAAAAAGAGGTGTGACCAGGGCCAGCTTAGCCAGTGTCCCTTGCACTTCCTTTTCCCTGATGGATCTAAAGCAGGCTACCTTACATGGGGGGTTCTTCCTTCTAAACGCCCATTCATCCATCCTGCTTTCATTTTCCTTTCTTCACTCATTTTTTTTGGGCACAAGGACTCATGTACTCTAGGCTTCTGACCTTGACTTACTATGGAAACAAGGCTGGCCTAGATCCTCCTGCCTCCACCCAGTGCTGGAATTACAAGCAAATATCTCCATACTAGGCTTCTACCATCCTTCCTTCCTTGGTATATGCTTGTGTGTGTACATGGCACATACATACAACATGGGTGGGAGTCGGAGAGCAAGGGCAGGAGTCAGTTCTACCATGTGGGTTCTGGGTATGGAACACAGGCCAGCTGCCTTGCCAACCCTCTGCCATTACTTCTTACTAAAGCTTGGCTATTAACTATCATGGTAGGCTATTGTAGGCTTGCTTCTTGGCATAATACTTGAATAGACAAGGAAATAATTATTTCACATAGCCTATTTAGAAAAGACCACAGTGACAGCGGTGAGGGAACTAGCTCTGTCCACAGCTCCTCTATCCTTTCTCTACTGTAGAGAATCTTTAATACTCTTTCTTGTCTGCTAATCATTCAGAGCTGAGGATCAAATGATTCCCCCCCAAAACCTAGAGGCACAAGCAAACTGTTGAAGCCGGGAGTCAAAACAAGAGAGCATGACTATCCTGAAAAGCGCCTGGCAAGCTCCAGTGCACACAGCGACTCCAAGGCCACGGCTGTAGAACTAACTGGGGAGCAACACAGAAGCACAGGCACAGACAGAATGTGAGCTGCTGCGCTCATCCTCCAGAGGAGAGGGAAGGAGGAGCTCCAGGGGACAGAAACATCACGAAAAATAAATGATTTTGTTGAACGTTTTCTTCCTTCTTTTTAAAAACATAACAGCAAATTAAAACACGACCGGCACCCTTGTACGGGGGAAGACAATTCTCTCCCTTTCCCCAGCGGTTACCCTGACAAGGCTGCCACTCACCTGAGATGTGTCAACTCCTCCTGAGCCCTCAGCCCCAGCCTCCACCCTCAGCATCACACAGACCCATAAAGGAGAGCTGTTTCTATAGCAGGGAGAGGCAGCTGCAGGAGTGGAGGGCTAGGGAGGTGGGAGGCAAGGCCAGGGTGCTCCTTCCCCCAGAAGCATTGCCTCCTGCCCCCCAACCTGTGTGGGACAGAGACAGATGGTGGCTGAACCTGCCTGCCACAGCTGGACACCTAAGGGTGGAACAGATGCATCTGTGTTTTTTCCTCTGTCCCATTTGACTCCTACTTGTCACCTTTGGGGAACAGGCAGAGACAGATACGCAAATGGAAAATCAATGTAAGAACCTGGAGTACAGCATGTGGGAGGCTAAGGCAAGAAGACTGACAAAAAGCTTGAGGCTAGCTTGGGCCATGCAGTCGGTTCAAGGCCAGCCTGGGCTACAGAGTAAGACCCTGTCTCAAAAAGGAAAACAAAAAATAAAAAACTTTAGTGGTGAAATTTTTAAACAGAGAGAAAAAAAATGTGATAAACAGCTAGAGAGAAAAACATGTGTTAAAACAGTCACAAACCAATTCAACTACAGACAAGATGTCCTTGCTTGTAGAAGGTAATACTGCCCAGCTAGGCCAGGGCGTACGCAAACAGAAATGTCAAGGAACTGCAGCCATTTAATTTAAAGGTCTTCCCTCTAACCTAAGGCACTGCTTCTGAGGACCAAAGCAGATCCACCATGACTGTTTCAGTCCTATGGACAGATCCAAATCACTCTGTCTTGCTAGGAAAAGACAAGAAAAAATACATCCAGCAAAATGTCGCCTGCACTTAGCAACACACTTAAGCAGGAAGGAGTTAGCACCATAAACAAGTGGGAAGGACAGAGAAACTGAGTTTCGAGCACTCAGGTGGAGGGGCAAAAGCCCAGGGCACCTGCCTCTTGCTCAGGATGCTGAAGTGCATTGTAAGGAGAGCTCTGCAGCTCCCACACAGGAAGGCAGGGGCAATTCAGCAGCTGCCCAGTCCCCCACTGTCTAGTTCTTATGATCTCAAGCACAAAACATGCACATTGCCCTCCTGCACTGCCTCTTTTCATGATTAATGTGCCCTTTACATTTAAAAAATGTCCGGGGCCACTCCCATCTATTGCATATAATGCAGTGACTTTAAAAAAAAAAAAAGTTCTAAAGGTTTTTTCTGTTTTTTGAAGTGTGTCATAGACCATGCTGGCCTTGAACTCACTAAGTGGCTAATGACCTTTAACCTCCCAAGTACTGTGATTATAGGTCTGTACCACGAGACTCAGTTTTCACTGTGCTTGGCACGGAACCAAGGGATTTGCGCGTATTAGCAAGCACTCTACCAACTGAGCTCCAACTCCAGTTCTTGCGATGCATTTTTCTTAACAGTTTATCTTAGTTTGTATTTAAGTCAAAGCAACAGGCTGCTTGTAGCTATCAACAGAATTGTGATGCCTGCTGCCGCCTAGTGACCCAGAGTCCAGTGCCCACCCAGAATGACTACGTCTAGTCATACGTCTAGACAGGTGGCAGCAAGGAGGTGTCGTCATCCTATGTGACAGTTTTACATTACTCTGTAGCCAACCCCCAAAAGGTCCAACTCCTTTTCTTCTGGCACTTCCCTGCGATCATGGTTCTTAATGCTCCTGTCAGAGCCTGGTCTCCCTGTGTCTCCTCTTTCTGAGATGTAGACCTCACAGAAGTGCTGACACTCAAGAGGACAGGAATTACTGGGTCACTAGTGATTCTTATCTGAGTTAGTCACCACCCCTTTTCAATTTTAGGTTCATTTCTGAACCTTTCACAGTAACCAACTTGAATGTGTTTATTAAAGAAAATCAGGACATGAGACTGTCCTGTCAGCTCTGGTGTTTGACGCATGCCATTTGTAACTGTGGTCCCTCATTTTCTGAGGGCTGCTGACAGAGTGACTAGGCCTGGGGAGCAGGTAATGGAAAGGGGTGAGGGAACAGACCGACCCTGCAGGTCTAGACTGGAAGGAGTGAAGGAGCTAGAGAAAGACGGGCTGCTACGGGGGCTGCTACGGGGCATGCTGATACTCTTTCCCATGACTGGGTTGCTCGGGGCCCTCAGCACAGGATGCTGAAGATGCTTTCTGCATGTGCACAGATGCAGACCCGAGAGCACTACAGTATTATGTTGCTCCCTTTGGTGAGAGGCAGCAGGGAAAATCAAGAACCAGCTCCATCAAAGGACCTCCAATTCAGTTCACCAGGACTCCCAGAGAACACCAGCCTAACAAAAGGGCAGCCTAGATACTGGCAGCCACAGGGAGCACAAAGAAGCCCCAGATTGGAGAACTCTGAATTCAGCTGGAGACATAACCAGAGGGGAGAGATGAACTACCTGACCAACATGGGGCCTCTCGTGAGATCAAACACATGTACCTTCATGAACTTCACAGATTGTTAAGATGAAGAACAAGGCAAATAGAAGAAAAACCCAAGGTACCTTAATTTTGGCCCACTTGAATGACAACCAGGAACAGGTACCCACCTTTCCATACCAGAGGTAGCGGGTACACTGTCTCAGCCCATAAATACCCACATCAACAATCTTGAAAGAGTTCTGAGAAATGTTAGTAGACAGATTACTGTCTGCTGGGAAATGGCAAGAGTTGGTGGGACAGCCACACACAGTCAGTCCTGCTGGCATCTTCAGACCAGGTCCCCAGCAGTGTTTACAACTTGGCAAAAGGAGAGAGAATGTTCTTGGAGTTTCATGTTTTACATAAAATGTATGGCTGGTCAAAGAGGAAATGACAGGGACTCACCACACTCAGCAGCCTACAAAGACATTGAGACAGATAGACAGACAGACAGACAGACAGACAGACAGACAGACAGACACACCACCACCACCACCACCACCACCACCACCACCACCACCATCACAGCATCTGAGCAGCCAATGAGACTTCTGGGCTTGGCAGGCATTATGTCCCACCACCCCTGGGCAGACACATGGTTCTTCCAAGTTTCCAAAAGACGCGTATCTACCCTGCCATGTCTGAGTAGAACTTCTTAAAAGTAGTGCTGTGGCAAGCCATGCACATGTTTACAAGCTCACTGTTAGAACCCGTGACTTCAGGTATCAGAGAATTTATGGAAGGCAGGACAAGTCCTTTTAAGTGGCCCACGCCAACTATTTTCATGTGGGCTTCCCAGAGGGGCATGAGGCTGGTTACCTGACAATACCACGCATAAGACAGAAGCTGGGCAACACCAGCTGCAGACATGCAGAAGGGGTCTTGTCCCAACTACTTGGAAGAAGACTGTGTGTTGAGCAAAAACATTCTACTTCTTTAAAGACAAATCGGCACTGAAGCTGTAAGATGCTAGCCACAGGATGAAAATTGAGAATGGAGAGGCCGCTGAGAGGCTGTAAGGGCATGCGTCCTACTGAGGAGCTGAAAAGCCAGGGGCACAGGCTGCCCTGTAACCTGCCGGCAATGAGAACTGCCAGGTATGAATGGTGCTGAGGGCTTCAGGTTTTGCCATTGGCTATTCTGGAACTCATTTAGGGATCACAAGGGTTAATGGCTCTTCAGCAGCTTACAAGGCCCATCCACTCAAAAAGCGACAGAATGTTAATTATGTGAGATCTGCTGAAAGCCCGTTCAGGTTTCTGACTCACTTGATTTTGTGAGACGCCAACGAGTTGACATATTCTGCCTCCGAAGGAGCCAAAATGAGCAGGCTGCTCCCGTGACAGCCAATCCGGGCAGTTCTTCCAATTCGGTGAATATATTCTGCAGGGGAAGGTGGAGCGCTGTACTAAAAAGGACAACACAAATGAAGGCGTTCATAGATCAAGGGACTGCCACTAATTGGAAGAGCAATGCCCCTCACCTGCCTCCAGGTTCCCCAGTCACGGCTACTTTAACACAACCGGAAGCTGTCATTAGTCAACCTTGAAGCTCCTGGCTTCACTGCAACAAGGCTCTGACATAAAAATGTAACAGTGGCCAAGTTTCAGATGGATTCGACGTGTCTCATCGGTGTCTCCCTTTTAATTTCACTGCTCTACGGGTCTCTTCCCTTTCCTATTTGCATCTTTTCAATGAGGAGACTGTGCAAGGTGAAATGCAAGCAGGTGGGATAAATTTCCCCAGGATGACCACATGACCTTGGCCTACTTCCTAGGTAGAGATAGCAGCTGGGAGACGGCAACAGCGGACAAGAGGCGTAAGGACGAAGGATGCCAACCACTGTGCTGGCAGAGTCCACCTCATTGCAACTCCATTCTGTCCGAATCAGGTGGGGAAGAGACAGTTACGAGCAGTCAGGGCAGGCTTCTGCTATGGGGAGCATGCTTCTGACTCAGGGAAAACGGTAAGTTCCCACTCAAGGGAACAATCAGGCAGGCATCATGTTATCTTTAGCAGCGACTCTGCCATCATCAAAGCTAAATGATCATACTCAGTCTCTCACTCTCTGCTGCTACCTAACGTGGAAGGTCACAGACCAAGGTGAATATACTCTATGAAAGGCCAGCCATTTAACCCTGGCAATATTCACAGTATGAGGCTTCCCATAATCAAATCAGTCTGCCTTGGTAAGCTAAAATGACCCCGGTCTTCCTATCTCCCATTGATTCTGTGGCCAGCAGGAAAGAGACACAATGTTTCCAGTCCCAACAAGATCGCTTATGACGGGCAGCTCAAGATCAGATTTCCTAGCCTAAGACAGGCAAGAAATGTCACAAAATGTGAATAAACCATGAGTCAGGGCACATGTCCCCTTGCCCCCAACAGACAGGCTTAAAAATACCATTCTGCAGACTAATGAAAAGAAAAGAAAAAGAAAACAAACAAACAAAAAACCCCACAAACCAAACAAATCCAAAACCAAAAGGAAACCCACTAGACTATGGTGATAATCCTGTACCCTCCGGCAAAGCCACTAAGGCAAGAGGTGTGTGCAAGGTGCTGTCAGGACCTTAATTGCTCCTTGCAGGTCAATGTCCGTGGACACAGCTCTCAGGACAGCTGAGCCATCTCCTTCTGGACACAAAGAGGGCTCCTGGGGGCCTGGGTAACTGTTATTTTCAGATTCTGGACACTTAGGTTTGTGACATGAACTCGTCTGTAAACAGCAGAGTGTGCCACCCTCTCCTGAGAATGCCACCCTGGCTGTTTTGCTGCAGTGTCGCAGAGGGGCTGGGCTAAGGAAAGATGTCAAAACTGTAGAGATATGTCTGGCTGCTGCCTGGTTACCAGGGCAACACCCAAGAGGGTAATAATGATCATTCAGTGCATTTTCTCATGCTCATACACTCACACCTCAGTGACTAGAAGATTACCTGAACAATCCAGGTGACTTGTGGGAGATCCAAGCCTCGGGCTGCAATGTCCTTTAAAACAAAGAGAATATGGTTTATGATTTAAATCTGAGCTCCTCACCTTTTTTTCTTTTCTTTTTTTTTGGGGGGGGGGTGGTGGAGACGGAGTACTGCTCTGTGGTCCTAGAACTTAAGGTAATTCTCCTGCTTCAGCCTTATCAATGTGTTACCATGCCTGGCTGAGTTTCTGAACTTTTAATACTTGGTAATAAAAATCCTGAAGATGAACACGGGAACACACACACACACACACACACACACACACACACACACACACACACATGCATTCACATTTCTGAATACAACTTTAGGTGGCTTAAGGGCCCATTGAATCCATCTATCATTAAAAATTTTGACTTAGGAATCAGCAAGATGGCTCAGAGGGTAAAAGTTCCTGCCATCAACAACCTGAATTTAATCTTTAAAACCTACACTGTAGGAGGAGAGAGGACCAATTCTCACATGTGTCCTCTGACTTCCACACATATATACCAGGCCATGCAACACACTCACGTCCACTACATAAATATAAAAAAACTCAACTGGGTTGAGTTAGACAAGATTCTTTCATAGCCCATAACAAAATGTCACGTCAGCCCAAGACCTTAAATTGCAGCTGACCATGTAATTCATGTACCATGTAAGAATTCTAAAAGCCTGGACAGCCTTGATGGCACACACCTGTAATCCCACCACTTGGGAAGGGAGGCAGACCAGAAATAGAAGGTTATCTTCAGCTGCTAGCAAGTGTGAGGCCAGCCCGAGCTATAAGAGACCATGTTTCAAACACACAAACAGGCACCCTCAAATACAGGGAAAAGCCATCCAGGGTAAATGCATCCAGAGTCCACTCCCCAGCCCTTCACTGCTAGTGATGCCAAGCAACAGTGTCACCCAGCATGCTGGCACTCACTTGTGAATGTGTGAGCTGCAGTGTTCACTGAGGACTCGCCTGCTGGGTTAGAGCAGGAGGGATTAACTCGCTGCAGTCACTTCTGGGAGTTGAGATTAGGATACACTCCAAGCCTGCCTATCACTTCAAAGACCTGACTGGACAGCAGAGAAGCCATGAAAGAGATGGAAATTTTTCTTCCCTTTCAACTGGTCACCATCCAAAGAGCCAAAGTTCTCAGCTCTCTCTGTCTTTCTGCCATTCTGGCAGAGACTAGACGGAACCACCCAGTCTTTAGCAGTGCCCTGCACTCAGCTTTCATATTTAAGTCCAGCAACCATAGCAAAGAGTCCATCAGCATTCCTGGAGCCCTAGCAAGACACCAGGCAGAGCTCAGCATTTTACCCATGGTAACTCAATTAATCAAAATAAGTCATTACATCTATTTGTTGGGGACAGGGTGTGGAGGTCAGAAGACAACTTGCAGTATTGGTTCTCTCCTTATACTATGTGGTTCCTAGGATTAAAATCAAGTTGTCAGGCTTGATGGCAAGTTCCTTTCCCTGCTGAACCATCTCACCAACCCACCGTAACCAATTTTAAAAGCAGCTATCTCCAAGGAATATGTCCCATGAAAGTCTTCACTTACCAGGAAAGTGGGACAGAGGGGAGGACATCCTATTGGGACTCTAGGTGAGAGAAGCATGGGAGAATGGGGAAATAGAAGGATCCAGAGGGTCTTAGAAACCTACAAGAAGAACATTATGACGGGCAGATCTGGGCCCAGGGGTCCTGCTCAAACTATGGCACCAGCCAAGGACAATACAGGAAGTAAACTTTGAACCCCTACCCAGATCTAGTCAATGGACAGGACATTCTTCACAGCTGAGTGGAGAGTGGGGTCTGACTTTCATACAAACTCTGGTGCCCCATATTTGACCATGTCCCCTGGATGGGGAGGCCTGGTGGCACTCAGAGGAAGGACAGAGGCTACCAAGAAGAGACTTGATACCCTATGAGCATATACAGGGGGAGGGGGTCCCCCTCAGTCACAGTCATAGGGGAGGGGAGTAAGGGGAAAATGGGAGGGAGGGAGGAATGGTAGGATACAAGGGATGGGATAACAATTGAGATGTAATATTAATAAATTAATTAAAAAATATATTTAAAAAGCAGCGATCACCGCCCACCTCCCCCATTTGTCAGAGGAGAAAACAAGAAACAAGGCTTGCAGCCTAGGACACAACTCTGTGGAGGAGGTAGCCCTCAGATGCAGGCCTACCTCACCTTTTTGGTCTTGTTTGTCAACAGTACATTCTAGCACACAGGAGGTACGGAATCCCCATATCTGTGGTGGGAATGCAGAAATGAACACACCCTCACGGCAGGGACTCTGCTGAGAACTAGAGGCAATACCAGGTAAGTGGAAGCTACTCATTCAGCAGAATTTACAAGAAACAAAGTGAACAAAAGATGCAAAAGAAAAGGAAATCCTACTAACTTGGAGAGTTTCTAGGAGACCTTTAGTGTGTGTAGTATGCTTTTGTGTAAGACACACAAGCTAATTGTTTATATATATATTTTTAAATCACTTTTTAAAAGTTACCTTTAAGGGAAAGAGGAGACCAGGAGAGAGACTGGTCAGAGACACCAAGTAGACACTAGAATGTCTGCTATGAAGGAAGGCGGTCAGCTCTAATGCAATAGGAACCACTGTGCCCTATGATTCTCTTGCCAAATCTAACCCACTGTCTAGAACCAATTATTAATTTGCAGGAATACGGGAGACAGGAAACATGCTCCACAACTCCAAAAGGATGCACTTCAGAACAAGACCGTGAAGAAACTGAGACCTTGAGAGTCAGCTCAGTAGGCAGGCAGGAGGACTCAAGTTTAAACGCCCAGAACCCACAGCACACTAGGCACAGTAGTGCCTGTCTATAAGCCCAGTGATTACAGTGGGATGGGAGATGGTGACAGGAGAATCCTGTATGCTCAGGGGCCAGTCAACCTGGCATACACAGTGGGAAATAACAAAGAGAACTTGTCTCAAATAAGGTAGGAGAGGCCCGGCTGAAGTTGTCCTCTGATCACCATACACGGGCAACAGTCATGCCCACACCTGCACACACACGGGAAAAGAAATAAAAAACCAAATGATCTGATTGTCATAGCCAAAAGCAGGGGTGTCAATGAGAAATGGTAATAAAATCATTAACTAGATGGATGAATACCCCAAAAGAGGCTCAAATCTGCCAACAGCTATACGTGGTGGTTCTCACCTATGATTCCATAATCCCAGTGTTCAGAGGCAGAGGCACAAGTGTGATATCGGGCTAAAGTCCAGCCTCATGTACATAGCAAGCTCTGGGGCAGCCAGGGCCACATGGTGAAATCTTGTCCCACACAACAACAAAACTTAGCCTCTCCAGACAAAGAACCTCAAGGTGGTTCTTACTTTTCTATTTGTTTTTTTTCCCAACGGTGTTTGCTTTGTTTGAAACAATAGGTGTTATCATTTCCCCTAAAATCCTGTTTGTCTATCTTTTCTGTAACCCCATTAACACATCTGCTTTCTCCTTCCATCTGAACACAGAGACACAGATGAGCACATGTGAAATACATGCATACACTTTAATTGTCTAAAGCCACTTGCAAATGTCGTGACACTTCAGTCTTCAATATGTTAGCAAAGGCTCCTAAGGAAAACATATATATGAGCAACTCTGAGGGAATCGGACAAACATCATTTTGACATCAACAGTCAGTGGCCAGTCGCTCCACTTTACTTGAGATGACTCCTATGGATGCTTTTCTTTCCAGTCCGGAAGAGAGCAGTGAACACAATCACTGCTCAAGAGCTACAGACTTCTTTAATCTGGAATGGTGCCCCTGGTGGTCTGAGTGAAAATGACCCTCACATAGGGAGTGGCATTATTGGACTGTGCGGCCTTGTTGGAAGTGTGTCACTAGGGCAGAGGGGGACCGTGAGGCTTCAGAAGCTCATGCCCGGTCCCCTATCCCTCTCTGTTCCTGCTGCCTGATGATCCTGATGTAGAACGCTCAGCTATTTCTCCAGCACTATGTCTGCCTGCATGCTGCTCTGCTCTCTGCCATGACGATAGTGGAATGAACCCCTGAACTATAAGCCAGCCCCAATTAAATGTTCTCCTTTATGAGTTGCTGTGGTCATGATGTCTCTTCACAAAATAGAACAGTGTCCCTGCTTTTCATTGACTTTAGGGTTTTTAATTTTTTTTTATGTGTATGCGTGTCAGCCTGAATGTATGTTTATGTGTACTATGTGAATACAGGTGTAGTGGAGACCAGAAGAGGGTGTAGGATCCTCTGGAACTGGAGTTACAGGTAGCTGTGAACCACTGATATGGGTGCTAGGAACCAAACCCAGGTCCTTTGCAGGAGCATCAAGTGGTCTTAATTGTTGAACCATCTCTCCAGCTCCTTGTTTAGTTTTGCTGCTGTCCCAAGAAACATTCCACACTCCTACTTGTTTCCACATAGTAAGGTTCAGGCAGGAATGAATGGTTCCTTTCTGTGGTGTGGACTACTCATGGCACTGTGACTTCAGGAGGCCTACTGGCTGAACGTGGGAAATGCTATAGTGTCCACCAGCTCTCTCTGCTGACAAGGGATATAACTGGGGAGTCAGATTCAAAGTCTTGGGAGTACCATTCCCCTAAACATTTCACCCTAGGAGCTCGGTCCTACGGATGCTCCTTATCTGTACCGACTGCTGCCCCAATGATGCAAAGGATGACTTTCCATGTCCACCATGCTTTCCTTAATTTCACGGCCGAGAAATGTTTGTGTTTAAAACAGCTTCCCCTAATACTCATGCCTTTAATCCCAGCACTCAAGAGGCAGAGGCAGGCAAATCTCTGTGAGTTTGAGGCCAGCCTGGTTTGACAGCAAGTTTCAGGCCTAGTCAGGCTAGCCAGGGATATATAATACAAATAAAAACAGCAATGACAAAAGTAAGAATTTGGGCAAACAACTTTTTAAAACAAATCTCTGCTAAGTCTCTGTGAGAAGCAAGGACAGGAGTGAGCAAGATGCTTGAGCAGAACTGGGCTGCATTCCTAAGTGTGGAAGTGGAAGCTTATGCTGTCAGCCTAGCATCCTCCGGAAGCCTGAAGCTGGTGCAGTGGAACCCTCAATAGAGAATATGTGTAAGGATACAGTCTAGAATGTTCTCTACAGGGGGCAGATGCTCTCAGCCAATGTTTAGGAAGACCGAGGGTTCTTCAGTCTGCTAAATTGTGAGGAATGACTAGCTTTCAGTGCTCTGCTGCAAGATGCAAAGGCTGTGTGCTGCCTGGACTCTAAAGACAGGTTTGTTGAAAAGCTTAACCCTCTGCTACCTGGGCTAGGACAGATACATGAAATTATAGCAGATCTAGATGAAATCAAGGCTGCAGTGGTCATGCCTGCCTGTCACAAGCTCCGCCCCACACAGGAAGCCTAGTAAATTCACCCAGGACAGATGCTAAATTCTACAACAGGGCTGAAGATACAGCTTAGTGGTGTGGCAGTTACCTGGTGTAAGGCCTTGGGTGAGCTCCCCAGCACTACAAAACACCCTAAAACCTAAGCCAACAACTGACGCTGTGAAATTTACTGAGCCCAAATGTACTGAAACAGTGAGGCACAAGCAGCCCCAGGCAGCTGGTCAGGTAATTTTCTCATCTACCACTACTTTTTCTACTCCACTCAGCTACTCATCCCCAATTCCCATCACTTGAAAGTCTTGCTAAGGAGCCCAGGCTGAACTTGAACTCCATTCCTCCCATCTCAGCCTATCAGCCTAGGATTGCAGGACGGGCCACTGCAGGCTGTTTCTTCTGTTGGGTAGAGGTTGTAAACAACCAGACACTCCCACCTAGCTTAATCCATACACTTTCTGTTCTCCTGCCCAGGCACCAGAGGCTGAAGGAAGGAATCAGACTTGGTCCACAGCAGGGAGGACTGGTACCAGCATGGCAGCAGTGGGAGCCAGCCCGCCCAGGGAGGCTGGTCAGCTCACTGAGCCCAGCTACCTACCTCTAAGGCTAAGGACTCGCTAGTGAAGGACAAATGAGACCGTGTCTGCAGGAACCTTCTTAGAACTGTAACCTCAGTGTGCTGGTTCATAATGCAGAAATGGTGGTGACTCTTAACACCTCTCTGTTCTCCCTCACCACATCCTGCTCAGCCCTGGACAGGCACCGGAGACAGGCCAACAATGGTCCCGTCTTCCAGGAAGGTGGTAGTTACCTACACTAGATACAGGAAATTGACTTGCTGGAGAAACTTCAGTATGTCCACTCAGCTATCAGAACTTAAGCCTGATGATCACAGCCTCATTTTATTTCTTTAACCTAATTAGGGCAAAAGAATCACTAAAGTCAGCTCTGAAAGACATTCACCAACGCAGCCCTGAAGGCCCTGGGCTCGACAACTGGCGGCCTCCATGAGACCCAGGAGTACAGATGGAAGGCAGCCTGCTCAGGTGCCAGCCTGTCAGTTGGATTAAAATGACTCATTTATTTACCCAAGAACCTCACAAAGTGCTTTTACTAACAGGGAGAGGGGGCTGCCATCTCTCTGAGAAGGGACGCACAAACTCGCCTCTGACGCCTTCCTGGCCTGCCAAAAGTCATTATGCCATGTGTGGAAAGCCATCAGCAGGGTACAGGCCCCCGTTGTCCCGGTGACAGATTGGGCTGCGTAATCAGAGGAGGAAGGGGAGAGTGCAGAAGCTGTCAGAGGCGAGAGATCTTGGCTGGAGCCGCCAAAAAACTGGCAACATGAGTTAGCGTGACTGAGTAAACAGCAAACAATCTCCAAATGAGCCTTCCATTAGCAGAGAAGAAACAAAGTGTTAAGGATAAACTTCCCCTGAAAAGCACCCCCAGAAAAGCTAAGAACCACACTCATGCGGGGCATTGAACCCAGTCTGGGGACATGAACAGTCCTTGTTCCTTTGTCTCCTGGCTGCTGGCACAGTAAATTCCCTAGGAGGAGAGGAAATTAAGAACTGCAGACAACAGTGTATTTCAATCAGGGAAAACAAAGCAAAAGCAAAGAGCTGGTGGAGGGGCACGGGTGACTCACACGTGTCTGCTAAGTATGAAACCTACATGGTGGTCGGCACGGTCCATCCACCCTAGGTGTTTTTAACCAACAGACTCAGGCATCAGAAGCATCCCATCTCTGAGGAGGGCACTGCATTCCACTCATCCAGAGACAACCAAGGAGAGCAAACACACCAGGAAAACCCCGGTGCTGACCTTAAAACCAGAGGGGACTCTGAAATTTCACCTTGTGGTCATCCAGTGACATTTTCCTGCATGGAACTAAGGACAGTCGTCGTCCCCCCCCCCCCCCCGCCCTGGCTCTGAGCAAGTCATAGCAATGAACTGGCAGAAAAATACTCTGTAGATAAGCCGAAGTCCTGAGCAGAAGTCCTTCGATTTCTCAATCTTATTTAAAAAAGACAAGACCTTAAGTTTCCATATCCTTTTTCATCCTCACACGTGGCCTCACTTACGTCTCACTTGAGAAAGGGGCCTTGAGGCCTAGGTTTGGATCTTCCTGCTTCCACTTCCCCAATGGCAGGAGTACAGAGTGTGACCACCATACTGTCCATCCCTCCTCAGCTAAGGCTTCTCTTGTACACAGCAAGCCTCTGTCCCAGCTCTCCTGGAGTTCTGCCCAACCTTCTCCACAGCCCTACACTACTGAATAGCCAGTCTTAGCTGTGTACGCTCACTTATAACTGGACACTAGCCCAAGGGGCAGGTCTCATGAAAGTCTTCACTTACCAGGGAAGTGGGATAGAGGTGAGGAGAGGACATCCTATTGGGACTCTAGGTGAGAAAAATATAGGAGATAGGGAAATAGATGGATCCAGAGGGTCCTAGAAACCTACAAGAAGAACACTATGATGGGCGGATCTGGGCCCAGGGGTTCTGCTTGATCTAAGGCACCAACCAAGGACAATATGTGCAGCCATCATCAAACCCCTACCCAGATCTAGCCAAAGGACAGAACATTCTCCACAGTTAAGTGGAGACTGGGGACTGACTTTCACACTAACTCTGGTGCCCTATATTTGGCCATGTCCCCTGGATGGGGAGGCCCAATGGCACTTGGAGGAAGGATAGTGACTACCAAGAAGAGACTTGATACCCTAGCATCATATTCAAGGGGAGGAGGTCCCCCTCAGTCACAGTCATAGGGGAGGGGAATGGGGTGAAAGCGGGAGGGAGGGAAAAATGGGAGGATGCATGGGATGGGATAGCAAATGAGATGTAATAGGAATTATTTTATTTTTCAATTTAAAAATGTGTTTAAATTAAACAAAACAAACAAACAAACAAACAAGCTGTGTATGCATCTGGTCCTGAGAAAGCAGCATGAAATTACAAAGGCCCTAGCTTGTAAGACGAGTATAATGAAGACAAACACATGTCCTATATACCCTTAACTGCTACTAGCAGGAAGAAAAAATGGAGTAGAGAAACTTGCAAACAGCAAAGAACAGTGTGTACTTATAGCAAGGGTTCCGTATTTTCATAAAGACATCCGCCCAGTGTTCTCTGGCCCTATTAAAAAAATCTTAGGACGATAAGGTGAAAGGTAAAAGGCTTGGTATAAAGGGGAAAAATCCCCAGAACAATTAACAACATGATTTCCTTTATCAAGGGAAACCAGTCTCCATCTGCCTCGTCCTGACATGGCCCTCATTCCTCATTAACACCATGGAGGCTCCTGGAGTGTTCAGATAGCCTGGTAAGCAACAGGCTGCTTATAAGGAGGGGGAGTGACATTATCTCCCCAGCCTGAGCATCATCTATCCCGGTGTGGCTCACAGACACAGTGTTGAGAGAAAGCAAACAAATACACAGCAGCAGCAGGAACACAGACGGGCACACCGCCTATCATCGTGGAAACTGAGCTGCATCCTGGCTGAGAGATGAGTCCCACACAGCTCTGTAGTCTCTGCAGCACTGAGGAAAGTTGAGACTGACCACAGTAGGCATGCTGGACTCAATCTGGACAAGCCAAGCACTATGACCAAGAGGTTTCAGGAAATTACATGCGGACAAGAGCTTGTTTCATTCATGGTGGGCAGGAGCTGAAGGCTCTGTGTTTGGACTAGCTGACATCAACTGCCTGCAGGTAGCAGCCAGACAGAATAGGAAGCTAGTAAAGAGCACATGCTTCTGACCCGAGGAAATTTACCTTCAAAAAGCATGAGCTTTCCTTTCATGTAGAGCCTCTAAAACAATGAACTTCAGATACCTGGATTTTTTGAAACTTAGAGATCCCCCCAGTGTCTGAAAAGCATATTTTTTACTGGTCTCAAAACCAGTAAATCCAGGATGTTAAGCATCCTAACTCTTTTTTTTAAAGATTTATTTATTATTTATTACGTGTACAGTGCACATTAGATCACATTATAGATGGCTGTGAGCCACCACGTGGTTGCTGGGAATTGAACTCAGGACGTCTGGAAGAGCAGTCAGTGCTCTTAACCGCTGAGCCATCTCTCCAGCCCCAGCATCCTAACTCTTATTCCAGTGCCAAGGCTCCTACTACTTTGTGTCTCAATAGAGACAATGTTTAAGTTCACTTTTCAGAACTTATTCTTCATGAGCAAGTAAGTACATTAAACTGCATCTCTCTGCAGAAGCAGGCAGGTCTCACCAATCAATTTCTGAGGCCGATCTACCCACACAGCTCCTGCATGAATACCACGTGCCTAGCATGCTCTATCTTGTGTTGTCACTGGGACAGAACTGAAAACAAATAGCCCTGTCTGTCTTCATGGAACTATGGATCCTGCACAATGCCACCAGACAGCAAGCGCCTGGTGTGAAGGAACTGGCGCTCTACTCTGTTCCAGGCAAAAAGAAGAGCACAAGCAAGTATGGTAAGAGTTCCAGAACAATTCCTGTTGGTGGTAAGGTGTCACGACCCCTCCAGTGGAGTCTGTGTGACAAATGCTGCTGCACAACCCGAGGTGACGACCCCTGCCCAGGGAGAGCCTCCTGGAATGGGCCTGATGCTCCTGCCAGGAGTAACTCATTACAGCCTTGTTTTGGAGCATTCTGTCTTTGTTTTTTCTCCACTCTAATATCAGAACTTTTCAAACTTAACTCTGTTGCTATGAGACGCCCTAATGTGGGACTGCGGCCAAGGGTCGTTCAGGCTAGTTTACCACCGAGTTCCGTTCCACTTGTTAATACAAATATGGCTAAGGATTAATCACCAGTTAATAGTTTATATTATGACTTACAAATAAAGTGTTTAAGAAAGCTCCAGATAGTGACGAGAAGAGCTAAGAAAAAACTGTCTTGACACACAGATGTTTGGCATAATGAGAGAACACTGACCTTTGATAAAGAGGACACATGCATACTGATATCAAGCTAATGACTTAAGAATGATGATTCAAGATTGATGACAACATTATTACTTTGCATCCTGTATTTTAAATTGTATGAAAAAACATAACCACAAAAACATTCCCCGTTTCAAAAAATGTGTATAAAAACCTAGCTTGCTTGCCTGCAAAACACACTCAGATTCAAACACTACCCATGGGTTTGTCTATGTTTGTCACTGGCCTATCTTTGTCCACCGACGCTTCGAGAACTCTCGTTCCCAAGGACCTGTACCCGACTGAGACGGTCCATGACAGTAAGGGCTACTGGCCATTTCTTTACCAAGTACTGTATTGGATTCCTTCTTTGCTTCCAGCATCTGAAGATAGTTTTAGAACAAGCAAGAGCATCTGACCATAAAGAGAAGGTTTTTTGGTTTTTTGTTTTTGTTTTTTTTGCTCAGACACAGGTCTCCTTGGGAGTCAAGTGGTTTAAGAGAAATCAAACAATGTGTGTAGATCTGAAGAATGTATGTAGAGGCACTTTGCCACAGACATAGGAAACAACATTGAGGTCAGGTTTCTGGGTAGGCTTTATAGTAGACAGACACACACACACACACACACACACACACACACACACACACACACACACTCTATACACACGCATGCACGCGCACACACATGCTCTTACCCACAAACTGAATTCTGAAAGTCTCTATTGCTTTTGAACTAGACATGGAGTAGGAGTTTCTTAGAAAGTGACTTCAGTAAATGAGGCATTCAGATAGCTAAGTGTCACTGTTTCCACTCAGCACTGCCTTGCAAGATTCACTAAGTACACAGTGCAGTTTCCTTACTGAATAAACAGAGTTTCTCCAATAGCCATTTGTAAGTTATGTCACCCAAATGGCCCAGGAAGAAAAGGTATTTTAATCTTGGGAGGCAGTAACACCTAAGAAAAGTGGATCCCTAGGGACGTGGGGAACATCAACAGCATGTGTTTTCAATCTCAAAACAGCATTAGAGATGCACAGTAGAAAAGTGAGGTATATGCTGAACTGCAGATTGAGGCAAATGAACTGTCCTGAAACTCCTAGGACAATGACAGTCTCAGACAAGAGTAGACAGAACCTGCAGGCACCTGATATGCAAAGACTTCCTCAGCCCCAACTACTCCCAATAGCTGTAATTTACAAGTTTTTGGTTGATAAATTCACACCTTTTCAGACCAACAGCTGCCACCATTAGTGAGCAAATTGCCAAGTCTACTCAACGGTCGCAGCCAGGACTATGTGGCACAGGCAGATGGCAATCCAGAGGTGCAGAGAAACCAGCTCCACCATGAGGCCCAGGTGTGCCAGCTGTCCATGGGGCTAGACACAAGACAAACTGTCAAGGGATCAAAAGACACAGCCACCTCTGGCCATGGCAGTGCACATTTTTAATCCCAGCACTCAGAGGGCAGAGGCAGGCGGATCTCTGTGAGGCCAGCCAGGACTATGAAGACCAACCCTGTCTCAAATAACAGCAACAACACAAGAACCATAGCCATTGTTGTCATGGGAACCGACCTTGACAGAGAGTAGAGTGACACTCACCGTGCAGAGCAGGACTCCTGTTCCCGATTGTGAGAACTCATGAAACACAGAGGTTCTTTCCTGCAGGAACAAGAAAAGCCAGGTGAACTCTTGAGATAAATGTTAGCAAAGAAGTTACCCACTTAAAATATTGTTAAAAAAAAATCAGTGCAGAGTTAAACTCCCCAATCATTCCCAGGCTTTATCCAGGTGACTGAAATAGGTTACTCTGTAGTCCTGGCTGTCCTGAAATTCAGAGATCCACTTGTCTCTACCTCAGAAGTGCTGGCACTTAAGGTGTGTGCTACCACACTTAACCGAAAAATAATTTTAAAAATAATTTCTTGGGAGCCAGGCGTGGTGACGCACACCTATAATCCCAGCACTCAGAGAGGCAGAAGTAGGCAGAGCACTGAGTTCGGAGCCAGCCTGGTCTAGAAAGTGAGTCCAGGACAGCCAAGGCTGTTACAGCGAGAAACCCTGTCTCGGAAAAAAACCCAAACAAAAAACTCTTGGGCCAGGCATGGTAGTGAATACATATAATCCCAGGACTAAAGCCAGACAGAGACCACAGCCTGAGGCTATCCTGGTTAACACACGAGAATACCAAGCAGCTATGACTACAAAGTGTGACTTGTCTCAAAAGAAGCAAAGAAACAGAAACCAAATCAAAGTGTATGTCAGGGGTGGGGGGGTGGGACGGACGACACTAAGCCCACAACTCTCTGCCAGACATGTAACTTTGCCACTTATTCAAGACTAAAGCAATCTGTACTAATGTGTTGGATGTTATAGTGGATGTAAACATGTTTTTGTTTTGATCCCAAGGGTGGGATGTGAAACAGACTTGTGCGAGGGTGTGCAGTGTTTTTCCACTGAAAAGAGACTTGTGAGAGAACAGGTGATGTTTGCTCACTGGAAGAGGAGCCGCCTCTTGCAGGGGCATGGTCTTTGCCAACTGATAAACATCCTACTACGGACTCTGAGAAGAGATATATATATGAGCCCAAAACAAGGTCTTGGCTGTTCATCACTCCACTCCTAGAGAGAACCGCTCCTGCTGCTGCTCCAGGTGGCAGTGGCTGCGGTTATAGTCACCTTTGCTGAATTGTTGGTTTACTGTTTAACTGGTCTATTGGAATCCTTCTGACTACACCAGTGGAATCACTCCAAGGAACTGAGTATAAAAAAGGTCTATCTCTTCTGTTCCTAATAACCTCTTTTCTCTCCTATCTAGTGTAGGTGGGTTGGAAGGGAGGTGTTAAGCATTAAAGAACCCCAAATAAAGTAGGTTTAAAAAAGTTTGAAGCCGCTGGGCGGTGGTGGTGCCCGCCTTTAATCCCAGCACTTGGGAGGCAGAGGCAGGTGGATCGCTGTGAGTTCGAGGCCAGCCTGGTCTACAAAGCAAATCCAGGACGGCCAAGATAACAAAGAAACCCTGTCTGGGGTGGGGGTGGGGGAGGTCCAAGCCTACAGGATGTGCTTGTTTATGCTCCAAATCCACTGACACCACAGAACAAAAAGTCCCTTCAACATTTTTCACAGCTGACATTCTGACCTCATAATCAGAGCGGACACCAACCTGGAGAAATCCACAGCACAAAATGGCACACGCATGCTCAGCGCTATTTCATAACTGGTTTTTTGCCTACAGGTCTGAGGACTTGAGTTTAGTCCCCATGACCCTCAACAAAAGCTGGGCATGGGGGCACACAGCTGTAATCCCAATGCCAGGGAGGTGGAGACAGGCAGAGGCTTGGGGCTCCCCGGCAGGGACCTGCCTTTAAACAAAGGGAAGGCGGTTTCTGAGGAACAGCCCCTCTTACATACAGTGTGAAGGTACACGCAACTGTGGAAATTCATGTCCTATCTCAAGCCATAACTCACTTAGTGATTTCCTAGGAAACTCAAGCCAACAACTTAAACACCAATTTCAAAAATCTAACATTTCAACAAAATGAAATCTAAAGACATACTAAGAAGGAAAAATAGAAAATATCGTAAGTCTTTGCTGTCCACAATTAAACTGTTTCTGTATGAGAATTAAGATTTTATATGTACAGCACACATACTGCAATTGGAAACAGAGCAGCTTGCAGCCTGAGCTGGCATTGTGTGGAATGTGCAGTACACAGTGTGCACACTGCATGTTCAAAACCAGGGCTGTAGTAAAGTCACACAGAGCACCTCAGCTCTGTGTGTTTGGGAACCTTTCAGTGTTGCTGTATTTCACAGCCTCCTAAGTGTAGTCTACTAGGAAGCTGTATTCTAGAGGGATAATGACATACCAGTTTTCTCTTACAGGGCAGCCTTCTCAAATTAAAAATGTATAAAGACTGGGCTTGAGAGATAGCTCAGTGGTACTTACTTTATACATATGAAGACCTGGTCTGGGCCCTGATATCCACATACAAAGCCACCTGCAATCACAACACTGCTGAGGTAGACAGGGATGGATACCTATGGTCTGCTAGCCAGACAGTAGAGCCTAACTGATAAGCCTTGGGTTCCAATGAGAGACCCTAGCTCAAAAGACAAGATGAAAGCCTCCTGAGAAACCACTCTAAGGGGACCTCTGGCCTACACAAGCACAGGTACAGCACACCTGCATATCCATGAACAACAGCCACACACAGTTTATAAAGTACTCAGCCAATGCTTGACCAACACTTGTAATCCCAACAACACTCAGGAGGCTAAGGCAGGAGGACTGCTCTGAGTTCACAGCCAGTTTAGGCCACAAACTGAGTACTTAGCAAGTGTAGGCTACAGAATGAAACCCTGTCTCAAAAGAAAAAAAAAAATACTAATAACTATAATTAGCTAAAACTATATATTCAATTGGAGAAAATGTAAGATCAGCCTGTACTGAAGCATGCCACCAGACTAGTAACACCCTTTGTATGCCCAATAAACCAAGTATGTGGTTTACAAACCTGGTGCCTCACTATCCTGTAATATGCTTTAATCATGTACCAACCAAATGCAAGCATCTATGGCAATAAAGAGCCAAAGACCACAACATCTCATGCAGTCAAGTAGGAGTCAGCCAATCAATTGCAATGTTACAGCATGAGTGTTGTTTGTTACCAGGTGAGCTTCAGTTAAGTAAGTCTGCACTCATCAATGGCTGCCTTAGCTAATTTTTAAAAGAGAGACCTGTGGTACAAAGGTGAATGAGTGATGAGGCTTCGGCGTGATCTCTTCTGCACACATGAGGCTTTAACTACCTGACACCAACAAGTAAAATACAAAAACTAGTAACAATGCTGGAAGGGTGCCTCCCCGCAGGCACGGGCAGAACCCCACCGCACTATGGTCAACAGTTAAGGTCATTTGTGGGTGTGTGCTTTGTCCTACGGTTGCAAGCCCAGGGCACAGCTCACTCAAGGCACCTTCACCACGGGCTTTTCAAGTCTCAGTGTAAGTAGGAGAGGCTAAGAAACTCACTGTCTAGGCTGTTACATTCTGGGGGGAGGGGATGAGAGTAGGGTTGCCACAGAAGCCTTCTATCATTTTTCTTTCTCAACTGTGAGTCTGCAGTCATCAATACCACTGCAAAAGTAGATTTTGCCCTTTACAGGCAGTGGGAACATGGACCACAGCATCCACATGGCCTCCAGCATCAGCATGTTCTCCAGTGGCAGCACAGGCCAGACATCAACATGACTTCAGGCGGCAGCACAGACCACCGGCATCACCTGGCCTTCTCCAGGGAGAGGGTTAAATTCTTATCTTAAGTCAGAGAGCCAATAACTCATCAGCCAGAGCCAGAACACAAGCAGTCTGTCCCAGAAGGCACACTATGCAAGACACAATACCACACACAAGACGGACAGTCTGGTACCATTTAACTACCAATCCTTCCTGGTCTACTGAAACGCCTTGAGTCTTTCAGGTGCATGTAAGCTCCTCACTGTCCTCAGCCACCACCTACAGAATGGTTCTGCAAAGTAAGGGCCCAAAGGATTAAAAACCAAGTTTAAAACAAAACTCCAAACCACACATGGTACTCCAGAACAAAAACCAACTGACTCAACCACTCAGAGAGCTGAAAGCATAACAGAAACTAACAAAGGCTTATATACGTGTAGTAGCAAAAAGGCTGTGTCCACGAGTGACCTTCAGCAAGGTCACTTATCTGGGCTCCACTTCCTTTATTGCTAAAGCTAAAGAACAAAACCCATGAGGGGATGGACCTGACTCCAATCACCTCAGACTTGTGTTGCATCCTTTAGCTCTCAGCATGCCCATGCTACTCTGACTTACAGCTTTCTGACTTTCTAAGATGCCCAGAAACCTTGTCACAAGATGGCACCTACTTCAAGCCTATGCACCATCTAGGAGGAAGGTATCCCTCCCAAGACCTTAGGATAGCCTTGCTAAGAGAGCCTAGGAGTAAGGCTCACACGAAACATCGAAGAAAGGCAGGGAAGGGGACCCTTCTTCTTCTTCTTCTGGAAGCTCATTCTGCAGAGGAAGAATAGGGACCAAAGCCTTTTGGTGTGCAGTACCCTCTCCCAGCCCAAAGTGCTCACAGAGTGCAGCGCTGTGTCTTGTTGACAATGACAGCCGCCGCGCTCAGCAGTACCATATGGGATCCACAATTTAGCTCCATTAATGCTCTTAATTTGAAGACATCAAGCCCTAATTACACACTGGGTACTAAAAAGGCAAAAGCCTTCCCTGGTGCCAGCTACTTAGTGCTACTCGGTTGCCGTAACAGCTGGCTGAGGTAGACGCAGGCCAAGTAGGCCTGTGAGCTCTCTCAGGTGGAAGAGGCAACTCCAGAGCAGGAGCCCAAGGAACAATAGGCTCCCTCACAGCATCCACCAGCAGCCCCCCCATCTTGGGCCCAAGAGAGCCTAAAAAGGACGTAAGTGCACTAGGACTCTCTGTCTATGAGGCTTGCAGCATGTAGGGCAGGGAAGAGCGGGCTCACCTCCTGCTCCATGTTGCCATGCAGCCGAAGGAATTTCAGTGGCCAGGAGGCAGATGGTGGCTGCTCTGAAGTGGGGCCCCTTGAGAGGCAAGGCAGGGTGTGAAGGAAAAGGCTGTAGTAGAACTCCACCAGCTCACAACTTGAGAAAAAGACAATCATCTTCTGGTCCTTCTCGAACTACACAAACACAAGGGGAAAGCAAGCATATCGGCATAAGCGTAGATACCCTCAAAATGAGCACGTCTGTAGGTTCAAGTACATGCTCTCCTTTATTTGGAAACATGGTGACACAGCTTTTAATTATTAAAAAATGCCAACATTGATATTCCACTGTACAAAGATGACAGAAAGGGAAATGACAAGAGTTCCAACCTCAAAGAGAAAACCAATGTACTTTAGGGTAAGTTGTCCCTTACACTTTGGGTCTGACCCTGGCCACAGCCCCAGGGTGCAGTGTTAAAGCCCATATCCCAGAGGCTCCCCATTAATCTGGTAAGCAAATATACTAGGTGTAGCAGTCTGCAAGAAACACCTCATTCCTGCACGCCTCTGCCATCTGTGACATTCCCCTCATGTTTGCCCCAACAAGGCACGTCTCAAATTTAATGCTATGACTGTCAGTGCCCTTAACTTAGGTTCTTTACCACTGTTTTGGAATTCATGATCACATACGCACGCCCTCACTCACCCATGCACTCAGAACAAAAGTAACAACCCCTTCTTTCTTGTCCTGGTGCCTTATCTCAATGCTGTGTTACCCAGCACCAGTGACGTACATGCTACTGCCATAGTCCTACCTTGCACTTCTGCAGGATGAAGGCTGCCAGGCACACAAGGCGCAGCTTGCTGGGAACCAATACCACATGCTGGTCGAGACTCTCTGGTATGGCAAAGCTGTCACTTGCAACTTCCTTAGGGTTGGACTGGTCCCAGCTTTTGTCCAGGATAGAGATACTGACTGGATTGTGTAAACTGATATCAGCTAGCCGGGTTATACCTTAGATATAGTGAAAAGGACAAAACAGGATGGTCACATATCACCCCAGAGCCCATACCCAGCAAAGTCCAACACTGATCTGTCCTCTGTCATGTCACTGGGATTATACACAGAACAATGCCCATTTGTGCTAGCATTTTCTGTGTGCTCATCAGAAGTCTTTATCTTACTTTACCAAAGGTTCTCTGGCCACCGCAAAAACCTAGTTCCATAAACTTCTTTGCTGAAAGTCTTCGTGTGATCTTTACTGACTACTGTCTACATTATCCAAAAGCATGACATCAGAAAACAACCCCAAAATTTATTTGTCCACAGAATTCCTTTTCTGAAGATTATCTCTCAAGAGTAATGTTTCTTAGTAACACTTTGAATGTCACACAAATGGCACCTAATTCGTGTATCATATTGTGGCCTAGAAAATCAACTAAACCACACATGGCCATGAAAGCAGTGGTGGTGCCTACACACTGACTCTTTATGCAGGGTGAAGCTGGTGAAGTAGTTCTGTTTTCTAAGCCTCAGCTCCCTTTTTGCCAGGGTAGACGAGTCAGGAAGGGGCTAGGGACTGTGAACTCTTAATGAAAAAGGAGGATGATCACACTAAGCATAGTGCTGAGGAGAGAGCATCATCTCCACAGTGTGGCCTGCTGGTGTCTCAGCCAGAAGCAAAACCAAGAGATGGTCAGCCTGCCTTCCAGGCATGCTACTAGTATGTACACCAGAAGCCATTTCTGTCCTCCCTGGCCCTGGGTGCTGGGTATGCAGGACACTGAGGAAAGGCTGTCCCTTCTCCACAAGAGGGGCACCCACTGGCATAGCCCACAGTTCCTCCTCAACTCACCTTCTGTGAGTGTTGCTGACAGCAGGACATTCTGCCGTTTCTGACACTCAGCATTTACAGCATTCAGAATCACTGTGATGTCCTTCTCAAAACCCAAATCCAAGATCCTGAAGACGTAAGAGAAGGACTTCACACCAAGCAAAGAGGACACCTGACATTACCAGGCCACAGAACTGCCCTGGAAACGGCAGGACAAACTGCCCCTTTGTCCCACCTTCCCTTCTTCCTAACCTAGGCTCACCTGTCTGCTTCATCCATGACCAGCCACCGTATTCGGTTAAAATGAATGTTCTTTGTAGATTTTATATGATCCACCAGACGGCCAGGAGTTGAGATAAGGATATTTATGCCTTTGCGGAGCCTGTTTAAATCATGTCATCAGAGAAATTATGTCAAGCAGTGTAGCAACAAGAAACAGGCAAAGGAGACAGGCATTCTGTGTCCAGCACAACTGCTACAACCTCAAGTCAAAACAAGTGGCTGAGATTTCACTCTTCTCTATATAGAACTGCTAAGATCTAAAGATTTACAGAATCATAACCTTCACTTTACCCTGATTCACATAATCTTGGGTTTTGTTTGTTTGTTTGTTTGTTTGTTTGTTTTCTAAGACAGGGTTTCTCTGTGTAGCCTTGGCTGTCCTGGACTCACTGTGTAGGCCAAGCTAGCCTTGAATTCACAGAGATTTGCCTGCCTCTGCCACTCAGAGTGCTGGGATTAAAGGCGTGCACAACTACGCACAGCTCAATTCTTTCTGGAACATTCTGGATAGATGGACATCTAGACAATCCTTTTCTTCTTTTTAAATGATTAATTTCTGTCCCCAATTCACACCCCAATAGAGTTTTTCGGTATAGCCCTGGCTGTCCTGGAACTTGCTCTGTAGACCACACTGACCTCAAACTCAGAGATCAACCTGCCTCTGCCTCCTGAGTGCTGGGGTTAAAGGTGTACCCCACCACTGCCCCGCAAAAGATCTACTTTTTACATATTTATATACGTTATAACTTTTTTATGTATGTGTGTGTCTATGTGAGTATATACCACATGAGTGCAAGTACCCACAGAGGCTAGAAGAGGCCCTTGAGTTGGAGTTAGAGGCAGCACATGAGCCACCCAACACAGCACTGGGGACTGAACTCCCATCTTCTCAAAGACCAAGTGCTCTTGACTGTTCTTCAGCCCCATCTCGTGTGTGTGTGTGTGTGTGTGTGTGTGTGTGTGTGTGTGTGTGTGTGTGTATGCGTGTGCCGCGCGCACACATGCGCTCATGGAACCCGGAGGGAGTGGTGGATGCCTTCAATATAAAGTAACAGGGAAGCCATTTACTGTAGGTGCTGGAACCCAAAGTCTGCAGTAAATTGTCTTAACCTCTGAGACAATTTCCAGCTCCCTAGCCAGTTCTTTAAGCTTCTATGCCAGAGAACCAGGTGAGCTGACTTAAATTCTGTCAGGACACACATTCTAGCCGTCAGGACACACATTCCAGCTGTGAGGACACATTCTGTCAGAACACACATTCTAGCTGTTAGCACAAACATTCTGTCAGGACACACATTCTAACTGTCAGGACACACATTTTAACTGTCGGGACACACATTCTAACTGTCAGGACACACATTCTAGCCATCAGGACACATATTCCAGCTGTGAGGACACATTCTGTCAGGACACACATTCTAACTGTCTATCTGGACACACATTCTAACTGTCTGTCAGGACACACATTCTAACTGTCTGTCAGGACACACATTCTAACTGTCTATTGGGACACACATTCTAACTGTCAGGACACACATTCTAACTGTCGGGACACACATTCTAACTGACTATTGGGACACACATTCTAACTGTCAGGACACACATTCTAACTGTCAGGACACACATTCTAATTGTCAGGACACACATTCTAACTGTCTGTCAGGACACACATTCTAACTAACTGTTGGGACACACATTCTGTCGGGACACACATTCTAACTGTCTGTCAGGACACACATTCTGTCTGTCAGGACACACATTCTGTCGGGACACACATTCTAACTGTCAGGACACACATTCTAACTGACTATTGGGACACACATTCTAACTGTCAGGACACACATTCTAACTGTCAGGACACACATTCTAATTGTCAGGACACACATTCTAACTAACTGTTGGGACACACATTCTGTCGGGACACACATTCTAACTGTCTGTCAGGACACACATTCTGTCGGGACACACATTCTAACTGTCGGGACACACATTCTAACTGTCAGGACACACATTCTAACTGACTATTGGGACACACATTCTGTCTGTCGGGACACACATTCTAACTGTCGAGACACACATTCTAACTAACTGTCGGGACACATTCTGTCTGTCGGGACACACATTCTAACTGTCGGGACACACATTCTAGCTGTCGGGACACACATTCTAACTGTCAGGACACACATTCTAACTCTCAGGACACACATTCTAACTGTCAGGACACAAAGTCTAACTGTTTGTTAGAACATATATTCTGGTAAGATGATTTCTTATATTGAGCCCTCTGGGTAGCTGCCATAAAATGGGCCTGCGCTTTGCCTTGTAGATGATGTAGACTAAAGCTTACTTCTTTTTTAAATTATTCTTGGATAATTTAATAATATATACAATGTATTTTAGTTATACCTACCTCTTCACTCTCCATTCCCTCTGCCCTCCAAACTAGCATATCCTTCATGTCCTTTAAAAAAAAATAAACTTTTCTGTTTCCCAAACTACCATAGCCCCATTATTCTACAACAGAAGACAGAGCACAATTTTACTTAGATAAGTTTTCTCAGTTTCAGTAAGGTAGGACAACATGCCTATGCTTTGGCTATGGAAAAAAGATAGAGTGTATAATCACACATGCACCTTTGGAAGGAGAATCTATGACAGTTTTGCCACTTCTCGTAGGAAACTAAAGGTCAATTGTTGAAGCTCTCGCAATAATCCAAAGCTCTAAGAAACCATGCAAATGGAAGCTGCCAAAAGGACACAAAGAGGAACAGGACCTGTTGTACATGATGGAGCGATGTTTTAGGTGTCAGGCTTCCTGCTCACTCTCAAGTTACAGACAACTCTAAAGAACTGTTTAACTACTAAAGAGCCATTTACCTGTCTAGCAATTTTCTAACAACATCAATTGCAATGCACTGAGAACTCACTACATACTAAGAAAGTTACCATCTTGTTTTATTGCTGTTACTGATTTTAAAGACAGAGTCTCATGTAGGCCAGGCTAGCCTTGAACTCAATATATAGCTGAGGCTAGCCTTGAAATTCCTGATCTCCTACCTCAATCTCTCAAGTGCCGGGATCACGGATGGCGGCCACAAGGTCTACCTATCACCTTGCTTTATAAATCTAAACAGAAAACCCACAAACTCCTAATATGCACCAAAGGGAGTGCTCCCAAAGAAGAGGCCTCCAGGACACCCAGTAGGTGGGTTCAGCAGGTCACAGGACTGTCACTAACCACAAGAAGGGATTCTGTAACAAACAGCACTGTCTAGAGGTGACTGCTGACCTAGTCTGTCTCTATGTGTGACCAAGAGGCACAGTAGCAGAGGAGGCTCTCACAGGTTGAAGAGCCAAGTGTTACCGAACAAGACAGGGCAGCCAGATTCCAAGAGTTGAATACACAAACCCACATCCTCCTACCTAGCCTTTTCCGATTTCTTCTTCTCTCCGCCCATCAACACTCCAGGAACAATCCAGGTGAATGGCTACATAAAAATACCAGAGTATAGTCAACATAAAGCCCCTTCCCTAAAGTAGAATTCACCTAAGCTCCTAGCACCAGCCATCTGCAACAGGGAGCACTAGGATTTGCAGTGTGTCAGGAGTTTCTGTGCAGGTGCAGTCTGGGGTCACCGAGGCACCTGCTGTTAGCACCAGCAATAGTAGACCAGAGCTGCTCTACAACAGCTCCTAGTGCTGTTAGGACAAATGTGAGCATGTAAAATGATACAAGTAGCTCGCTCCCCTGCTTTTCTCCATGGTTTCCAAGCAGAAAATAAATTCGCTGCCTTGCAGGTGGGGTGGTAGATAAAAACGTAAGCAACACATTCCCCACTCACTATTAGACCACAGGGGGGAAAAAAACAGACTCCTGGTCAACCTTTGTAGGAGCTAAACCTTGGCTCTGCTGTCTTTTCTCTCCTGAACCCCCTTACAGGTTCTTGATGCTTTCCACTGGGTTACCTGGGGGCTGCACCTCCAAGTGATTGCATGTAACTGCACTTGCTACAGACCAGGGCCCGCTAACAATAACACTTAACCTCTAGCAACTACTAGCAAGAGTTATTAGCCGGAGGTGGTAGCACTCCGGAGGCAGAGACAGGTGGATCTCTGAGTTCGAGGCCAGCCTGGTCTATGTAGTGAGTTCCAGGACAGCCAAGGCTACACAGGGAAACCTTGTCTCAAAAAACTATAGGGGGAAAAGTTATTAAGGTCTGCCAGTGAAACCTACCAACTACTCTTAGGGAGGCCAGAGCACGCTGGGAAGATGAGATAGAAGCCATTCACACTTTCTGATGACAAACTGTGCCACATGGCTTTCCCCTTACAACACAACACAGACTCATGGCTTATCTTACCTTAAGCAGCTTTTGGACAGTGTCAAAGGTTTGCAGAGCCAACTGTAAGTGTGAAAAGGTTGGAGAGAGTGAGCAGGGCTCCTTGCTTCCTTTTTACTTTTTTAAAGAAAAAACAATCTGAACTGATCAGTGTAACACTGGACCTTAAGGCTTATAAACCCTACACAGAGAATCTGCACTGAAAATACCCTTTTCTTAAAGTGGTTTTGGAATCTGTCAGTTTAGGGAATAAGGGTCCTAAGACATCACAGACAAAAATAGTGTTTTGTGCTCCCTCTGCTGGCTCAAATTCCCAAAGTGTCACACGGAAGTTCAAGTATAGGGTTAAAGAAAATGAAACAAAGTCAACCTGGTCTTGGCTCTCTGCAGAAAGAGAAAGGAATGAATGAGTATTGAAGAGAAAATCCAACAGTGGCCTGACAGGCCCCTGGTGAACTGGGCCATGTCCTAAAGCTGCAGTAGGCTATCTGAAAATGCAGGTGGTCATTTCTAAGTTTATAAACAAAACAGCCCAACAGATATAGGAAAATTGAAATTAATGTAGGCGGCAACCATTAAACACCATCAGAGCAGCCTGTACAGAATCTTGTCTAAGGCTATGTGTTCTCCCTACACGTTCAGTGCACATGCAGCATTCTAGGGAAGCGACAGGTTTGCTGCTGATTACAGCTCAATGTGCCTCCCTGCGTGTGCTCCTCCCTGCACGGAACAGAGGCAGGGTAGAGCAGGTGTATGAAAGCCTGACCAGAGGGATTGGAGAGATGGCTCAGCAGTTAACAGCAGAGGACCCAGGTTCAGTTCTCAGCACCCACACAGTGGCTCAAAATCATCTCTTACTGCAGTTCCAGGAACCTGACATCCTCTTCTGGCCCCCATGGGCACTGTACACATATGGTTCACAGACATACAAGCAGGCAAAACACCCATACATATAAAATAAAGGTAAATAAATCTTAAAAGAAAGAAGAAAAGAAAGCTGTCCAGATATTTCCATCTTCCTGTAAGTTCTCTGTGGACACATAACCCAGATCTGACAGAAGTGATTTCTACTGTACTTCCATGAAGAAGGAGGAATTCCAACAGCAACAATAGCTTCTTTAAAAATTAAAAAAGATTCAGTTTTAGATGCAAATGTTTTCAGTTACTTTCTTTAAAATATCTGAGGTAGGAAAATGCAATTCTTCTAATTGCTTTTGAAGGAGCAGTAATTTAAGTCTTGTTAGATTTTCAGACAATGAAGAAACGTTCTCCTGGACCCAGCTCATGATTTTCAAGAGCACTTAAACTTTCCTCCTTGACAGAAATCAGCAGGAAGGTTCCCAAAAGAAACATGAAGGGTGGCACGTGCAGTGATTTGTTTGCAGGAAGGAAGTGGAGAAAGAACTTCAAGTCAACAGGCTATCACTTCCAGTACATACAAACTTCACTGCGCGAAAGCTGCTTACCTCTCTGGTGGGCACTAGGACCAAAGCGTAGGGGCCGTCACTGCGCTGTTGGTAGAAAAAAGAAATGCCAATGAGTAGAGTGGCAGGCACAGGCTGGGGTAGGAGCGTCAGGGGTTTTTGTTTGAGGCAAGCTTGAGCTATATGAGACCCTGTCTCATGAGGAGGACCAATGAAGGTCAGATTGAGACAAGATTTATAAGTGGCCAGCTAAGAACATCAGAAGCATTTCTATGGAAGGAAAGGAGGAGCCAAGAATGCCCATTACACCTATGACAACAGATTAGAGTCCCAACAGTCCTGCCCCATTCAACCAAACAGGAAGAAGAAATATATACAGAACTGGAAAATGGAAAATTATAACCACAGGAGATGATGTTATTTTTATCTTAGATGAGGAAACTGTAACAGAATCAATAAGGTATTTCAATCAAGAATAAAAATATAAAAATCAACAGCCAACAGGGCTAGAGAAATGGCTCAGTGGTTAAGAGCACTGGCTGCTCTTCCAGAGGACCTGGGTTCAGTTCCCAGACCTACAATGATGGCTTACAACTGGCTATAACTCTAGTTTTAGGGGATCCAACACCCTCTTTTGGCTTCTACAGACAATGCACATGTGAAGCACAAGCATCATGCAAACAAAACATACACAAAACAAAACAACAACAGCCAAGTCAGGCATGGCAGAGCACAACTTTAAACACAGCGCGTGGGGCAGAGGCAGGTAGAGCTCTGTTCTTCTGAAGCTAATCTGGTCGCTACAGTGAGTTTCAGGGCAGCCAAGGCTACATAGCAAGACCCTGTCTCAAAAACAAGAAGCCACGTCAGGTATAGGGCATACACCTATGTTCATTCACAGCCTTCAGTAAGCCAGAACAGTGCAGTGGGTAAAGGACCAATTTATTCTACACAGTCAATTCCAAGAATGCCAGGATTACACGTCATGACCCTATCTCAAAGGGAAAAAAAAAAAGAAAAACAGCTAAAATTCAATGGCCTTCCAATATTAAAAAAAATAAATAAATAAAAAGGAAAACTTCACACTTACAATGACAACAACAACAAAAAATACAAATATTATATAAGAATGTATAAAATCTATAAGGCATGATGCCTCATGTTTATAATCCCAGCACTTAGGAGGCTGAGGAGGGGGGCATTCTGAGTCTGTGGCAGGCCTGGATCACACAGTGAGAAACCTTCAAAAGAGAAAAGTACCAAATCTACATAAAGAACAATTAAAACATAACTAAGGAGCACAGTTTCATTTTAAAGGAAAGATATATCCTCTCCTTAAAGAATATGCAGTATCACAGTGACTGCTCCTAAGTGAGTTCATAACTGTAATACAGTCCTAACAAACGCCATGGGGAATTTGAGCACAGGCTAGCAGAGCCACACACACACACAATCTCAAGGCAAGTATCTTTAAAAGTGCAAAAGCCACTAAGACCAATTTTTGTAAAACATAGCCCACAGGAACTAACTTAAAGCCGTAGTAGTCTCAACATAGCACTGACACAGAGAGGTCATAATAGTAACTGGGGTCTGGAATAGAATCAAATACAGAAAGGCTTGTAAAGCAACTGAGCGCTGACGGGGCGTGACCAGACACCACACGGCTGGCGGGCACACACACTGGTAAAAATCTACTAACAGATCAACATTAGCATTAGCTATTAACACAAACTACAAATCCCACTTCTAGGAATTGCTCCTATACATCCACACGTGCATAAAGGAGCTGGAGAATAGTTTCCAGATGTCCAGAATTTTAACTGTTGTTTGCAGCACGATACTGGACATACTGTGTAAATGCTACTCACCAATACGGACATGGCTCAGTAATTTATGACACACACACAATGGGACGCAGAGGGAGGAACAGGGATCTGAGCTCTATGAGCCCCTGCCACAAAGCAGCAAAACAAGCAAGCAAGCACAGCCAGGGCAGGTCAATGTGGCCCAGCGAGAAAGCACCCAAGGCTCCATAGTGACAGCACAGCTGCAATCCAGGAGGACGGGGTGAGGCTGGCTGGACCACACCCTTATCAAAAGGACAAGTGATAGCACACATGAACAACTGTGTGCTCAGCACAACACAGAAACAAAGGACTCCATATAAGATAGCAAAGAGGAAGTGCTGCAGTCCTGGTTTGATGGATGTGACAGGCTGCCCCAGGACACGCCCTGCGTCAGGAGGCACACTGAGCCTCTGGAGAAACTTTTGTTTCTACCCTATGGATCCTTGGGATTCTTTGACCATTTTAATCTTTAGACATGCTGTATCTAAACAACAATAATAAAAACGCAAAGCAATGTTCACAAGGTCTATGTCAATGGTACCTTCCTCCACCACGGGCTCAGCGCACGATTGAGCAACTTGTGAGGGTGAAGGACGGGCTCAGCAGCAAATCCAATTAGGGTTTGGCTTTCATGTTCTGAATTGGGTACATTTACTCAGGAGAGGAGGATTTAGAATTTGAACCAGAGTAGTTTACACTCAACACCAACTTTGTGAGACTGTACTGGAGCCCCAGCGAGGAACAGTAAACATGCTAGTACAACAGGATTAATGTGCCACCATGTGACGATAGGAGATTCTGACATTTCAAAAGGTGTTACTACATAGACAAGAAGAAAGAAACATCAATTCCTCACAGAGCATGAGTACATGAAGCAGGATGGATGTGATGTTAGGGGGAAAAAAAAAATCAGAGCCAAAGCCAAAATAACTGGGAGAGCAGACGCTGAAGGAGCCTACTCCACACCAGCCGCTCGGCGGGGAACAGCCAGGGTCCAAGGCTAGCTCCTTACGGTTTCCAGGTCACATCATTTTATGATGAATTACAAAAGAGCTAGACTGAATACAACTAGAAAAAGAATTAAATTGGGGCTTAGAGGGGATAGCTGGCTTAGCAGTTAAGAGGCTGGCTGTTCTTGCGCACACACACACACGCACACGCACACGCACACAAGGCGGCTCACTGCAACTCTACTCCTAGGGATCTGATATCCTCCTCTTCTGACCTCCACAGGCACCAGGCATTTTGAACAAACTAGCATGCAAACAAAACATCCACACGCATACAATGAAATATATAAATCTTTAATCTGAAGCTTATAAAGAGTTGTTTTTCGTTATGTTTTGAGACAACAGGGTCTTGATCGTATAAGTCAACTGTCTTCTAACTCACCATCCTCCCAAGCATTGGAAGTACAGGCCATGTGTCAACACGCACTGTTTGGAAATCCACTTCTACAGAACATTTCCATCTTTGATCTTAGTGATCATAAGCAAATAGACAACAAAACAGCCTGCATTAATACCTCTGAATATAAGCAGGTCCAATCACTGTTGTTTAAATGACAGTTTTGATGGTGATGACAGCTGGTATCTAGTGATCAACTCCAGATGTTAGGTCTCAACCCTTCACATGAACCACTCACTGTCTTGTTATAACCCTGGGAACAGACACATAAAAGATCTGCCCAGTTATAATTGGGGCGGGAGAGAATGTCAGGACAGAGTGAGTGGAACACACAAAGGCTGTGGGCTCAGTCTCAGTCCTTGAAATAAAAATAAAACCACCATTCAGGCCAGGGTTTGAGCAGTACCCTACCTGCCATCTGCCTGATGTGTCTGTCATCTAATCTCTTGCTCAGTTCACAGTCTGTGAGAGCCGGGCTGGAACTTTAGGATTCACTCCAGCTCAAATATTAACTCTGCAACTTGGTATAAAGAAAGGGAAATCCTTTACTGGCAAGTTCTGCTGGAATCTACAGAGTGAGACTTGGCCACACACAAACCAAGTTATACTCATTCTTCTCTGACTGTGTGCTAAGGACAAGGCTAAGCACTGTATATGAACCAGCTCTCTGTAAAGCTCTTAACTGGGGGAAAGTCATTTACCCTTAGAAAATTGAATTTCCCATTTACCTACCTCAGAGAAACCAGTCAACAGTGTTCTGGCCCACACTCATGCACACTGCCTCAGTTTGCTTTCTACTGCTGTGATAAAACACTGACCAAAAAAAGCTGACTTAGTTTGCAATCCATCATGAAGTGAAGTCAAGGGAAGAATGTGGCGGCAGGAGTTGACACAGAGGCCCTAAAAGAATGCTGCTTTCTTCTTTGTTCCTTGTGGTTAACTCAGCCTGCTTTCTTGAAGCATCCAGGACCACCTGATTGGGTTGGCCCCACCCATAGTGGGCTGGGTCCACTGCTGTCAATCACTAACCAAGACAATGTCCCGAAACTTGCCTATATGTAGGCTAGTCTGATGGAGTAGATTCCGCCACTGAGATTCCTTCTTCCCAAATAAGTCTAGGTTTGTGTCAAGATGACAAAAACCAAACAACACACACATGGCAGCATAACTAGACATTAAATTTGAGGGGCAGAGGTTGGAAGGGAAAAGTAGGGTAAGATAGGAGGAACCAGCTCCAAACATATTATATGCATGCATGAGTAGTAGATAAATTATTTAAATAAGAAAATTGCTACGGGGCTGGAGAGATCGCTCGGCGGTTAAGAGCACTGGCTGCTCCTCTATAGGACCCGGGTTCAATTCCCAGCACTCACAGGGCAGCTTACAACTGTCTGTAACTCCAGTTCTAGGGAATCCAACACCATCACATAAACATGCATGTAGGCAAAACACCAGTGAACATAAAAAAATGAAAAAGAATCTTTTTTTTTTTTTTTTAGTTGCTAAGCAAGACATGGTGGCACACATCCACCATCATAGTACTTGGATGGCAGAGGCAGGGAGATCAAGGGCTCAAGCTTAGCTGCATGAGACCTTTTCTCAAATGGCAAAAAGAAAAGAAAAAGCCCATAATTTGCTAGTGTCATTCTAGTTTGCTATGAGCCACAAGACAAACTATCATTTGTGAAACCAAAGTAATAGTTCTGAAGCCTGCAATTCCTCGCTCAATTCTACAATTATAAAGAAACTCCTCTTTAAATATTCTTATAAAATGCGGATCATTTTTAACTGACTTTAAAATTTTTAACCTATTCATTTTGAAAACTCAGGCTTTTACAAAAAAGTAAACAATTCACCACTCAAACTAAAGAATAATTATCAAAACCAGGAAATGAGCACTGACTTGTTATTAATCTACAGGCCTCATTCAATCTCACCAACTGACCTAGGTGTTTTCAGCCTAGATCCGTGCATGTCACTGCTTTGTCACGCTTCCTTTGCCATGCTCCGTCTGTGAAAATGTGTCAGCATCTCTCTGTTCTGCCTCAGCCCTTTAGAGAGCGCCAGCCAGGGATTTCGCAGAGCATCCCTCAATTGGTTTTATCTCATGTTTCCTTGAGACTAAACTCATTTTTGCCCCCCCCCAAAAAAAACCAACCTACAGAAGCAACATGTCCTTCTTAGGACTGGCTAAGGAAGGGCAGCCAGGCCTTCCTCTTACAGTTACTGTCTTTCCCATCTGTTGACAAGTCCCTGTATGGACACTTGAAGGGCACTGAGGTACCATTTCTCATCTCATCGTCAGCTACTCAACTTCAGTCTCTGATGATCCATGCCTGAAACAGTTGGTTAAGTGTTGGCTATTTCAGCTCACTGCTCTTCTCTTGTCTTCTCTTTATTGATTCAATAGTTTACCCAAGCATTTGTTCTACAACGCAACAGCACGCTACTTCTGTGTGTCTGAAGTGAGACCTCTGGGTTTATTCGCCCAACATCGTATTTCTGACCTCATCATTTTCTCTCAGGTGAAAGCAACGGCACTGCACCTCTAAGACTGTCTGGATATAACTTTCACAACTAAGAACGAATTCTGGACAATGTAGCACTAATGGCACTCATTTCCAGACAGTATGATAGACCACCATGTTAAACAGAAAGTTCAGCTCTCTCCATTCAAAAGTAAACACACTGGAACCTGTACAGCTGTAACTTAACCCCACATTATGTACAACAGGCACCCAAAATATGAAAATATATGGGCAGGGACCAAGTAAAGCATGTAGGAGTATTTCCCAACAGTAATTCTGTAGGAGGTACAATGTTGGGTACTGTGTAAGACAAAGGCTCCCAAATAGGGCAGGAGCCAGTAACAAAGCTTCACCACAAATCATGGCCCGGATGACAGAGCCTCCTCTCTGAAGTCACACAGAAGTTGAAGTGGGACTCTATGCCCACTGGTACTTTAATGTGGCCTTGGTTGTTTTACTTTCCTACACCACTACGGTCATAGTAGCACCCACATCTTGCTGGGCAGAGAATGGGGAATCAACAAACTGGCATGTGGACAGCGCTTGGCACATCTGACACAGTGGCAGTAGTGACTGTGATGTGCTTACTCCATTCATGGCATGCTCACACTCATCTTGACAGGAAGACAGAAAACAATGCTAGGTGCCGACCCTCCTACTCTAGCATCACCATAGGGTTCAGCCGGGCAGCAGTGTGGGCACAACAAACTACAGAAGAGAAAAGCATTTTCTGCTCACCTGTATTTTTGATGTCAGAGCCTGAAGAGACTGGACCACAGGGATGCAATAGGCAAGAGTTTTACCTTTCAAAAGAGAGGAACATCAGTTGGGATGCAAACAGGTTCTACTTTCTGTAAATAATGCTAACCACGGGCACGGGAGAAGCTAAACTCTTGTGTTCTACATCTAAGAGGCACTTCATCTGTCTGCCATGACTCCTAACTTGTAATTCTCTTCAAAAACCCCTGACGCTTCAGCTCCTTAGGCCATCTACAAGGGAGGCATGATGCTTCTTACACTGACAGTCCCCTGCGGGAGCTAGGAAATGGCTGCTCCAAAGTTCTGCCTCCGCTAACTGGCTTCTGTGATGCTGATGTGCCAAGTGTGAACCCAAGCCAGCCGCTGAAAGCAAAAAGCAGCTCTGGGCTTCTCTTCACCATGGCTGGGCTGGCAAAGAGAATAGACCATGTAGAAAGCGGTCTGTCCCTGACACCAACTGTGCTTAGGCCAGAACTGCTTTCAAGCCATAAACTGTCACTCCACACAGAGTGAAGGCTGGCCACCATGGCAGCAGGCACACAGAAGCAGCAGAGCTCACCTGTGAACACGCTCGCATCGCTACTGACCAGAGCCCCGTATCACCACCTTTCTTCCACCATAACAACTTCAGGCCTCCCATCAAAAGCAAGCATGGCTGCCCTTCCCCAGGTAAGACAAAGCAGACTTTGTACCACAGCCACCCTCCTGAAGAGCCTAGCATGTGACCATGGGCTAGGTGCCTCAGGATAAGGGGCAGGTTAAGTAAACAGCAACTGACCTGAGCCTGTCTGGGATCGCACAAGAGCGTCTCTGCCTTCCAGCAGCACTGGGATACTCTGCTTCTGAACACTGGGGCAGAGAGAACACACCTCCTTACCACACAGCTCCATCACGCACGCAGGCAGATACATGGGTTACTTGACATACAAATACCTGAGTTTGGCTCTGCCTACTTACTGCCCAAAGCTTCTTAATTAAATGAAAGCACTGAGAACATTCTGATGATCAGAATAAACTTTTTTAAACTCCCAAAGCTTGGCTGAAAGTGGGAAAGCCAGAGATTTGCTCCACTATTAAGCTAATTAAAAAAAAAAAAAAAGGCCAGGTGTGGCGCGTGCCTTTAATCCCAGCACTTGGGAGGCAGATGCAGGTGGATTTCGGTGAGCTTAAGGCCAGCCTGGTCTACAAAGCGAGTTCCAGGACAGCCAGGGCTACACAAAGAAACCCTGTCTTGAAAGCACCCCCACAAAAAAAAGATAGGCATAACAAATCAGAGTATACGACACAGCCTCCTGCCTGTTGTGTGAACATGTAACATAGGTAAGATCTCCACACGGAGAAGCAAAAGGAGGCTTGCAGGCCACGCAAGCAGCAGCAGCTCCCTTCGAGAAACAAGCCACATGCACTAACAACAGTGTCTACATGTACGCTAAAACCCAAGCCCAAAATGGACAGAGAACTCATTTAAATGTGGTTGATCCAACAAGCAAACCAAGCTGGGCATGGTGCACGAGCCTATTTATTACCCTAGCATTTGGGAAGCCGAGGCAAGAGGAAAACAAGTTTGAGGCCAGCTGGGCTATGAGACTGTCTCAAAAACAAAAGCAAAACAAAATGGGAAACACTGGTGTCTCTTTACTCTTCAGAATCCTTGCTTTTGCTTATGCAAAGTGGAACTGTGACTCTGCAGCTCTTTGCTCATACTTTAGTTCTGATTCTCTCTTTTACAAGTGTCTCCAACGCAGCAACACTTGAATACCTTTTCAGTATCCCACTACACCCAAACAAAGATTGACTCCCCGTTCTTTTGTGTGACCTTATTTTTACTGCTAAGAAATTACATGACCAGCTACTGTATTCTGGCCCATTCACTTTCAGAGCTGCCTTGATGTCAGGCGTCCTAAACTAGCTATGCCTTGCAGTAGGGAGCTACGTGCTAAAATAGATGGAAACCTTGTCTGGCTGCAAGCAGGTGGGGAGTCCCGTAGGGTAAGCACCATGCCAAGTCCTCTGTGCTTAGCAGTTTCCAGCACCAAGACACAAACATGCTCTGCCTTCCTTGGACAATTGGGATTACAACCGGTTGTACTCACAGGAACCCTAAGAAAATCAAGAATAGCCTCAACCTCTTACCTCGTCATACTGGACATTTTTAAGACTGTATTTATTGTGGAAATCTAAAAGAGAATATGAAAACAAGTATTTATGAATTTAATGCAAATATATTCAATGACAAAGATAAAATGCTGGAGTGACAATAGCATTCAACATGTATAATCGAATTAAATTCCACTAACCCAGTATTTCAAACTGGGGAGTGATTCTGCTCCCTACCCTACAGTACCCACAGGATTTTTGGTTCTTGGAGCTGGGTTCCTACTTTGTAGACTTAGGATACTGTTACAAACTGACAATGCACAAGGCGACCCTCACAACTTGTCACCTAACCCCACACACACTCAGGCTGAGAAGCAACCCTACAGAGCCTACCAGAAAGAAGAGCCCAGCTGCCCCGGGAATCCAGGCTTCAGTGGGAATGGCTTTTTCCTCTTCTTTTCACAATAACTGCAAAACTCACTCATGGTATTAGACAAAAGAGGAGAGAAAGATGTCCATTTGCTTGTAAAAAAAAAAAAACCACACTCTAAGCAGCCCTTTCTGCCTTCTTTCTTTAAACGTATGCCTGTCCCTTGACAGTAAGTAGCCAGCTCAGCTCCCTTCCCACGACCAGAGATACCTGCCACCATAGCATCACCACATCTATCCAGAAATCAGAAAACTGGCTTAAGCTCAATAAATGATGCTCGGAACTTAAACATCGCTGGGGAAAGGAGAGTGAGGATGGCAGCTCCCCGTGCTGCTGTCGGGGAATGACCCATCGCCTGAGTTCACTCAGCAGCCAGGAACAGAAGCAGACTGAGCAGCACACAGACCATAACCCCTGCAGAGCAGTGTGGGATACTTACTAGATGCGGGTGGAGGTCCAGCTCCTGGAAAGCCTCCGGAGAGAACACTTGCTCTCGAGCCTGCTTCACTATCGTTCTGCAGAGGAAAGACAAAGTGTGCATCAGTGCCAAGGCGGCAGAGGAAAAGGCAGCAGCCTTGACTGCTCACACCCGAGGCACACCTGCAGTGCAAACACACCTGTGGAGTTCTGGGATCTCAGGATTGTTTTTAAACAGCGATGAGGTCTTGATGCATGGCTTCTCCTCTTGCTTTCCGTTGTCTGTACTGTCCAAATACTTCTTTGAAGGAAACGTTTTGTGTGCACTCCCCTTAAATGCTCTCGGAGTTTCTTTATCTCTGGTTGTCTTGGCAGAAAAAGAAGCTATCCCATTCCTCCGTTTTGTTGGTGGAGAGTCACTGGACACTTGGTGCTTTCTCTTGGTAGCTTCTGCTGGCTGTGTGGCTCCCAAAAGGAACTATCAAGAAGAGGTGCATTAGTCCATGAAGACAGCCCTCCGAGTGAAGCCTGACTGCCCACAGAAAGCATCTCTTCCTGCAGAGATCATTAGGCCCCATATGCCAACCAGCAGTTTAGGGTTTACAACCAGATTCTTTGGCTTCATCTGAAATGGGGGTGGGGGAGCCACACAACCTCAGTCCATTTGTCTAGAAGGCCTGCCTCCAGCTGAACTGCTAAGTCACCCAAGATGAAAGTGGGGATCAGGAAAAGAGAAGTGTCCTGCCAACGGACATTAACCATTCAGTCTGTTCTAAGGGAAGCAAGAACCAACCTTGCGAAGCTCGCTGCTTCCTCAGTCAAACCACACCCCTAGAGTCAATTTTATGTGAGTACAGAGGCACATGAAGAAATGAAATCTGTTCTTTTCTACCAACAAAGCATGTTAAGATGAGACTGGAGAGACAAGTGGGATATTGAATCCCAGGGCGTGCCCAGGAAGCGGAAACTGTCATTACTGCTCTTCCCTAGGGCTTGGATCTGCCACTCTCTCCCCTCAAGCTGCTCAGATTCAGATAGTCTGGAGTCAGTTCCGACTTGCCGTCCCCACTCCAAATGAGAGTGTTGCTCCATCCATCACTTCCATCGTATTGTTTCCAACCTTCCTCGCCTTTAGAGTCCCTGCCTGGTTGCTGATCACAGAAATACACCATCAGGTGCTTCTCGCCTGTTGCTTATTCTCACAACATGAATGTGATTAAATGCATGGAGCCCAAACCTCCCTGAGAAGAGCAGCTCTCAACAGCAGTTTTCAATTCCACTGAGGGCTGGAGGAGCCAAACAACCCGTTCACAGGGTTTACATATCGGATATTTACATTATGATGCGGAACAGTAGCAACATTCAGTCATGAGGTGGTAATGAAGATGATTTAATGTTGGGGGGGGGGTCACCACAAAGAGGAACTGTACCAGAGGGTCGAAGCATTAGGAAGGTTGGGAAACACTGCCCTAGAAGAAACATCAGATTCTTCTATTTCCTTTGGCCTTTTCTTCCAATCTGCACAAGGATACATGAGCAGCCAGTGTCTGAGTTTTAGAATACATTCTTTTCCTCTTTACTTGAATCAATGACGTCAGACTGACTTGTTTTGCCAAGACTGTTCGCTTCAGCCCAACCTACCAATGAAAAGGACAAGTCTTTTCCTGGCAATCATAAGAATTCCTTTAAGGAATTCAATAAATACAATTTCAAATACTGTATTTGAATAAATTCAAATAAAGCAAGCCTACTTCATCTTAAAATTTGTTTTCGCAGTTTCAAGTTTATGAATTTTCAGGTTGAAATAAAATGAAGTCAGCTTTCAGGTCTGCTGGATCAATTGTCAGAGAGCACAAGATCTGCAAGCCTCACCTGACGGAGGTCTCCCTACCACCCTGAGCTGGCCTAGCAGTCTCTGCCCATACACCTCTCCCATTCAGGACGCAACCTATTTTGCTCCAGGCCAATCTCAGGTTCAGGAAGCTTTTCCACCAACCAAAGCAAGACCTGCCTAGAGCATCCAGGTACCATTATGAAGAATGCTGCCGCAGCAACACAGAACAAGCTTACGGGCTCCTTTATACATCTTCCCTTTTCCCTTCTTTGGACTAAACATACCAGGCAGCACACAGACTTTACACACCACAGCATCCTGTTCATCCTTTACAGCTAAGTCAAGGTCTCTCTAAAAGCAAGCACTCAGAAGCTAGCACAGTGGCTCGCCCACAAGGCCAGCACTCATGAGACTCAGGCAGGAGGGATGTTGCATTCTAGGTCAGCCCGGGCTACAGAGTAAGACGAGGTCACAAACAAGCACAAGTGCTCGGGTGCCCTGAAGCAGGTTCTCCACTGCCGTTAGGCTAACACTGAAAAATCTGCAAGGAGGTCTAGGAAGCCTCAAGAACACCACCTCTACCCATCTGCTCGACTTCAAGTTCACCTTTACTCTTTGCCAGTCTTCCTTAAATTCCCAGAACATACGATGCTCTTCCATGAAGATAATGCTGAGACACCAGATTAACTATATCCTATTTGCTTAGAAAATTATCAGTTGTGGTTTTTTTTTGAAAGCTATACACCAAAATGTTAAAAGTCATTTCTGGGAATGGCAACTACAGGTGGTGTTGCATCTTCTAATTTTCTTAAATGAAACTATTACTTTATTAACCAGTAAACATTCTTAAGGGAAAAAAGTGTATTTGTGTGTGTGTGTGTGTGTGCAGTGTAGGACAACCCAATTTAAACTGTGAAGATCCTTCCAAATAAAGTTTATTAGTTACGCACCGAGTTTTGACTTTGAGCAAATCTACTCAGCACATCTTCCACTCCTAATTGGACACATAACAGAAACACAGAAGCAGGCAAGGCCTGTACGGGTAACCACAGCATCTTCACTGGCATCTAATAGCCCAGGGTCTACCCTACCGTAAATCCCACGCCCCTCCCCCACTATCCTGAGCGTTGTCTGCGTTTTTCTCCTCCCACATATTCAGCTATCCCAATGGCTTGCTGAAGACACCTTATTAAGCTTAGTATGGTTCCGCCTTCCTTCTACCACGGTGACACTAAGCAGTGGGTGTTAAGGCAGTCAAAGAAGTTTACCTTCAAAACATAGGTTGACCTGACCTGACTGGCAATTTGCTTTTCAATTTCAATGGGATTACGTTATCTTTTAGGTGTGTATGTGGCGGTGGTGGCGTGTGGGAAGCCCCCAATCACATTCTTCCATACCGTCTAGAAGACACACCAGCAACCCTAAAACCAGCTTTTTGCTCCTGTAGGGTTCGTTTTAAGTCACTTTTTCTCCTCTTTGGAGAACGGATTATAATGACTATATATTCCTTCCCGTTACGGGGATAAAACACCCCCCCCCCCCCGGGTTAAAAGCTCTTCAAAGAAATGAGTCCTACATTGCTAACAGAACTGACACTTCCTTGCAGCAGAAGGGGCTGGCTCAGGAGAGTTAAGACCTGCCGGATGCTCATGTCAGGCACCGTTTTCCAGCTTGGTTGGCACGGCCAGCCTCCAGTCCTTAACCTAACAACTAGTCTCCGGAACTTGGCCGGTTATTCCTCCAATCCTGACCCTATCTAATCAGTTCTTCAGATAATCTCAGGAGCCCGCCGGACCTCTCGCCCCAAGGCGGGGTTCCCAGCTGATCCACGTGTTTCCAAGCGCCGCCCGCCTGTCCCTTAGACACCCCGAAGAACCCCATCCGACCTGATCAGTGCGGTAGCTCCCGGGCCGGGACAGAACTCACCCGCTTCTTCTGGGCTTGAGGGCGTCCGGAAAACCTCCTGGGAGGCCAGTCGGGGAGAGAACTGTAGTCGGTAGCCATGGTTCAGTCGCAGAACCGCGGTCCGAGCCGGGAGCACGAGCAGCACGTGGAGAGTGAAGTTCTTCGCAGCTGTTGCCGGGCCGCCGCCGCCCCTTCCGGGTCCGGGAGCCGCGGTAGCGCGCGCACCGGCCGGAGCCAAGAGGCCCCGAACGTCTCAGAAACCGGAAGAGGCCGCGCGCCGCCCGCCCAGCGGGATCTCCCTCAGCCACCACCACACTGGTCTTCTAAGCATCTCAGTCACCCACGGGAGGCTCACTCCCCCGCGGGTTGTTAGTCGGGTGACTAACATCTGGTGACTAAGAAAGAGGCTCTCCGAAGCTCCCACCGTCTCCGCTCTGCTGCAGGCGCGCCGCGGGTCAGCCCTCCCGGAGCGCACTTTCCAGACAGGCAGTTCCACGGCCACCTAGCAGGATGGCGTTGCCTAGCAACGGCGGGGTCCTTTCTGGCTCGGTGGCGCTCTGGGCCTGAGGGGCGCTTACGGCCGCGGAGGGCGCTGGGGGTAGCGGCCAGGGACGGTGGCGAGCGCTTGGTGCGCCCGGGGAACCTGATCTCTGCGCCCCGAGGAAGATGAGCGAGGCAGAGCAGGCCCTGGTAGGGCCCAAGGCCGACGAGCCCTCGCCGTCCGCAGAGGAGGAGGGCGAAGGGGGCGGGAAGGAACCGGCGGCCGACGCGGCCCCCGGGCCCAGCGCCGCGTTCCGCCTCATGGTGACACGGCGGGAGCCTGCCGTGAAGCTGCAATATGCGGTGAGCGGGTTGGAGCCGCTAGCCTGGTCTGAGGACCACCGCGTGTCTGTGTCCACGGCCCGCAGCATCGCCGTGCTGGAGCTTATCTGCGATGTGCACAACCCAGGCCAGGACCTGGTGATCCACCGCACCTCGGTGCCCGCACCTCTCAACAGCTGCCTCCTCAAGGTAAGTCACCTCCGCGGCTCAACCTCGGGCTCAGCGTCTGCGGTTCTCCCGCGGACGCGTCACCGATCCCAGGGAAACCTGTCCCGCACCTCACTCTAGGATTCCCTGCGCATCAAACTCATTGCAACGAAGGGACCAGCATCGCCACAGCTTTTTAAAAAGCCTTGCAAGCTGTTCCGCTGTTACCACGCACTTTCCCTCACCAATACAAGCCCCCGCGACCCCGAGCCGGGTTCTGCCATCCAGTCCTTCTTTCCTGGCGGGGCAGTTGGCGCCGATTGCGCGGGTGCTTTCTGAGCTCTTGTGACTCCACCCCCAGTTGACCCAACCCCCCCCCCCCCCCGACCTGTCTCCACCGTTGCTCCCATTGTCTGGGGCCAACTCCCTGAGGCCCTGGGCTGGCTTTGTTTTTATACAGTATTGCATGCGTCCTTCCCTCGCGCCACTTTTGCTTTGAGAGGGAAAAACTGGTCTATTTCGTTGTCTTACCTGTTTGACGATTTCATTGTGAATGGCCCTTGTGTCTCCTTGGGTAGACAGGTAAATAACGGTTTATACTCTAAATCGTTGGAAGTGAGGCGACAAGTAAAACCTCGGAGAACATCCAGTGCTTAGACTTCCGTGGCCTCTGTAAATTTAATACCTTCAACTTCATATAACCCAAGTTGGCCCGAGAGCTTTATAGAGTTTCTAAAGTTTTATTGTATTAATATAACATTTAAAGTAATGACTGGTGTTTTTCCTTTCCGTGGCCTAGAAATGTAAAAGCTCGCTTTTATTTTATTTATAGTTCTGTATGTATATGCAGGACGTAATCTGTTAAAGTGTGAATGAGTGAATAGGTGCCCGGTGAGGTTCTGAGCTAAATCAGAGTAGACACAGGCTCTGCCCTCGAGGAATTTACATTCTTGGGCAGGCCATGAACAAATGATGTAGTCTTGTAGCAAAGAGTGATATATATATATATCTCAGTATGTTAATTTACTTACTTTTTATTTTTTGTTTTTCGAGACAGAGTTTCTCTGTAGTTGTGGCTGTCTGGACTCACTTTGTAGACCAGGCTGGCCTGGAACTCACAGAGATCTACCCGCCTCTGCCTCCTGAATACTGGGATTAAAGGCGTGCGCCACCACACCCAGCTAGTATGCTTATTTGAAAGTAAAGATTTCGATACTCTTCTAGACAACCATTCCAAATATAGGCCATTAATCAGGCTACCGTTTGAGTAGCCCTTGCTTTTTAGCACACTTGATTCAAATTTCAGTGTTGAAGTGGATAATACACCTTTCATCTTTCCTTTTTCTTCTTTCTTCTTCTCCTCCCACCCCCCTTTCTTTTTCTCTTAATAGCATCTTGACCTTGGTATTGCTACCTGGGATTACAGGCTTACAGATTGAATTAAGTAGTTAGTCAACTTGACTGACTGAACCATTTAAGATCTGAGTGAAATGATTCAAATACAAACAAATTAGGTGGGTGCTGGCAGTGCTGTTTAAGTGGTACACATAGGAGGGAAACTGAAGAAAGGTGCTCTAACAGCTGCATCCTCTGCTGAAAAAGAACTTACTATTTCAGTAGATACTCCAGTGCCCATCAGCTAGAGAAAGTCAGTGTCTCTATGTCTAACGTTGAATGTTTAACTGAGACAGTTTAACGAAAGCATAGCAAGGGGCGGCACTTAGTCAAGGAAGGCCACTGAATCCGTGGCAGTCCTAAGAAATGGTAGCATTTGGTTTATCAGGAAACTCCCAAGTCCATCCAAGGTGGCAAGTGAGGCATCCAGCTCCTGCACACAGATCCCGAGTTACTGTGTGTAACTGTCGCCTGAATATTGCTAGAGCACCTGGAGCTGAAATATTTCTTCTAGAGTTAGAGAAAATGACACTAGTTTAGGGACTGGGCTGGTTAGTCCAGGAAGTGAGTGCTGCTTCAGTTTCATGAGAATAGAATGAGCTAATATAGTTCAAGAGTGTGAGACTGCCTGGGCTAGAGTAAGCAAATGACTGCTGGCCTGAGAATAAAGAGACTGGGCTAGCCCAGATAGACCTAGCTATAAAACATAAATAGGAAAACCTACCTTGTTTAAGATTGGGTTTTTTTGTTTGTTTGTTTTTTGGGTTTTTTTGTTTGTTTGTTTGTTTTTTTCCGAGATAGGGTTTCTCTGTGTAGCCTTGGCTGTCCTGGACTCACTTTTTAGACTAGGCTGGCCTCGAACTCACAGCCTGCCTCTGCCTCCCGAGTGCTGGGATTAAAGGCGTGCGCCACCACACCCAGCACCTTGTTTAAGTTTTATGGAGAATTATGTTTAATACATACACAAAACATCAAGCCGGTATGGTAGTGCACACCTTTAATCCCAGCACTCAGGGAGGCAGAAGCAGGTGGATCTCTGAGTTCCAGGCCAGCCTGGTCTATAAAGTGAATCAAGATAGCCAGAGAAACCCTGTCTTTAAAAAAAAACAAAAACAAAAAACCCAAAGAACATCACATAGCATATAGCGGTACCACTTAGTGTCTGGCACTGAATGCATGTTAGTGCATAAGATAAGAGTAGAATTCAGCTCTCCAAGCATGACGGGAAAGTCTAATGTTGGAAGTGTGGATTTGAAGGTGACACTAAGATTCTGATAAACTGACATTTTGCTACATTTGACATTTGCCACAGTTTAAATAGTAGCAGAAATCTCTATATAGCCCTCTAATTGATAAGGAGTTTGCACTAGAGGTCTTTATTGATGCAGTGGTATGACTATAAAGAGATCAGTCAGTTCTGTGCCCTACATGTACTGATAGTCCCTAAAGATTCAAATGCAGTCAACGTTGTCCCACTAGCTATGGCTTCAACTCAAATAGCAGATAATGTGTAGCCTAGGAAAAGATTTTAGTATGTAACGCAGGTAAAGCTCTAAACACTGAAGCTTTTTTGAAGTGGTTGGTCTGTGAGTCTGTTAAATCACAGCGCAAACATTGTTTGTCAGCTGTCTGTAAGTTACTATCTTGATAGTGAAATAAGGCAAATACATATATACAGGCAAGCATTCATACATATGAAAAATACATCCTAAAAACAGAATGTCTCGGTTTTTTCCCACTAGACTGATAGAATTCCAAATCCTCATGCTGCTTATGACCTAGTTGTATTGTGCATCGTTACAGGAGTGGTATCTGTATCTGTTACATGAAATGACTATTGCCTGTGTTTGGAAATCACGCATTCTGTGTTTTCAAGTAGCTACCTGCTACTTGAAGATTCCGATGAGGCTTTCTGATCAGCTTTCATGTGGGGCTGGTCGGTTTGAACCTCAGGAGTTATGCGATTGAGTGATGGGCTCTATCAGCCTTTGGAAACTGGACTTTCAGGAGGTTAGGTATTAGAAATCACTACACAAAACCACTGGGGTTCCCCTGCTGGTCAAGATCAGTGCTGTCCTCCATCTCTAGATGCCATACAGTTGGGATGTTTTAGCTACCTTTCTTATTGCAGGGCTTTCAGGCCCCACTTAGGGTTTAATAATAAAGACCCTGAGACATCTGTGTAGTATAAGGCCTGTTTGCTGGGGGCATCCTCAGCTAGCTCATCTAACATAGCCTGGCTTCCCTGCCCCTCCCGCTCTCTGCCTGTCCTCTCTTCTCTTCCACACCAGCACTTACCACTCAAAAGCCACACTTATACTCAAAAAAAGCTATTAGCATAGTGGGAGAGATTCCTCCCCATAGGCAGCCTGCCTTTCTTTTTGGGTAGGTAAGCAACAAGCATTTAAGAATCTTGCCAGCCTGGAGGAGCAATTAGCAATTGAGAATACAGGGAAAGGCACTTTCGCACCTTCAGGCTGGAGAGATGGCTCAGGTTAAGAGCACTGCCTGTTCTTTTAAAGGTCCTGAGTTCAATTCCCAGCAACCACATGATGGCTCACAACCATATACAACAAAATCTGATGCCCTTTTCTGGCCTGCAGGTGTTACATGCAGGCAGAACACTGTATACAGGAACATACCTTCATAGCCAGTTGATACCGTATGTGCTAGGGTGGGTTGCCTTAACAAGTTCTGTTACAGAAGGCTCTACTTTTTTGGTGGGGGGAGGGGACGGTAGTTTCAAGACAGGGTTTCTCTATGTTATCTTGGCAGTCTTGGACTCACTTTGTAGACCAGGCTGACCTCGAACCCACAGCGATCCGCCTCCCTCTGCCTCCCAAGTGCTGGGATTAAAGGTGTGCTCCACCACACCTGGCAAAGGTTAAAAAGATTAAAAAGAAGGTTACCTAGCTCTGGTTAACCATGTCTCTACAATGCCTCCCTGGACAAGGCATTTTAGTACTTCTAGGAGGAATGGTGAGTAATACTAAGCATTTCCAAAACCTAGCTGTCCATAGACCTCATTTTAGGAAGACGTTAGGATAGTGTTCTCTAATGGCTTTTAGAAGAGTTGGCTTGTGAGCTCTAGGAATCTGCTCCCTCCACCTCACTTCCCAAGACTGCAGGCACATACTGTACCCAGCTCTTTCCATGAGCTCTGGGCTTGAGTTCAGTTCCTTGTGCTTGCAGGGCAAACTCTTTACTCACTGAGCCATCTCCCCAGCTCCATTGCTATCTCACATAGCATTCACTGCTGATACCTTGAGGAATTTTGTTATTAATTAGGCTTGACAGCTATGTGCACTTAACATTTGCAAGATCTTTTAAAACTGACATCTGCGATGGTTCAGACTTTGCTAGGATGTAGGCACTGGTTCTTAGTGAGTATTTTCCAAGTTTTGCCTGTGTTTTAGAGCATAACTTTATCACTTGGGAACTTAGCCTCAAGTCACTTAAATAATCCATATACTAAGAGGACTTGGACTCCCCTTAATCATGTCATACCCTTTCCATTTCTTAAAAAGATTGGCACTAAAATCAAAATGGAAAGAGTCTATGTTTTTACTTTGTTTTCTTTGGCTTTTTGAGGTAAAATCTAGCCATATATCCCCAACTGGCCTGGAACTCGCTGGGGTGATACTCCAGGTCCAGTGTCCCAAATGGTATGATTACAGATATGTGCCACCATGCCTTTATCCATTTCTCTAAAAACAGTAGATGCAGTTATTCCTACCTTCAGTATAGTCGAAATATCTTCAGATTGACCTATACTTTTTGGGCTTTAGCCTTCCTGGCTTTAATTTTAGTCATTTATAGCTTCCTCTGTCTTTACTTTAAACTCTTTTTACAGAGCTTTCATCATTTGGCTGAGCATGTGATGCATGTTGCAGACCCAGACAAGGCAGTGATGAAGCAAAGCTAGACTGATCTGAGAAGGGCCTCGTGAGGTTAGACCTGGTAGGACAGACAGGAAGGAGCAGTTCAGGCAAGGGAGCCAGGAGGAGCAGTGGGTGGACGAGAGACGTCTCATGGGAGCCGGCTTACTTGTAGCAAGAGTAGCCAAGGCAATGTGTGTGATTTGCTAAAGACGTTGCAGGTGGAAAGGCCTGGAGCTGGCCAGGAAGGAGGTTTAGCAGGTGCAAAGCACAAGCTGGATGACTGGTGCAGTCCCCGGAACACACATGAAAATGCCCAAGGAGATGGGTTCCATCTGTAATCCCAACACCCAAAGTAAGATGGAAGAATCATGAGGAAGCTGACCAGCCACCTAACCTGCCGTACACAAGCAGGGCAGAAACGAGAGAGACGTTGCCTCCATGGGGTGAGGGTGTAACTCAGTGGCAGAACACTCACTTAGCATACATGAGGCCTTTGGTATGATCTTCAGGATGTGTCACAGAGCTGTCATAAAAATCCTGATATCCAATTGTAGCAAAAATGAATACAGTGTTTCCTTAACATTTAAAACTTTCTGTTCCCTCACTCTGTGGATCAGTGTCTGTTCCTTAGGCCAGTTCTAAAAAGAATATAAACAAGCCATGAACTTATTCTAAGTCTTTAAAAAAAAGCAAAAAACATTTCTTTGAGTAAATGCACATTTAATCTTTAAACATATTTGATTTAAAAAGATTTTTTTTAAATCATTGTTTGTTTTGTTTGGAGATAGAGTTGTTTTACCTAGCTTCAGCTGGCTGATATGACCTTCCAGCCTTAGCTTCCAGTGTGCTTGGTGTGCATCACCACACCTGGTATTTGATCTTTTAAATGTACATAATGCCAACATTAACAGAATCAGTATGTGTAGTAAATAGTATGTATAATATAAAATTATTTTGTGTGTTAATGTAAATCAGTTAACTATGGGTGAATGTTTATCTGCTAGCTTCTGTCTCTTATTTTCAGGTTGGCTCAAAAACAGAAGTTGCTGAGTGCAAGGAAAAGTTTGCTTCCTCTAAAGATCCTACCATCAGCCAGACTTTCATGTTGGACAGGATGTTCAACCCTGATGGGAAGGCATTGCCCCCAATGCGGGGCTTCAAGTACACTACCTGGTCTCCCATGGGCTGTGATGCAAATGGCAGGTGCCTCTTGGCAGCACTGACCATGGACAATCGCCTGACTGTGCAGGTGAACCTCAACAGACTGCAGTGGGTTCAGCTGGTTGACCTGACTGAGATTTATGGAGAACGTCTTTATGAGACCAGTTATAGACTCTCTAAAACCGAGGCTCCTGAAGGAAATCTTGGGGATTTTGCTGAGTTTCAGAGGAGGCACAGCATGCAGACTCCGGTCAGAATGGAGTGGTCAGGGATCTGCACCACTCAGCAAGTCAAGCACAACAACGAGTGCCGGGATGTGAGCAGTGTGCTCTTGGCTGTCCTCTTTGAGAATGGGAACATAGCCGTGTGGCAGTTTCAGCTGCCGTTTGTGGGGAAGGAGTCCATCTCTTCGTGCAACACCATTGAGTCAGGAATCAGCTCCCCCAGTGTTTTGTTTTGGTGGGAATATGAGCACAATAATCGAAAAATGAGTGGCCTTATTGTGGGCAGTGCTTTCGGACCTGTAAAAATTCTCCCTGTCAATCTCAAAGCAGTCAAAGGCTACTTTACTTTAAGACAGCCTGTTGTCTTGTGGAAAGAAATGGACCAGTTGCCTGTGCATAGCATCAAATGTGTGCCACTTTATCATCCTTACCAGAAGTGTAGCTGTAGCTTGGTGGTAGCTGCACGAGGCTCCTATGTGTTCTGGTGTCTTCTTCTGATCTCCAAGGCAGGCCTGAATGTGCACAATTCCCATGTCACAGGCCTCCACTCGCTGCCCATCGTCTCCATCACTGCAGACAAGCAGAATGGAACGGTGTACACCTGCTCTAGTGATGGGAAGGTGAGGCAGCTGATCCCCATTTTCACAGATGTTGCATTAAAGTTTGAGCACCAGCTGATTAAACTCTCAGATATATTTGGCTCGGTGAGGACTCATGGCATTGCAGTGAGCCCCTGTGGTGCTTATCTGGCCATCATCACCACGGAGGGCATGATCAATGGCCTCCATCCTGTGAACAAGAACTACCAGGTCCAGTTCGTTACTCTCAAGTCCTTTGAAGAGGCAGCTGCTCAGCTCCTGGAGTCTTCTGTTCAGAACCTCTTTAAGCAGGTGGACTTGATCGACCTAGTCCGCTGGAAAATTTTAAAAGATAAACATATCCCTCAGTTTTTACATGAAGCTTTGGAAAAAAAGATTGAAAGCAGTGGGGTTACCTATTTTTGGCGTTTTAAGCTTTTCCTCCTAAGGATTTTGTATCAGTCAATGCAGAAATCCCCTTCAGAGGCCTTATGGAAACCCACCCATGAGGATTCAAAAATCTTACTGGTTGACTCACCTGGGATGGGCGACGGTGAGGATGAGCAGCAAGAAGAAGGTACTTCCAAGCAAGGTACTAAGGCTGGCCTGCAGGACAGGAGCAGAGACGGTGACACAGAGGAGGCCCCTGAGGACTCAGCCACTGCCATAGGAGACAGCGGAGGCCGTGAACCCATAGAGGAAAAGCTCCTTGAGATCCAAGGGAAGATTGAGGCTGTGGAGATGCACCTGACCAGGGAGCACATGAAGAGGGTCCTCGGAGAAGTGTACCTGCACACCTGGATCACGGAGAACACCAGCATACCCACCAGGGGCCTCTGCAACTTCCTGATGTCTCACGAAGATTATGATGACAGAACAGCACAGGTAGGTGTCTGTCAAACTGCTCGTCCTGTGAACCCTCTGCTCTTCTCACTAGGTAGAAGGATCTTGGGTTGACTTTCCCATTGGAATTATTGAGGTAACTGATTGGCGTGAGGTATGAAAGAATAGATGGGAACTATGGATTGATGCTGAGGACACACTTTCTTCCATTCATGTGCCTTTGACTGATGCACAGGGTTTGCCAGGCTGTGGATGAGCTAAGGAGGCTGCAGTGATGGGCAGTCGCCCATCTGTGCTCTCTTCCTCGTGTCATACAAAGGTTTACTGTGGTGCATGTTTTCTATTTGAAAGGCTTGAGTCTGGGCATTGTTAAGTCCAGTTTATTTTCTTAAGCTGGGCTGTCCTGTTTATTTTGCTACTGGAACAATGTCTGTAGTGTATTCCACAGGCTTCAAGGTCCCCCAGAGACCAGGATGGCCACAAGAGTAAGGAATGTGGTAGGATGTGCTCCTCAGTAAGGTTCCTGATGGCAGCTCTCATCCTGGGGGCTCTGAAGATTCTTGCAGAAAAGAAACTGTTAGCTAGCTTCCCAGGCTTTCTCAGGGCTTGGTTAGAGCTGCTGAATCCTACAGAGTTCTTACCAAGGAGCAGGCTGTGCACGGAAAGGTTAAAGCACAAGTCTGTTCCCTCACTCTGGAGATTGGTGCTCACTGCCTACAGGCTCACTGAAAAGGAGAAGTCCAGATAGTTTTGTCCCTGCCATGTCATTCTCAGTGTATTTGTCTGCCCTTGAAACTGCTGCCCACAGGACAGTTACAGTGGCATTGGTCATGGATGTCACTTTTCTTCTTTAAAAATAAATGTTTAAATCTTGTTTCTTGTGTTCTAAATTGTCTGGAAGAGTATTGTTTTTCACTGTCAAGGCACTGTTTAGAATTAGTATAAATAATTTGTGATACACTAACAAAAGCATTTATGGAAAGTAATGGGGTTCTTACCTTTAAGATTCTTGTTTAGGATGCTGTGTGCTTGCAGACCCATGTGGTTTGGGCTAAGTCAATATGAAAATGGGAGGACTGAATCCTACTTTGCGGTAGCATCTCAGTTCTGAGTAAAAGAATGACTTTTGTGTCCTTTGAGCCCAGTCTGATCAACTAACCAAGTCCAAGAGAAACCTCCGTCTAAAAGAAAAAGGGCTTGGCAGTGGTGGCTTATGCCTTTAATCTCAGTATTTGGGAGGCAGAGCTAGAGGCACACGGATTGCTGTGAGTTCAAGGCCAGCCTGATCTACAGAGTGAGTCCAGGACAGCCAAGGCTACACAGGTGTTAATTTTACTGCAGTTTTAGATGTTCCATGACTACTGAGTGTGTGATATACATTTCTTAATCTGTTTTTCATTCCTAACTGCCCCACTTTTCCCTCTCCTAGTTCCTGCCCATGACTTGTTAATAGTTAATGCCACAGACCTATTGTGTACTTCGTTTTGTCTCATAAGCTGTTTGTGTTTTATACATAAAAAAGATAAAGCATTTATTTTTATTTTTGGTTTTTTGGAGACTGGGTTTCTCTGTGTAACCTTGACTGCCCTGGACTCGCTTTGTAGACCAGGCTGCCCTTGAACTCACAGTGATCCGTCTGCCCCTGCCTCCCAAGTGCTGGGATTAAAGGTGTGCACCACCATCGCCCAGCAAGATTAAGCATTTTTATCCTCCTCCTTGAGAAAGATTAGTCAGACTAGAGAGATGGCTCAGAGGTTAAGAGCACTGATTGTTTTTCCAGAGGTCCCGAGTTCAATTCCCAGCAACCACATGATAGCTCACAACCATCTATAATGTGATCTGATGCCCTCTTCTGGCCTGCAGGCATGCTTGCAGGCAGAACACTGTATACATGATAATAAATATTTTTTAAATGCATGAGTCAAATTAAACAGTTGGCTTTTGTGATAGAGGCCACAAAGAATAAAGAGGAACAGCTCTTCCTCATATAGAACTTAGGCCCAATTCTGCTCCACTCTAGAACACTGGCCATCTTCACTGCTGTACACTGTTGGGATGCTAGGCATATCTGGACAAGAGGAGGACGGGTGTTTGTTCTGCATGTGAAGGACTATAAGTTAGAATTCAAAAGCCCAAAAAGTAAGACCAAGAGGTAATTTAAATCTGTAAATTAATCTGGGTATGGTGGCACATGTCTCTGTTCCCAGCACTCAGGAGGCAGAGACAGGATCTCTAACCTGGTCTACAGAATGAGTTCCAGGGCAGCCGAGGCTACCTAGTAGGATTCCAGCTAAAAAGAAAAGAAAATACAAAAATTTGCAATTATATACTGAAGAGTTGAAATGGCGGGTTCAAATTAGCAGTTAAGATAGATACCCTTTGAGATTTGATGGAGTAAATTAGCCTGAAGTTCAAAATCTTGTAAACTGCCAGAAGAGGAAAAGCATAAATACATTCTAACTGAGGAGGGAGGGGACTGGGAGGAAAGGAGGGGGGGCTACAATCAGGATGTAAAGTGAATGAATAAATAAATAAATTAAAAAGAAATACATTCAAACGCAGGAAGGACTCGAGTTAGTAGTAAAAGAAGGGGCTTGAGAGTTGGTATAGCCCTTGCCTCTAAAGCAGTGAGTGTGTGTGGGTGCGCACACATGCGTGCCAACAAATAATAAAATAGATGTGTGTTTTTCAAACATTTTTCTTTAAAGAATGTAATCTTAAGCCAGGTCTGGAAGCACAGACGTGTAATCTAATCCAGCTACTCCAGAGGCTGAGGTAGGAGTATAGCAAGTTCAAGACTGCTTACTGCGACCCTGACATAGAATTAAAATTAAAAGAGACAGGTGTGGAGCTCAGTGGTAGTGCTTGCCTAGAATATGCAAGGCCCCACATTCAGTCCCAGGACCATCGACACACACACACGCACACACACACACACACACACTTATTTCCCGTAGTAAGGCTGAGAGAAGCACCTAACCCCCCCCCCCCCCTTGCTGGGTCACTCAGCAGGTTATCTCAGGTGCAGGTGCTACCAGACCATCCTCGTTGAGCCATCAGAAGGAAAAGTAATTTTTTAAAATCCTGATTGTCTTTTTACTGTCTATGACAAAAGACTAATAAACATTACAGGCTAGAGAAATGGACCAGCAGTTAAAAACACCTACTGTTCTTCTAGAGGACCCAGGTTGTTCCCAGCACCCACTTGGCGATTCACAGCCACTGTAGCTCCAGCTTCAAGGGATCCTCTGTGGGCACCCGCATACAAGTGGCACACACAAACAAAATCTTGAAAATAAATTGTTTTTAAAGACGAAACATCTATATATATATATATATATTTTTTTTTTTTTTTTTTTTTTTTTTTTGCCTAGGGAAATTATGATTTTTTTCCTTACTAGAACTATAACTACTTCTAAAGCAACTAAAACACAGCAAGAAAAGAGGGCTTGGTTTTCAGAGGTCTCTCCGTGGAGGTTAAGAATTCACCCTAGAGGTCGAGGATCTACTTATTTTACTTTGCTGCTGATACTGGTGAAGGTGCAGATTTTGACCTCTCTGGACAGCAGCTTAGCCTTTAGAAACACACTGCTTGTGTGCTGGCAAATCCTGTACTCACTGTATATAGCCTTTGCTCTCAGAACCCATGTTCACCCCTCACTCTGCCACCCGTGGTGTCTTACCAGGTCTTGATTGGACATATCTCCAAGAAGATGAACAAGCAGACCTTCCCTGAGCGCTGCAGTCTGTGTAAGGAGGTCTTACCATTCACAGATCGCAAGCAAGCTGTGTGTTCCAACGGACACATCTGGCTCCGGTAAGCCCCCACAGCTGCTTGCCCTCATGTCTCAGTTTTGTGTAGTGCAGAGCAACATCAAGGGCTGATGTGCTTGGTGGATAGAACTGTCTGGCTTGCTTGGCTTGCCGTCACCTTGCAAGGTTTGGGTCTTAAGAGTCATGCTTGTGTACTCCTTTTTTTGGTTAAGTTTCATAAGAAAAGGAGAGAAGTATCTTAACAGGCACGGGAGAAGAGATGAGAGGGCATCGGAGAGAGTGATCAGAGTACATTATATGCATGTGTGAAGTTGTCAGCAAAAACAAAGGGGTTGCGTAATAAAGAAACTTTGCTACCTCTTCCTGTCCTGTTAGTCTGCCCACAGGGGTGAACTTGGTGGGCCCTCAATTTTGCTGTCGCCCCCTCCATGAGATAACTTCATCACCAATATACCGTGCTTCCTACCTTTCCTCCAGCCCCATCTCCTCACTGCCTAGCCTTAGGTCTGTCCTTTGGTCATTACCATTCCTGAAGTGTTCTCTTGTTGCTTGTACACAGAGATGCCTGTATCTGCTTCAATCCAGACTTGCAAGTTAACTTCCTGCCTGTCTGGCATTCTTATTTAAGTGTTGCCTTAGCACTTCATATGGAATCCAGCCCCACATCATTTCTGCCTCTACAGCCCTGGCCCAGATACCATCATTGTCCATGTTCATGATAGTAGCTATCTTCCTCCTGGGCCCACTGCTTCCATCCTCGTCCCCTCCATCTGTTCTCTGTGGCTGTAGTCACAGTGCTCAGTCTCTGTCAGCTCTTGTTAGGTCAGTCCTCAGTACTCTCCACTAGGGATACGGGTCCCTGATAGAGTATACTTCCTAGAATTTGCAAGGCACAATCCTGCAAAACCAACAGAAGCTCTCCAGGAGTTGACCTTTTCTCTTTTCTTTTCTTTTCTTTCTTTCTTTCTTTTTTTTTTCTTTTCCTTTCTTTCTTTCCCGCCTCCCTTGGTTTTTTGAGACAGGGTCTCTCTGTGTAGTCTTGACTATCCTGGACTCCGTTTTGTAGACCAGGCTTTGAACTCAGAGCAGTCTACCTGCCTCTGCCTCCTCAAGTGCTGGGATTAAAGGCATCCTCTTCACAGCCTGTTCGTGCCTCTCCAAGCCTTCATCCTTGCTCTGAGCTCAGCCCCCGCATTTCTCCATCCAGGACAACTACCCCCATCTAGTGCTCAGTATTCCTCTGCTTAGCTATTTTTCCTCCTTATAACCACATTCTATTCTTTCTTTCCTTTTGGGGGGGGAGGGTGAGTTTGAGACAGGGTTTCTCTTTGTAGCCCTGGCTGTCCTGGACTAGCCCTGTAGACCAGACCTGGCTGGACTCGAATTCACAGAGATCTGCCTGCCTCTTCCTCCCTAGTTCTGGGATTATAGGCATGTGCCACCATGCCTGGCTCTTTTTTTCTTTTTTCTTTTCTTTTTTTTTTTTTTCTTTTTTCTTTTTTTCTTTTTTCTTTTTTTTTTTTTTTCGAGACAGGGTTTCTCTGTGTAGCCTTGACTGTCCTGAACTCACTTTGTAGACCAGGCTGGCCTTGAGCAATCCGCCTGCCTCTGCCTCCCGAGTGCCGGGATTAAAGGTGTGCGCCACCACGCCCGGCCCATCTTTCTTTCTTTTTTAAAGATAGGGTTTCACTGCAGCTGAAGCTGGCCTTGAACTCACAGAGATCTATCTGCCTGTGTGCTTCCTGAGTGCTGTCATCAAAGGTGTGCACCACCACACAAGGCTCTTTTACACCTTTGCCTAGTTACCCTTCCTTTGGACTAGGCAGTTCTGTGAGCAGAGACTAAAGCAGAAATGTTAGATTTATTTAACTGAAGCAGGACTGTGCTACATACAGCATTTACTCATTCATTTTCTATCTTATTTTGTATGTGTGTTTTGTTGCCAGATCTCACTATATTGTTAGGCTTGCCTGAAATGATCCTCCTGCCTCAACCTCCCAGGCATGTGCTACCATGCCCAACCAGGATTCCATTCTCTGTTTTTTTGGGGGGGCGGAGGGGAGTGTTGAGACAGGGTTTCCCTGTATAGCCTTGGCTATCGTAGAACTTACTCTGTAGACCAGGCTGGCCTCGAACTCAGAGAGCTGCCTGCCTCTGTCTCCCGAGTGCTGGGATTAAAGGCATGTGCGACCATCACACAACCAGGACTCCATTTTTATGGAGGTGGAGCTGGAGCTTTCAATCATGAGAGTGCTCTATGATTCCTTCCTTTATTGGCACATTTGTTTTCTAGTTTGGTGTTCAGACTGTTTTCTCCTTGAAGGAAAAGAATAATTAGCAATCTAGTGCTGTGTAAATTTTAGGCTTGTAATCAAAGTAGCATCTGTTGAGCAGTCAGCTTGCCAGATAAATTAGGACAGATGCACATCTGTTAAGTGACCACATCCTCACAGTGGCCACGCACAGGGCAGCCCCATAGAGATTTCCATCTTATAGTAGACTTGTTTTGGAGGGTGGGGATAGTACTTGTCTGAATTCAGTGGGCCCAGAGCCCACACATGGTAATCACTGCCTGCCCATACCTCCCATAGTTGCAGGTTGTTTTACAGTAGTTGTTTTCTCTTTTTCTGATTAAGGTTAATCCCAAAATACATTGGTATCATTTCTCTCTGGTGAAGTCTTTTTCTGTATATCTAAGTCCCGAGGTCAGCTTCCCCTGACCTCCTATTTTCTACTTCTTAACTGAAAACTGCTGCCTCTTGAAATTCTTCCTCCAGAGCCCAGTTACGCTCTTTCCAGCTCTTGCCCTCCCTGCTCTCTTGCCTCTGGCTGCTGTTCAATAAATGTACATTGGGCAGAATTGAGTTGAACCTTATGGGCATTTATTAGTTTGCTAATTTCCTTTCTGCGCCATTAATTTCATCTAAAATACTTGAAGGGGAGGTGTGTGTGTTATGTGTGGTCTGTGTTGTTGAGGTTTCAGCTTTTGTGTGAGAATCCAGAAGAGAGCATCGAGTGTCCTCTCTCACACTCCACTTTATTCCTTTGACACTGAGTCTCTTTTTGGACTAAACCTCACACTTTTCTGCTAGGTTGGCAGGCAGCAAGCCCCAGTGGTTCTCCTCTCTCCCCCTGCTCTGTACTGGGCTACAGATGCACCTGGGAACACAACTGGCTCATCACACTAGTGCTGGGATCTGAACTCAGGTCCCTACGCTGACACAGCAAGCATTCTTACCATCAGAGCCATCTCTTTAGCCCATTACCTAAGGCTGTGGTTTTCAACCTTCCTAACGCTGTGACCCTATAATACAGTTCTTCATGTTGTGGGGATTCCCCCCACACACACACACAACCATAAAATTCTTTTCATTGCTACTTCATAATGTTGTGAATCATAATGTCAATATTTATGTTTTCCAGGGGTCTTAGGTGACCCCTGTGAAAGGATTGTTCAAAACCTTCCAGGACTCACAACTCACAAATGGAGAGCCACTGACCTAAGGATTCTTAAAGATGGTCTTTATACTGTCTTAAAAATTAATGAGAGTGGCTTTGCATATGATAGGTGAGTGTTGCTTACAATACTACGAATGCAGTTAGGGAGGACCAGGGTGAGCTCTTTCCCAGTGCTATTGGGACTTTCTGCAGAGAGGCTTTGTGTGTCTTCCGAGCATGGCATAGATTTAGCCACACAGAAGGAAGCATTGCCCTGATAACCATGGGTATGTGTCTCAGCACCCGCTGTTTCCCAGTGCTGATGGGCCCAGGGAGCCTGGTCTGACTGGACTCTGTTTTCTTTCAGGTGCTTTCTAACCTACCAGTCCTGCCAGAGCTTGATATACAGACGGTGTTTGCTCCACGACAGCATCGCCCGGCACCCTGCTCCAGAAGGTGGGTGCTGGCCTAGCCTTGAGGTGGGGGTGGAGTCAGAGTCTCCACCACTTGGCGTCCTGCTCTTGGTTCCGAGCGACTCACTCTGCTCTCTGCAGGTACTGCCAAGCCAGAACCAGTTAGCAAATGGACCCAGGAATGCACACTGCCAATTGTGTGTGCTGTGTGTCAGCTGAGGGTGGAATGGGGGCTGTTGTAGGTCCACTTCTGCAGCAGGGTCTTTAATCCAGTGTTAGGGCCTGGCTCAAGGGAGTGTTTAGGAGCTATATTTGGGTGATAGCTCTGGAAATGATGCTGTATGCAGAAACAGCACTGTTGCTGCACCTGAATTAGGAATGGCTCTTCTAGAAGCCACTAAGGTCTACTTTGCTTGGTCTGTGTACTCTTTAGCACATTGCTGTTTCTCAAAGCACAAGCTAGAAATAAGATCTCAGGTACGAGCAAGAGATCAGGCGTCCCATAATCACAAGAATGCCAGTTGTTGGTGTGAGCTTCACTAACCCTGTATTCCAACCAGCCGGGCCAGTGAGACGTGTGCAGAATCAAACATGGTCAGCAGAAAGCAAGAGTATTCTACTTAAAACTCAGTCTGAACTGATTTTTGCTAAATCTCTAGGTTTACTTGTTGGCAACATGGATTCTGTTTCTGTTCGTGGTTGACCTCAGTTCTCCCTCGGTCATCAGCGCCCTGTTGCTAGTTTAAATGATTTGGAAAGCTTTTAAGCAGCCACTACCAGTGAGACTTGGTGTACTGTTTAGACAGCGTCGGAGTTTCAAACCAAGACCCCTACCCTCAGCTCTGAGGATGGATCTGGACAGAACTGGAGCAGGGCAGAGATTTCACAGGCCAGCTGTAGGATGGTGGTCTGTTGTCACTACGTGTCTACTTTTCTGTGTGGTAGCATTTCTGAAAAGCTGCCATTCCCTATTTATGAAAGAATGTCATTCACAGTTTATGACCTGGGCATAACAGCACACACATGTAATCACAGCGCTGGGCAGACTAGGGCAGGAGGATGGAGAGACTGTTCAAGGATAGCCTGGACTTCATAGTGAGACCCTGCCTCAGAAACAAAAAGAACATGTGAATACACTGCTTGCCTACAGTCCTGATTAACTTGAACGTTGATGGCTTTTTTATTTCTTTTGGGGTTTGGTTGTTTTTTGAGACAGGGTCTCTTATGTAGTCCTGGCTGTCCTGGAACTTGCTATAAAGACCAGAGTGGGCCTCAAACCCATAGGCAGTCCTTTCTACCTCCTGAGTGCTAGGGTCAGAGGTGGGCGCCAGCACAGCCAGCACAGGTGCCTTTCTGGAGGACCACTCATTGCCTTGGCCTTCATCTCATCACAGACTCGGCTGTGGGAAGCATGCATTTATTACAGCTCAGCCTCCTTTAGAGTGTTAGAAGCTGAGTGTGAACGACGAGACTGCTTTGTGCAAGGACACATAGCTTGGGCCCTGCGCTCATGTTCCTCGCTAAGGTGCCGTCCTGCGTTGGTCTTTTCTGAGCCTGACACTTGGTCCTGCTGGCTTTCCTTGGCAGATCCCGACTGGATTAAGAGGTTGCTGCAGAGTCCTTGCCCTTTCTGTGATTCTCCTGTCTTCTGAGTTCAGTGAGGGGCGTGGAGGAGCGTGAACCTGCCTGTACAAAGTGCCCGGAGCCTGAGGAGCAGGTGTGCTGGAGGAAGCCTGGCGCTGCACAGTGAGACACTCTTCTAACTGGAAGGAGGGAGGTCGTCCAGGAGCTCACTTCACCAGCGCACACACTATCTTCAGGGACTGAAGGATATCCCCAAATGACTACATGCAGAGACTTCGAGTCATTTTGAGGTGATCATTAGCAACCCCTGCTCCTCACCCAATGAGGACCACTTATTTTTCAAGTGTCTTGCCTAAAGCAGTTTGAGCAGAAGCCTCTGCTTCTAGACACATCCTGGTCTCTTCTAGAGAATCTAAGGACCTTACTGTAAGGTAGGTTTTAGCCCTTGCTTTGGTCTGGGATGTCTGTGGCCCCAGAGGGCCGAAGTTGGTTGGTACGTGACACTCCATGTGCCAATACATCTTAAAGTGTACAAAGCTATGGCTGGTGTTTGCTCAGCAGACTCATTTGCCCATTGACTCGTTTTCATGCGTATGGAAGACATTTTCCTAAAACTATATTTTTGAAGCCAAGAATAAAATCAATCTTAATGTATCAAATGATCAGGTGACTATTACAAGTTAATAATTGTCATTTATTTTTATCTCTGTGTTATTAGACTTCCTGACTCAGCTCCTTAATATGGAAGAAGAGATTGAGTACCCCTTCCCTCATCACAGTCCCACTTCATACCCAACTGTGGTCTCCTAGATACGTGTACATAGAGGGAAAGGATTTTCTTCTTTTAGTATTAAATTGAAGCTTCAGTATTTTTAACATTGACTTATCCAGACATCTCAATGAGTATCTGGGGGGAAACTGGTCTAGAGAATTCTGGAGAAAGATGGATTTAGAGGGCCTTGAGCTCTGTGCTGCAAGCATGTGCAGCTCAAAGGAAAAACCTCGCGCGTTTCTGAATTCCTCGCCAAGGGTCAGTATATAGGGCCATGAGGGACCTTGGGAAAGTGGGAGTGAGAGTCTTATAGTGTGCCTCTTCCAGCTTGACCTTCCTGTGCTGTTTGGTGTGGGAGCTGAGGGAACGTGCAGTTGCAGCTGTGGGAGCTGTTTCAGGGTAGCCGTCAAATTGTTGCCCTGCATTTAGAGCAGAGACTCTACATAAGAGGCCTTACAGCTGCAGCCCTGTGGTGCCTCGGGCTCTCGGCCTGGGTTATTTGTTCCTGCTGTCTAGGTAGGAGTGGGCGGTGTCCTTGCTGAAGCCCTGATGTGTCTACCCCACACTTGAAGCTGTCTCTTCCTACTACCAGGTCTGCCCAGAGCTGTCATGAGCACCAGCAAAGTTTGTGGTCAGATGTCACACTGTCCTGTGTGTCCCTCTAGGCTCTAGCAAGTTTTTAAGAACATCTCTGTGGAAGCATACAGGCTGGACCTAGCCATAAGCTTAAATAGTTAATTGGATTGGGAAAGTTTTGTTTCCCTTGGTTTTGTTCTTTTTTTTTTTTTTTTTTTTTTTTTGAGACAGGGTCTCACTGTGCTGCCCTGGAACTCGTTTGCCAGGCTGGCGTTAAATCAACAATCTGCCTGCCTATATTGGGAAAGTTTAACAGGTTAGTAATGATTATTAAGTCATTTGGTTGGTTATATTGTTATTAGATAAGGTGCAGATGGTGAAACAGGTCCCTGGTCTGGGAACCCTGCATCTGCTGCAGCAGCTAATGGTCTGGGTTTGCTGAGTGGCTGCAGTCCTGAAATGGACCAGACTCGGCTTCTGGTCATCCCCTTACTTTACCTTCCCCAAGAGGCAGCTCTCAGCATTAGGATGCATTTAGGGCCAGGAAAATGTACAGTGATAAAATCTTCTAAAGGCTAAGCCATGTGGATCTTCATAGAAGACACAGTGGGCATCTATAGTCAGAGGGCTGAGGAACTCTGGTCTGATTCCAGCTCCTCGCCACCACAGTGTTGCTGCCCATGCTGAGCTGAATGGAGTGTATTCTCAGTCAGTATGGACCCTCAGCAGTCAGTCAGATACACAAAACCTTCACTGTAGCTCACCATGGACTCCAAGAGCCAAAGCCAGGCTTTTTCGTGGTATGTCCTGGCACAGTCTCAGCAAGCAGCCTTACCTTCCCCTTGGAGTATTGTCTTGGAAGGGCGCCTCTACAGGGCCGAGCGAAGTGGAGCCTCAGGCTTTAGGTTTGGGGAGGCAGTGTCCCCTCATAAACTCTAGACTGCGCCTCAGACTCTAAAGCTGATTAGACTCTCAGCTGCTCTTTCTTGAAGCTGAGAAGTTCTGGAAGGTAAGTCTGCTTTGTGTCTGCTGCTCAATCTAAGTGGACAGTAGGTGAAATGTCCTTAAATGGGACTAAGCTATAAAGAGGTTAGCCTTGGTTCTAGCTGCTCCAGACATGGCAGCTCTGTCCCGCCGATTAGGAGCAGGCAATGTCCGTGGATCTTTCTTCTTCAAGGTCACGTGTATATCTAAGGGACAGAGCCTGATGTAGTCAGGGCTCTAGTTAAAGTTCTTGAGAGCGAGATGGTGTGGGGCTGAGGTGCTACATCCAATTACACTGTAGGCTCTCAGGCCAAAGTGCAGTCTGGACTGAGCACAGCACATTGCAGTGTTCTCAATCTCCTTTATTTTTAGGATTAAAAGGTGGTTATGTCGAGGCTGAGGGTTTAGCTCAGTGGGTAGAGCACTTGCCTAGCATTCACGAGGTCTCGAGTTCCATCCTCAGCACTTGAGGGCCAGTGCTATTGTTTACATCACTATCATGCAATTATGTTGTTTTCAGGAAAAAAAAAAACTCTAAAATAGATTGGATAGGCATGTACCTCATCCTGTGACCTAAGCACTCAGGAGTCTGAGGCAGGAGGATCAAGTTGAAGGTCAACCTGTCTCAGAAAACCAAAAATGGTCAGATTGGGCAGCATGAGAGGTAGTGGTGTGCTGTGACATCTTCAGACCAGTTCTACATTTGGCTGACGTGGTAGGGTGAGTCCTCGTGTTCCCACTGTCTCTCTGTATGGTACTATGTAAAATCAAACACAAGTGTCCCAGGAGTTGTCTCTTCCAAGGCTTTGTCTGACATTTGCATTTTGATATGACATGGATGTGAACCTCATGCTTGTTTAAACAGATGTCTGCTGTGCTTAGTGGTTGTGCCCTCTGGTTACCGGACGCCTGTGCTAAAGTCTGTGCTTGGCTTTGAATTGTATGTTTACACCTGACTGCTTTTAAATAAAGAAAAAATTTTACGGTTATACAAAGAGGATTTTTTTTAAATTCTTACCATCTAATCAATTTTAATTTTCAAGGTTTCAGCTAAAAACTAAGGGTAATAACAAATGTTGTTTGGAATAACCCAGACAAGCGAGGCACTTGTTCCCCTCAGTGTGTGTACCCAGGGCTGTTAGCCTGTCTACCCCTCCAAGGCTGGGACTGTCTCTGGGTGCCACTGGTGAGCTGCTGAGCGGGCCTCCCCTCCTTCACTGTCCCTCCCCGTCAGCTCCAGGGAGCCACTAAGACAGGAGAAAGCAGGGTTCTTCCCTGCCTCTGACTGAGGTTGATCAGACCAGGACACATCATAGTGCTGTTTAGCGCTCACATCTAAGGTTAAGGCCATCATGCCCAGGAAAGTCCAACACTGGAAAGATAGAAGGAAAAGTGGAAATTTGGGCATGCTCACTGTTGGCTAAGCAGGCTCATGTGGGTGTCCAGTCCTACTGTCAGCCTGGCGATCCTAGTGTGTAAGCCATTGTGTCTGGGATCTAATAATGTGTTATATACAATGGGCAATTTCTATTTCTGATTACTTGTTGCCATTGAATAAATAGCAAGGTTAATTCTAAATCATCTGGAAGTAGGTGGATCTCTGTTGAGTTTGAGGCCAGCCTGGTCTACAGAGCTAGTTCCAGGACAGCCAAGGCTACACAGAGAAACCCAGTCTTGAAAGCCTTCCACCTCCCCCTCACCACCCCCAAAGGCATGTGCTGCCACCAGACTGTTTGTTTTTGATACAAGGTCTTATTACATAGCTCAGGCTGGCCTTGAATACGTAATCCTCCAGCCTCAGCCTCCCCAGCGCTGTGATTACAGGCATGTGTTACCATGCCCAGTGCCCTGTCATTGTAATGAGGAAATAGCAGCTTTCCTGAAATACCATGGTCCCTGGCTGTGAGCAAAGTCAGGATGTCGCTGGTAATTTAGCAGCTCAAGCAAATTAAAGATTCCCATGGCCTGAAGGGAAAGGCCCTGAGATTAGATGGCCCAGGGCTGGGGAGATGGCTTAGCACAGGGTGCCCAAGTGTGAAGATCCCCATCACCTGGAAATACCAGAAATGCTAGGCAGTGAGGTCCGCCTTGCGATCTCAACAGGGGGAGCAAACTGACAAGCTAGGCTGTGGAAGTCGGTGAGCCCTAGGCTCAGCAGGAGACTCTGCCTTGCTATGGGAGATGGAGAGCAACTGGAAAACTCCCACCTCTGCTCTGTATGCACAGACACAAACATGTACATGCACCTCCACAAAAAGAGTTTTAAAAACAAGTGTGTGAAATATGATCCCATCATTGCATCCATCCATCCATCATCTACCCACCCATGCATCCTCCTCAACTCACCCATCCATCCATCTACCCACCCTCCTCTGTGACTGAAATCCAGGAATTTATCTGTGGTCGCCACAGTGATGAGCATTGAAGATTTGGGCATGGGAAGGATGGGCATTTTTCCCTCCTGTGTATTCTGTTTTTTGTTTGTTTGTTTTTTGTTTTGTTTTGTTTTTCGAGACAGGGTTTCTCTGTGTAGCCTTGGCTGTCCTGGACTCACTCTGTAGACCAGGCTGGCCTCGAACTCACAGCGATCCGCCTGCCTCTGCCTCCCGAGTGCTGGGATTAAAGGCGTGCGCCACCACGCCCGGCTCTTCCTGTGTATTCTGTTACAGTATTTATACTTTAAAAAAAATAAACATTTCAGTAATAAAAGATACCTATAATTATGTTTGTAAAAATGAAAGTTTATTCAGCTGGGCGTGGTGGCACACGCCTTTAATCCCGGCACTTGGAAGGCAGAGGCAGGCAGATCGATGTGAGTTCGAGGCCAGCCTGGTCTACAGAGTGAGTCTAGGACAGCTAAGGCTACACAGGAAAACCCTGTTTCAACAAAAAATTAAAAAAAAAAAACAAAACAAAAAACAAAAATGAAAGTTTATTCTATGGTCAACTATGTGGCTTTTTTTTTTTAATGGCCCCAAACCTCTTTATGTGCCTTAAAACTCAACATCTAAGCCGCCTTTGCCTTCCATGGGATCTCTGTAAGTGTGATTGCATTTAAACTGCCTCCTTTCTGATCCCCGCAGGGACCCCCCTGGACTAGCCGTATCCTACCACTGTGCTCAGGAACCTTGACTGGCAGCCCTAGGTAGGCAGAAGCATGATGGATGGATGAAGTCTTCAGTGGGACCTCTGTGTGAGATGGTGCTCAGGAGCCATCAGAAATCAGTTTTTTCTCCCCTCTCTCTCACTTTGCTCTCAGTCATGTGTACAGAAACATTGCTCTTTTTCCTCTACTATCTACCCAGGCCTGGGGACATGGCTGAGACTCAGTAAGCATTTGCTGGCTGGGAGATGTGGTTCAGTTGGCAGAGTGCTTGCCTACCATGCACTGGGTTCCATCTCCAAAGCTGAGCAACCCGGATGTGGTTGATGTATGCCTGTAATGCTAGCTTTTGGGAGGGAGATGAGGAAGGATCAGTGGTTCAAAGTCATCCTTGTCTCCATAGGGAGTTCAAGACCAGTCTGCACTGAGTTCTTGTCTCCAAACATAGGCCAACGCAAACAGGTAAACACTTGATGGAACAGGACAGGCAGGAGCCTCCTTCCCCGATTCCTCCAAGCAAAGTCTCACTGCCCTGCTGTGCCAGGCAGACCCCAGCCCCTCTCCCTTCTGTGAGGGCAGGACTTAGCAAGGGAAGCCAGCTTCCCCTGCTCGTCACCATCTCTGAGAAGTCAGGGCAGGTGTGGGCCTGGTTTCACTGCAGCCACAACCAAGGACCAGCTCTCACAGGAGGAGAAAACCATGCACACACCCCAAAGATACCTCCCATGCCACTACGAGTGTTGTTCATCTCAGGCAAGCCCTGTGCTGTCCCCCTACTGCAGAACTTCAGGGTCTGGATGGCAGTTTCCTCCAGTGAGCACCCCCAGGGTACAGGTGGGGGGATACAGGAGAATCTCTGAAAGCTGGGGTGCCTGTGCCTCAGCCACCTGGATAGCAATAATAGGAAAGCAGGTAATGCCAGGCCCACCATCCCACATAGGTCAGAAGCCATTGCCAGGAGACTTGGGTCCTGGGTGGCTAAGGGCAGGCCACTTCTCTGCGCCCCAGTGTCCTCATCTATGGTTGAGACAGGGTCTTCCTGGTTCTGTGGAAATGTGCAGACTTTGCTGTGTGCTCAGCCTATTTGGTGACTTTGTGTGTGTTAACTTCTGTGTGCCCTCCTGCACGGTTCACACCACAACGACCAGTTTGGCCTGTCGCACTTCAACTGGCCGGGGCTGGGCGCCAGCTACCATGTCCTGCGTGCCGGCTGCTTGCCCTTCATCCCTTCAAGTACCACTGCTCCAAGGCGCCCTGGCAGGATCACTTCTTCATGGCGCTCAAGGTCATCAGCCTGGATGGGCTGACTATACAGAGCCGGTCCACTAATTCTGAGGTGTTCCAACTTTATATATGGACTTGACTCCTGGATATTTGCCAGAGTCACACAGACTGTTCATACCAGTTATGGACCAATAACAATCTATTTTCTAAATAAAGAAGATGAAGGTGCCATGTATTCAAAGTGTGCACTGGAAAATACAAATGTCAATTTGTTCTCCTGTGTGTGTGTGCGCGCGCAATATTTATTTTTGATCCTTTAAAATGCTGGCAAACAAAAAAATCTGCATGGGAACATACCTGTAGATGTACCTATGAGGGTATGCCCCCCATGAATATGAATGACACCACTCCACGGACTTGGAGGTCCTGGACTGAGTAAGAAGTGGGTTGCAGTGTTCATCTCTTGCTTCCAGACTGTGGCTGCAATGTGACCAGCTGCCTCACACTCCTACTGCCAAACTGAGGCAAAATAAACCCTTAAGCTGTCCTTGTCAGTTTGTTGAAGTGTGTGTGTGTGCACATGCATGCACACATACTCACAGAAACCAGAATAGGTCTCTGCGCTGTGAACCCGCCCCAATGAACTGTTTTCCTTTCTAAGAGTTGCTGTGGTCATGGTGTTTCTTCACAGCAATAGTAACGAAGACAGTCATACTATGAAGCTTTGGCTGGTCTGGAGTTCCCTATGTAAACAAAATACCCATCCCCTACACACAAACAAACAAACAAACAAAAAGACAGGCTGTCTTGACCAGTGTATTGGTCAAGCACACACGTTTTGCAGGAAAACAGTACCTAGCCAGGTTACTTTTGCTTTATTAATGCGTTTCTTTGTATGACATTGAGAATATTCTTTTCCAACACCCTGCAGCGAGCTCTGGCAAGGTCAGCATGTGCTAAAATGGGTGTGCGTTGTCAAATTTAAGTTTCCAGATGGGCAGTGCAGGGGACCTTGGTGGGGAGGCCCTGGGGATTTGGGAGGTGGTACTCAGGGTCCAACAGCCAAGAGAAATGGGAGCTGAGGCACTCAGTAGAAAGAAGGACTCGCAAGAAATGCCTCCCCGACCTGTGAGACCCAGCCGAGGCAGGCCCAGGGGCAAGCTCTGCTAATGGACCGTGAGCTGTCCTAAGCTAGGAGGGGCTTTGGGCACCGGACCAGGGTCTCTGTGTGCTAGAATCTGAGATCAGCCTAATCCCAAGAGTCCTGGCTTTAGGGCCAGCCTTGGAGACAGATGACCTTAGGCAAGGGAGTTATCTTCTTGCATCTGCATGTGGTGGCCTCCCTGGGGACCATCCTGAAGCTAGAGACAAGGAAGGAGGCATGAAGGAGCACCAATCAAACCATCAAAGCCAGGTCTCCATGTTCCGGCTCCCGGGGGAGGCCTCGTTGTTACTCTACAGCCCTGCAATGCCACCCCCACCACTGCCACCACACACACACACACACACACACCACTGCCACCACACACATACACATACGCAGAAACACACATACACACAAATATAAACACACAGAGAGACCCATATATAGGCAGAAACACACACAGAGACCCATACACACATACATATACACACACACACACCACACATAGACACACACAAAAATACAGACACACAGAGAGACATACACACAAATACAGACATACACAGGCACACACACACATGCATACCTACAGACAAACACAAATGCACACACACATATATAGACACAGACATACACACAAAGACAGACACACACACAGAGACAGAGAGACACATACAGACACACACAGACATGCAGATACACAATACACACACACACCCCTCGCAGGACAGCTGCCAGCTCTGAGAGGCTGTTTAAATTCAAATATGTAAGCATGAAATAAAATTTAAAACACTTCTTCAGCAGCACAACCATACTGCAGGTGCCTCAGGAGCCTTGTGTGGTCAGAGGCTGCCAACACAGACAGTGCAGACAGAAGCAATGTCCCTCATTCTAGATAGTTCTACTGGGTTCCATGTTTCTCGTTTTCTTTTTGAGATGGGATCTTCCACAGTATGGAATGACCTTGAACCCCATATATAACTGGAGGCTGGCCTTGAACTCCCAATGCTCCTCACTCCATCTCCCAAGTGCTGGGATTACAGGTAGGAGCCATTGCGCATGGCTCCGTGCTGTAGTATGTGTCTGCACTGGGCTGAGGGCTCTGCCTATCACCCCACTGGATGCTGTGGGTTACTGTGAGGCAGCTGCAGTTATCACCCCACATCTGATAGTGACAGGCAGATAGGCTTTGAGGGGTGAAGGTCAACTCGGTGGTGGTTAAACCTGGTTGTCAACTTGACTGGACCTGGGAACAACTAAGAGGCACTGTCTCTCTGAAAGAGTATTTCCTAGGAGGATCGGCTGTGGAGGGAAGGCCCTCCCCCAGGCCTACTTTGCCTGCTTTCCTTCATTTCTTGCTTATGGGTGCATCTACTCTGCTGCTGCCACTCCCACCATCTTCTACTAACATCAGAACCTAATTTTTTCAATCTTCCTGTGTGGACTGAAGACCAGTGGCTCTCCAGGAATCCTGTGCCTCCACACCAGGTTGAGACATCTACAGTATCTAGCCCTGTGGACTAAGCAGCTATGAGATGCTCAGACTCTCCAGCGTGCAGCCAGCCACTGTTAGCCTACCTGACAGCACATAAGCTGATCCCTCAGTGTCCTCTCTAATATATAACCACACTATTGGTTCCGTTCCTCTATAGAACATGACTAATGCACCTCTGGGGTTTGAATATGTATGGACCCCATAGACTCATGTGTTTGAGTGCTTGGCCCATGCTATTAGGAGGTGTGGCCTTATTGGAGGAAGTGTGCCACTGTGGAGTGGGGCTTTGAGGTTATATATGCTCAAGTTATGCCCAGTGTGACATACACAGTCTTCCCCCTTGCTGACTGCGGATCAAGATAGAGAATTCTCAGCTCCTCCTCCAATACCGTGTGTGCCTGAACGCTGCCATGCTTCCCGCCATGATGATGATGACCTAAGCCTCTGACACTGTAAACCAGACCCAATGAAATGCTTTCCTTTATAAGAGTTGCTGTGGTCATGGTGTCTCTTCCCAGCAATGGAGACCCTAAGACAGCACCCACTCAGTTGCCCACAGTGGGACAGTGCTACTGCTTGAGATGGGCTCTGAATCTAGAGGGAGGCCCAGCCTCCAGGACTCCACTGGACTCCTCCGTGGGCCTCCTCTGACCTGTGTTCTCAGACCCCATAAGAAGGCTACCTATTGGTTGTGTCTAGACTCTTTATTGGCTGGGGGAAGGGGTCTGCGGAAAGTTGTGGGTGGGGGCAGGGATTTGGGTGTCTTGAGTGCTTGCCCCTGGCTCTGCACACATCAGGTCATTTTCTTGGGCAGAGGATTAATGATCCCACTCTCTATATACTCAAAGACCGTGTATGGGTCCTGGTCCCCGTTGATGGTGATGGCCCAATCGTAGTACTGCTCCAGGTCCCCGGAGTTCCTGTAGAACAGGTCGGTTTGGAGCCTGATGTGCTCTTCTGAGTCCTTGGGGTTCTGCAGGAGACGGGCCTGGACCTCTATGGTGGGAGGCGGCTTGTACATGAGATGGAACCTACGAGGGAGACAGATGACAAGGGGCCCCTCAGTGCCTCTGTTGACCACGCTAGAGTGTCCCTGCCCTGTCACCATTAACACCAGGCACAATTGCCAGCTGTGCACCAGCTGAGGAAACACCCAGGCTTCTGGGACCTGAAGCTGTGGTCCCAGCTCAGGGAAACACGGCAGAGGTCAGGGAAGCGGGCAGAGGGTAAAGACAGTAAGAGCCCCTATAGATCAATCACAGAAGAGACAGTTTGGGTTTTGGAACAATCTCTACCATTGTCTACAGACAACTATTCCTTTTAAGAGATAGCTCTTGGGGGGAAAAAATTGTAAAAGCCGGGCACAGTGGGACTGGAGAGGCTCAGTGGTTAAGAGCACTGCCTGCTCTTCCAGAGGTCCTGAGTTCAATTTCCAGCAACCACATGGTGGCTGACAACCATCTATAATGTAATCTGATACCCTCTTCTGCAGATAAAGCACTCATATTCAATAAATAAAATAAATAAATCTTAAAAAAAAAAAAGCCGGGCAGTGGTGGCACACACCTTTAATCCCAGCACTTGGGAGGCAGAGGCAGGTGGATCACTGTGAGTTCGAGGCCAGCCTGGTCTACAAAGCGAGTCCAGGATAGTCAAGGCTACGCAGAGAAACCCTGTCTCGAAAAGAGAGAGAGAGAGAGAGAGAGAGAGAGAGAGAGAGAGAGAGAGAGAGAACGTGCGTTTGGCCTGCTGTTGGGCCTTAATGAAGACAACATTTGACCATGGGCCACCAAGTCCCCATGCAACCTGAACACAAGCTGGGTGTCATCTGACCCACCAAGTCATAAAGTAGGACGTGCACAGCAGCAACCCATTACCAAATGGACGTGGTACAAACACCATCAGGCCCAAGCGAGGCCGGAGGGGCACAAGCAAGTTACGTGAAGAAATAGCCCAAATGCCTACGGTTTCTCCTCCCATGCTGTCTGCTGCCGAGGCTGCACATACAGCCTAAGGGGTGAGGAAGAGAGGACTGGAGCCTGGTTTAATGATGGTCCTGCACGTGACGCAGGCACCTCCCAGAAGGGGACAGCTGCAGCATTACAACCCCTTTCTGGGACAACTCGGAAAGACACTGGTGAAGGGTGATCCTCACAGTGGGCAGCACTTCGGGCAGTGCGCACGTGATCGTACATTTTGTCTGGAAGGAGACGTGGCCAGATGTGCAGCTGCTCGCTGATTCATGAGCTGTAGACAATGGACTGGCTGGAAGAGCGTGGAGGAGAGACTGGTGAGAGAGGCATCGGGGAGGAAGCGTGTGGGCACACCTCTCGGAGTGGGTGAAGGACGTGAATGTGGGAAAGATTAAGCTTTGTCACAGGTGGAAGCAATCTTGGCGGGCTTTACCCTTGGGGCACCCCATGAATACCTTGTGATAGACTGTTTGGAGCCTTCCTGGGCTTGGAATTCAGGAAGCCGACCTGGGAACCCCACCGTGGCTATTGTTTTCCTAATTGACCCTCGAAGGGAGGAGACCGCCCTTTGCATGTGACTGGGAAGGTGGGGAAAAGAAAAACAACAGGGGGAGGCGAAGAGAGAGCGCGGAGAGAGCAACCAGACCGGACCAGCTCGCGGGACAGCAAGACACCTAAGGACCCGTCCCGTGGAACGGATACCGGAAGGTTCACTCTTCTGTCCCTTTAACCTTTTTTTCCTTCTTGTGTATGCTAGTTGGGTTGTATAATAAAGTTTAATTGTTAATAAACAGAGCCAACACGTGAAGATACTTGTGAGTCGTGTAAGTGCTCACCAGAAGGTGACGTCAGCTGTGGAGGAGTTCAGTGATGGAGCAGATAGGATGACCCACTCTGTGGGCAGGCAGCCCCTTCCCCCAGCCATCCCTGTCATTGCCCAATGGACCCATGAACAAGGTGGCCATGGCGGCAGAGATGGGGTTATGCATGGGCTTGACAACACGGACGCCCGCTCCCCAAGGCTGACCTGGCTACAAGCTGCTGCTGAGTGCCAGACCTGCCAACAGCAGAGGCCAGCACTGAGCAGATCTCTGTGAGTTCAAGCCCAGCCTAGTCTACAAATTAAGTTCCAGGACAGCCAGGGCTGTTATACAGAGAAATCCTGTCTGGAGGTGGGGGGGGGGGCGCATCACAGCTGTACCTACCTACTTGGGTTTTAGTTAATTCCAGAAGTAAACAGGTTGAGAAACAAAATAGCCATCACACAGGATTTCTTCTATGGAGCCCTGGCTGTTCTGGAACTCCGTATGTAGACCAGCTAACCTCAAAAGAGATCCACCTGCTTCTGCCTCCTAAGGGCTGAAATTAAAGGCATATACCACCACAAAGGGCATGTGTGTGTGTGTGTGTGTGTGTGTGTGTGTGTGTTCTAGTGACTGAACTCAGTTCCTCATGCCTGTGAGGCAAGCCCTTTCCTATCCGAGCACCTCCATAGCTTCATCTGCTCTTTTTCCATCCTTCCAAACGCCATTTATTATGTGCTACTACTAGTCTGCCCAGCCGGTACAGACATTTCTGAAGCAGGAGTCCAGCTGGGGGCCAGGAAGACAGTGGCCAGATTCCTCACCAGGATGTTGCTGCAGAATCTGGTACCACGCTTCCCTCATCATTCCTGCAGACATAGGAAGCCAACAGACATGCCCAGAAGAAGGCACGGGACAAGCTTGTTTCTAGCCTCCATCTAGCAGCCAGCACAACCCGTGAAAGCAGGTCCACAATAGCACTGAGCACCTAGACCAAGAGGCAGCTCAGCAGGGGACCTGGCCATCAGCAGCCCCACCCCCACCCCACCCCCACCCCACCCCACCCCACCCCCCGCCATGACCAGCCACCAGGAAGCCCTGACCAACCGTTCTCCTGTGACAGGGTCAGTCCTTCTCAGTGTGAGCCGCTCCAGAATGGAGTCCAATGGCACGTTCAGGAAGAACACCCTGGAGAGAGACCACAGTAACCATGTTTGTTACTATCTGGACCAAGCAAAGCTTTGACAGCCTGGGCCTGCTAATCCTGGGGAGACTCTTCCTACCCTTCCCCAGGCAGACACTGGTGATACCAAATGCTAGCCTGTCAACATGCCTTTCAGGTACACAGCAAACCCACCTAGAGCTCAGAACCCCATCCGCCTTTTCCATCAATTCCAGTCTCCAGGCCACTAACATCCAGCGCCCGAACTGAGGTGACTAAAGACTGCATGGCAGCCCAGAGCCTTCCAGAATCACCCACTGGCCACTCTGGAGCCTACCCTGCCTTGCACCTTCCTCCTCCCACATAACCACAATCAAGTCCCAAGGCCACCCTGCCCCCTTCCCTCTGTTGCCTCCTACCCTTGGTGTCGCCCCCTTGTGGCCCTGGAGGACATTGACCTCTCTCTCCATAAACCTCCATAAACTAACTCTTGCTACAGTCAAGAGAAGAAAAGTCCCCGTGGGCACCAGAGGAAACACAGGCCAGACAGACTTTTGTTACCCTAGGGCCAGGGCTGGCATTATTCCTCACAAGTGTACATGTGTGTGTTTGAGGGAAAGTCGGCCCCAGCTCCCTGAGGCAGCCAAGTGTGGTTGTCCCTGCCTGGACTATCTGTGCCTGGGAGATAACTTTTCCCTCTGGCTCTCTGGGGCCTGTAGCTGGCCTGTGACCAAGGCCTGTGAGGAGGCTGGGCTGAGCTCAGGCTCCCCCTGGCTGCAGGGGCTACAGAGCCAAGCCAAACCAGGCAGGTGAAAGCAGCTCTCAGGCTTGCTACAGGAGCTTCGTCTGCTAGCTGCTGCGCAGTGGGAGGAATGGAAGCCGATACTTCCCCAGAGGGCTTTCTGGAGAAGTCAGCTTGCCTAGAGCCAAATCAGGGAGGTGGCCAGAGACACTAGGACCAAGCATTGCCTGAGGGTGATTCTTCAGTGTTTGACTGACACAAGCGTGTAAATGTCTTTCACTAAGGTTGCCTTTCTCTGGGTTTCCTTCTAATGCCCAGTTATTTTTTGTTGTTAATTCTTAAAACTTTTTTTTTTTTTGGTCTTTTGAGACAGGGTTTCTCTGCAGCCTTGGCTGTCCTGGACTCACTTTGTAAACCAGGCTGGCCTCAAACTCAGAGATCTGCCTGCCTCTGCCTCCTGAGTGTGAGGATTAAAGGCGTGCGCCACCACGCCCTGCTAAATCTTTAATTTATTCATTTTTTGGGAGGTAGTGAGGGGCATGTACCACAATGTATTTAGAGGTCAGGGACTGTCAGCATCCTTGCAAGCTCTAGTGGAGAGTCAAGATGACACCCAGGGGGCTGGAGAGATGGCTCAGAGGTTAAGAGCACTGACTGCTCTTCCAGAGGTCTTGAGTTCAAGTCCCAGCAACCACATGGTGGCTCACAACCATCTATAATGAGATCTGATGTCTTCTTCGGGCCTGCAGGCACACATGCAGGCAGAACACTGTACATGTAATAAATAAATAAATCTTTACAAAAGAAAAGTGAGAATGACACTCAGCTCAGCTTGCCTTATCTGTCACTGGTTCAAACTTCTGGAGTCTGACACCAGATGGGTTCTTTTGTTGTTGTTTCCTTTTTTTTTTTTTTGTTTTTTGAGACAGGATTTCTCTGTGTAGCCTTGGCTGTCCTGGACTCGCTTTGTAGACCAGACTGGCCTCGAAATCACAACGATCTGCCTGCCTCTGCCTCCCGAGTGCTGGGATTAAAGGCGTGCGCTACCACGCCCGGCGTTCTTTTTTTTTTTTTTTCAAGGCAGGGTCTTTCTGTGTAGCTTTGTCTGCAGTGCGCCACTACACCCAGTGTTTTTTGTTTTTTTGCTTTTTGTTTTTGGCCTTTTTCTTTCTTTCTTTCTTTCTTTCTTTCTTTCTTTCTTTCTTTCTTTTGAGACAGGGTTTCTCTGTGTAGCCTCGGCTGTCCTGGACTCACTCAGATAGTTTTTTTAAAAGCCATGTTTAAGCATAGTACAAATTAGGGGGAAAGTTTCCTAGTGGCAATTAACTCAGCCCTCTGTACAACAAAGCTTAAGACATGTTCACATTGAAACTCTACAAAGGGTCAGGTGCGGTGGCGCACGCCTTTAATCCCAGCACTTGGGAGGCAGAGGCAGGATGATCGCTGTGAGTTCGAAGCCAGCCTGGTCTACAAAGCAAGTCCAGAACGACTACGATAATGTAGAGAAACCCTGTCTTGAAAAACCAGAAAAAAAGAAAAAAGAAACTCTACAAAGTACATATAGATTTTTCCATAAAGACACTCAAGGTAGGGGCCTAGGAGGAATGACAGAGGTAAGCATAAAGCCCGGCCCGAAGATAACACACAAGTTACTCAGGTTATTGTAAAACAAGTGGAACCTTGCTAATAAGGGTGGTTTTATGAACCAAGAAGCTTGAAAACAGCTCAAGATTTAGTGGGGGAAAAGTTGGGGATTAGACAAACATAAGAGTCTGGGGGAATCGGGGTGAAGCCTGGCCCTACAGAGAACAAAAGGTCACCGGGTCACCAGACACATCCATTCCTGGCATTTCCAGACAGAACACAGGCAAACCCGTCCTTCCTTTGACACGAGCCTTTGGGTTTAACGTTCCTGGCCTCCTCAGCGTTTATCTATGAATACAGGGACCTTGTACCCTCGGCAGACAATTTGCAGGGTTGGTTTTCTCTTTCCACCCTGTGGGTCCAACGGATTGAACTCAGGTCATCAAGCTCGCAAGAGCCCTTACTCGCTGAGGCTGTGACACACATAATACGTGACAAGAAGCTCCCGGAGTAACGATTCATCAGACTCAAAATATAGCTTATAAATACATCAGCCATATAGTCAGTCTCTTCTCTGACTAGCTATATCTTAAAAATAACCTGTTTTACTAATCTACATTTTGCCTTGTGGCTGATTACTGTGCCCAAGTACCATGTGTCTGTCCTCTTCACATCTTGCTGCCAGTCGCTATCCCAGAATCCTCTCTGTCTACCAAATGTCCCACCCTCTTACTTCCTGCCTCAACTATAGGCCATTAGCTTTTTATTGATAGGTGAGGCTTCCATACAGAGGCAAGAGATTCTTTCTACATTTATTCTGGCACACAGTTAAGGACACAGGCGACATGATGGGGACAGCTTGGCGGCAGGAGAATGAGGCAACTGCTCACAACAGTTCTGCTGTCAGGTAGCAGAGAGCAAACAATAAGCTGGGTGGGTCATTAAAACCTCAAGGCCTAGCTGGGCGTGGTGGCGCATGCCTTTAATCCCAGCACTCGGGAGGCAGAGGCAGGCGGATCGCTGTGAGTTCGAGGCCAGCCTGGTCTACAAAGCGAGTCCAGGACAGCCAAGGCTACACGGAGAAACCCTGGCTTTAAAAAAAAAAGCCTCAAGGCCTGCCTCTGCTGACCCAGTGTCGCCTCCTAAAGGTTCCAGAACCTTCCCAAAGGGCACCAAGTGCTGACAAACATGAGCTGATTATGAGGACCCATCACATGGACACCTTGCACACCTGGTATCACATACTATAAAATGCCTGAACTCAAGGGGGAAAAAATCAGCTAGGTAAAAAAACAAGGAAGCAGAGCCAAATATTCTTTCTCAGGACAGACACTTACAAGGTTAGTCTCCTCTCCCTCTGCCCAGCTTCCCCTCCCTGAAGGCCACCTCGACCCAGTCTCCAGAAAACCCTGCTGGTGGCGAGTGCTGCTGCCGCTGCCCCAGGAAGCAGGCATCGCTGGTTCCCAGCAGCCTGGCAGGAGGGGGCCATGACAAGCCTTTCCTCGGTGCAATGCGGTCCAGCGGGCGCATTCAACCTTTTGACACTGAGATATGACGTTGTTATCTACACTCAAGAACCAAATCAAGGCCAGGCATGGTGGCGCACACCTTTAATCCTAGCACTCGGGGAGGGAGGTGGATGGATCACTGTGAGTTCAAGGCCAGCCTAGTCTACAAAATGAGTCCAGTACAGGCAAGGCTACACAGAGAAACCTTGTCTTGGAAAACAAAAAACAAAACAAAGGAACAAAAAGAACCAAATCAAGTTTAAAAGCATGCATGTATATGACACTTACACACTCACACACTTTCACACATGCACACATACACTCCTATACATACTTACACACTCACACACTCTCACCTACACACTCCTACACATACTTACACACACACTCCTACACATACTTACACACTCACACACTCACACACACTCCTACACATACTTACACACTCACACACTCTCACATACACACTCCTACACATACACACTCACACACTCTCACACACACACTCCTACACATACTTACACACTCACACACTCTCACACACACATACTTACACTCTCACATACACTCCTACACATACTTACACACACACTCCTACACATACTTACACACTCACACACTCACACACACTCCTACACATACTTACACACTCACACACTCTCACACACATACTTACACTCTCACACTCTCACATACACTCCTACACATACTTACACACACACTCCTACACATACTTACACACTCACACACTCTCACATACACACTCCTACACATACACACTCACACACTCTCACACACACACTCCTACACATACTTACACACTCGCACACTCTCACACACATACTTACACACTCACACTCTCACATACACTCCTACACATACTTACACACACACTCCTACACATACTTACACACTCACACACTCTCACATACACACTCCTACACATACACACTCACACACTCTCACACACACTCCTACACATACTTACACACTCACACACTCTCACACACACACTCCTACACATACTTACACACTCACACACTCTCACACACACATACTTACACTCTCACATACACTCCTACACATACTTACACACACACTCCTACACATACTTACACACTCACACACTCTCACACACACTCCTACACATACTTACATACTCACACACTCTCATATACACACTCCTACACATACACACTCACACACTCTCACACACACTCCTACACATACTTACACACTCACACACTCTCACACACATACTTACACACTCACACACTCTCACATACACTCCTACACATACTTACACACACACTCCTACACATACACACTCACACACTCTCACACACACACTCCTACACATACTTACACACACTTACACCCAGGTATTACTAACTCAGGCTGTGAGTGGCTTGAGGTGGACATACCTCCCTCCTAATGACTCCAGTTCATAGAGTGGCACAGACCAGCACTAACACAATACAGTGTGCACAGCGCCAGGGAAGTTAGTGAACTCAGTCCAACAGTACATTAAAGGAATGATTCATTATTACAACTAAGTGGCCTTTAACCTGGGAATGGAAGCCTAATATTTTAATTAACTTTAAATGTAAAGTGAAGTTTGTCATATTTTTAGAGTAAGTGGACAGGGTCTCGCTGTGTGGCCCAGCTGGCCTTCAACTGCCATGCAGCCCAGACTGGCCTAGGAGTATCAATCCTCCTGCCTCTAGCTCCCGAGTGTTTCTATTGCGGGTGCCTGTTGCCATGCATGAGGAGAGAGGACAGTACAGGCCAGCTTGCAAGATGACAACAGAACAGCTAACACCACGCAAAAGGTGAAAAACTGACTGTGCGCCCCCAAATAGGTTACAGAGCAAGGATCTGTGTTCACACTGCCCCAGCTCAACTGATTCCTGCAACTAGTCCTCTGACAACCACAGGCACACATGTGCACAGGCACACATGCTCGAGCAAGCACACACATGTGCGCACATACACACACACACGCACGCGCACACATATGTAGACACAGGCACACACAGGCATGCACGCTTGAACTCACGCATACTCTAGCAAGCACACGGGCACACACACACACACTAAATGTAAAGTGTATATCAAAATACATTTTTTTAAAAAGGCAGAATGGTAAAATAAAAAATTGACAAAACTCCTATCTGAGCAAGCACTTGTAGCCGAACTTCAGAAAGCGTGAACTACATGTGTCATTGGCAACATACATCTCCAGAACTGATATCCAAAATGGAAAGTGGGGCATCTGAAGATAGTTTCTTGGAAAAGGCTCAGATGACCTCCTCCTTCCAACAAAGACCTGCCCTCTGTCCTGGGGAGCCCTCCTTTCAGGCTGACAGGCACCGGGGCTCTGTGTATCCAGGCCATCTGCAACTGACCCTGGCCCTGACACAGCTCATGATGTTTCCTCTCAGGAAGACCTTGCAGTGACCACCATTGGAGGACCACCAGGAAAGAGGAGAGATGCCAGTGAACGTGCAAATGGCACTGCAGACTGAGGCCTAGAATGGTCTGTTAGTGATGGGCAGAGCACCCAGCTGGCTGAAAGCATCATCTGGGACATGATGCCGAGGTGGTCCTCCTTCAAGGGCAACCTCAGTGCGTTCCCAGAGCACAACGCAGAAGTAGTGAGTTCTTTTTTTCTTTTTGGATTTAATTATTTTTATTTTTATGAGTGATTTGCCTATATGTATGTCTGTGCACCACATTCATACTTGGTGCCCACAGAAGTCATAAGAGAACATCAGATCCCCTGGAACTGGATGATGGGCAGTTGTGAGTCAACATGTGGGTGCTGAGAATCGAACCCAGATCCTCTGCAAAAGCAACAGGTACTCTTAGCTGGTGAGCATGCACATGTGGAAGCCATAAAACATCCTCAGGGGTTGTCTGCCTCCTTTGAGACAAGATCTCTCCTTTTCCTTGAGCTCTTCCATTTAACTAGGCTGACTAGCTGGGCTGGTTCCTGTTTCTGTCTTTCTGCTGCAGGGTTTTAACTGTGTACCAGCATGACCTCCATTTTTCTGCGCGTTCTGGTGATGGGGTCCAGGAACCGCTTGACTGATGGAGCCATCTGCCCTGCCCCACTTGCAATCTCCACTACACATCAGCACCACTCTTCTGGAAGATTCTCAGCCCACATTCAGACCTCAGCAAGTCCGTCCTGCAAGTACATCATGGCTCAGGACAGAGGCTATAGCTGCCTTGTTTGTGCTGTGTCCTTCCTGCCCTGCAAATGCCAATGGTCAAAACAGACGCTGAAGGTGGACAGGGGGCTGTCAGCACCCAAACTGTCCTGACCCATCTCATAGCAAAGCACAGCTTTAATGCTGCTGGCTTCCTGGCCCTCGTGGCAGGAGTCTGGGTTGCAGGCACAGCCTGCAAGGGTTTCTGGAATTAAGTGTTGAAAGAAGCTGAGTTTGGGCTGGAGAGACGGCTCAGTGGTTAAGAGCGCTGCCTGCTCTTCCAGAGGTCCTGAGTTCAATTCCCAGCAACAACATGGTGGCTCACAACCATCTATAATATGATATGAGTCTTCTGCAGGTAAAGCAGTTACAGACAATAAAGAAAATAAATAAATCTTTTAAAAAAGAAGAAGAAGAAGAAGAAGAAGAAGAAAGAAGCTGAGTCCAAACAAGCCTTGCAGAGGAGAGTTTGGACACAAGGCCTCCCTGGCCAGGAATTTAAGGTATTTGCTATGCAGATGTTTCACTCTGACAAGCATACCTGAAAAAAAAAAAAAAAAAAAAAACACAAAAAAAACCAAAGGCCAAACATCTCCACCTGATCCTACCGCCCTGGGCATCCCGTGTCTGGCCTTGGGTATCAGTGACAGGTCCTTTCATTTCCAGCTCTGACTCCTTCAAGACAAGGGCTCCCACTGGCCATTTCTTGTTGAAAACGATGCACAAATGACAGTGCTAACCTACCCTGGCGGTTTCTGCCATCTCTCCAGGGGCAAGCAACAAACTCACTCTCCCGGCTGTAGCCAGTAAATTAGTGCTCACTCCTGGCAGTTTACCAAGTGCATTTCTAAACACAGCAGTCGGGTTGAAGGAGAATTGACCCAGGACACGCCTGCATAATCTAGCTGTCTTTAAAAGCCCTCTGAAAATGTCTACCTCCTTCCCCACCGAGAAGAAAGCCAGGGGGTGGGATCTTATCCTGTGCACACTGCCACCCAGGAGCTCCCTAGACAATAAGGAAAAGCCAGTTGTCGGAGCCAGGTAGTTCTGCAAGCTTTTCCCACAGAGAAAAGCAAATGAGCTTAAGGCAAAAAATAACAGGAGAAAAGCTGGCCACCATAAAGCAGAATTCCCAGGGAACCAGAGACAACGCAGGCCATCCATGGGGCTTGGTAGGGACCGGAGGAGGGAGGAGGGACAGAAGTGTGCAGCTACTGGAGCCTTCTGGGTAGGGGTTCATCCAGTGAGGTCACTGGCTGAGGTGCGCACTCTCCTACAGGCGTTCATCCAAAGCGTAGTAAACAGCTGAGACCCCACATTCCTGAGACAGGAAGGCCAAGCCAACAGGACACAAGACCTTGTCCAAGTCCTCAAGGCTCTTGTGAGCTTGAAACATCCTAACACGAGCAGTTTTGATGTGCTCAAATCCGAGTGCAGGCTCCCGCATCATTCTGCTGTTTTAAAAACTAAGTTCTGGAGCCGGAGAGATGGCTCAGTGGTTAAGAGCACTGACTGTTCTTCTAGAGGACCAGGGTTCAATTCCCAGCACCCACATGGCAGCTCACACCTGTCTGTAACTCCAATCCCAGGGGCTCCAAAGACACACATGCATGCAGAACACCAATGCACATAAAATAAAAATAGTTCATAAAAAAGAAAAAACTATGTTCTGGGGCTCCGGAGAGAGCTCAAGGGGTAAAGAATTTGCCTTGCAAGAGCAAGGGCCTGCGCTCAGCCTGCAAAATTCATCTAAAAACAAACAAATAAGCAAACAAATAAACAAATAAGGGCCTGGGGGTATGTGCTGGCAACCCCGGTGCTGGGAAGGCAGAGGCAGTAGATTCTCTAGAGTGCATGACCAGCCAGGCTAGCCTTCTTGGCAAGTTCAAGTCCAGTAAGAGACTGGCAGAGACTTGGCCCTTCCAGGTGTTGTCTGTCACCCCTCTGTACTGTGTTAACTTCCCTCCATGTTAGTGAGGGACTGACTTTCCAGTGACCCCTGCCCAGGACCTTCAGGAGGCCAGAGGTATGGCCATTGCCATCCCTTGTCTCAGAAGCAAGGGAGGGACCTGAGACCTACAGAAGCTATTTCCTACCCTCCCTGGCCTCCTTCCCTTGGGCCTGCTAAAGCCTTTGTACTCTGAGCAATCCTTACTTTCCTCTGTCCCAGTGGCCCACCTGGACCATCTCCTTGAAGATTTCAAAGAGGTTTTGCTTCTTGGCTTCAGCTTGAATCTTTGGCCTTTAGTTCATTACCGCCACCATCACCACCATCACCATCACCACCACCAACACCATCATCACCACCACCAACAACAACACCATCATCACCACCACCACCACCAACACCATCATCACCACCACCACCAGTACCATCTCCATCATCACCATTACCACTATCACCACCATCACCATCACCATCATCACCATCATCACCACCATCAACATCACCACCATCACCACTACCACCACCAGCACCATCTCCATCATCACCATCACCACCATCACCACCATCACCACCATAACAATCACCATCACCATCACCACCATCACCACCATCACCACCATCACCACCACCACCACCATCACCACCACCGCCACCACCATCACCACCATCACCACCACCACCACCATCACCACCACCACCACCACCATCACCACCATCACCACCACCACCACCACCATAACAATCACCATCTCCATCATCACCATCACCACCATCACCACCACCACCATCACCACCATCACCACCACCACCATCACCACCATCACCATCACCATCACCACCATCACCACCACCACCACCACCACCACAACCACCGTAACAATCACCATCTCCACCATCACCATCACCACCATCACCACCATCACCACCACCACCACTACCATAACAATCACCATCTCCACCATCACCATCACCACCATCACCACCACCACCACCACCACCACCACAACCACCGTAACAATCACCATCTCCATCATCACCATCACCACCATCACCATCATCACCACCATCACCATCATCATTACCACTGTTATCACCATCACCACTCTCATCGTTAACACCATTATCACCACAAGCGACAGCACCATTGTCACCACCTTAATCACCACCATCATCATCCCTATCAAAACTTTTGTCAGCACTGTGTGCCAGAGATTTGTACTAAGCACATGACACATTACCGCACCCACCCTCCACCATGAGAAACACCCACATAGGTGCTGTGATCCTGCCCATTCAAGGGCCTAGAAGTCACGTGCTGTCTCTAGACTGGGCTCCAGGTCCATCAGCCTCCAGGATGACCTACTGCTGCCCTGTGTTCCTGTGTGTCCAATAACCACGATTCATTCCCCCCAGGTTGACAGGAAATCCCAGAAGCCTCTAGTGAACGCTGGAGCCACTTAACTCAAAGGATGTGGCTGGATCCAATTGCTCAGGTTCCTCTGTGTCTGCCCAAGGACTGACTCACCATCCGTGTGGTGGACGTACACAACTAGCTGCCTCTTGGGGCCAGAGACAAACAATGCAGATTGTAAAAGACTGTTTGCCACCACTACCCCCCTTCCCGTCCCCCACACACTCTGGGGCTGGCTTGCCTAAAGAATCTGCGGCTGTTTTTCTTAAACCAACACTCTAATTACTCCGAAAGTATGTAAAATCCTTGCATAAAAACAGCAACAGCCCTCTTCTGAAGAATTGCATTACAGTAAGTTGGGCTGTCTCCAGACTACTTGGTTAAAAGGAAATAGATAAGGTCTTCAAAATAAAAGCTAGGAGGCCATCCTTTGTAAGCCCATCCAGGGGCCAGAGGCTTGGAGGGGCCAGAAACCTCCCATTTTACAGACAGAAAGGAAAGAAAACACCCTTTGGCTCTGCAACGTAATAGGGTTTACTTCTGGAAAAAAAAAAAACAAGCCTGATTAAATATTAATAGCCAGTGGTATTAATTAAGGGGGAAGAGTCCATCAAGAGAACCCCAATATGTTTACAGTGTCCCCAGGAAACTGGAAAAATTCACAATCAAGTGTGTAAATGTTCTAAAAAAGGGTCTTGAATATTTTATGAATATTTGTCATAAAACAGAAATAATAACCACTGTGCAGAGCTATTAGAATTAATATTTATGCCACCCACCATGAAATATTCATGGGGACAGAGGGGGGGGGCGTAAGACAAGAATTAATTTACATTGGGCCCGGTTTACCCGCTGGCTTGATGTTTAAAGCCGGTTGACAAGGCGCCCTATGAATCCACCAGTCACTTCCCTGCAGTCTGGGAAGTGGAGGGGGTGGGGACTGGCCTGGGCTGCTGACAGCTCACAGATTGAGTTTCTGACAGCCCAGGAAAAAAAAACCCTAAGTGGCCCCCCACCTTTTTTTTCCCTTCTTCCATTGCCCAAGGCGCTCTGTTCCGAAACCGTTAGCCCCATCTCCCCTTCCATCTGCTGGAATTAGCGAATTAATGAGCGCCGATACACTTTACTGGTGGGGCCCTATGAATGTTTACAGGCGATTAAATTATAATGCAGGGGGCGGCTGTATAATTCATGAACCAATTAAAGGAAGTGTTAGTTGATTTGATGGGATGAGGACGTACAAAATGCATTTAACTAATGGGGAGCCTCGGGCTGCCGAGGGCCAGCTCCCCTCTCAGATTACGCAGCTAATTGCCCGACTTTGCGGGGCTGTCACCGATAGCTATGCATATTTCATTGTTCTCAAATACTTCAATTGTCTGCGTCAGTGTTGTGGCTGTAATGTGGAGAAGCTGGGCCAAAACTTGGGTGTCATTACAGTGTCTGGCCTGGCCTCACCAGAAACCGAGGAAGAGCTCCGGTCCCCAGCCATTAGGTGATTAAACGCGCCCAACATGTGATCCATCCCCTTTATTTTACTGGGGACACTCATTCCGTATGCTGACCTCATGACCCTGGAGGACCCTTGGGACTTGGCCCCCCACTTTTTTTTTTTTTAACCAGGGGAGATAGGAACTGCCCCGTGCACGCCCGTGTTGTTCTTAGCCTGAGAGCCCTCTCCAGACTAGTACCCAGCCAGAGTTCAGGAGTTCCGAGAGTCACACAGAACCCCTGCCTTCCCCCCAGGGCAGCTCACCTGGGCCACTTGCCACTCTAAGTGTCTCCTCCAGGCCTGACTTTGTCCATCTGGACAAGGCAGCCAGCCAGGGCTTCATTAACCACAGATCATGTCCAACTTGGGCTTAAACTTGAATTTCTGCCACCAGATGCTCGAAGGGGCTCAAGAAAGGAAAACAAGCAAAAAGCAACTGAACCCATCCCAGGCATGAGAAGATCCTGGCGTACTAGGGAGTTCTGAGAGAGGCGAGGAGGGTCCTACCTCCCAGCTGGAGCAGTTGGGGATGCCTGAGGGAGGGTAATGCCTTCAGACTCCACCCATTCTGAAGTTTCCTAGCTCCCCTCAAATGGTCAGAGTCTCCACAGAGGCCGACCGGTCCGTCTCCAAAATCATACTGTCATCTCAGCCTCCAAGACAAACCTGGCCTTAGCACGAGAGACTTATGAGTAACGTGTGCCTGTGTGTACGCGCTCTCTGTCTCTCGCTCGCTCCCTCCCTCCCTCGGTCGCACGCATGCACGCACATGCACGAATGCGCTCTCACACACACTTACAGAAACCTGCATGCATATATAATCACACATGCACATGAACAAATTAAAAGCCTGCAGCCAGCATGCCCAACCCCCTGTGAACTTGTTCCTACTTTTCCCAGCCGAGGGGAGAGCCAGTACTGGGTCTGCAGCTCTTACCCTTTACAAAGACTTCTCTTCAACGCCCTTCATGAGGGAAAAGCAGTGCGATGGTAAAAAGTCACGGTCTCACTTATGGTTGGGCGAGGGTGGTACTGAGTTAAGGCCTAGTGGGTCTAAGCCCAGGCTTAGTATTTGGGGACTTCGAATAACTGCACGTCTTGTGTTTTTACTAAGTGCGTTTTAGTCGAACCTGGCAGCTAAGGCTTGGCCCCATTCTTTTCCTCCACCTTCCCCTCCCTGAACCCCACAGCAAGGGTCAACCTTTGCTCCCTAATCACTCTGTGCTGTCTGATCTAGTGACTGGTACTTACTACCCACAAGGGGCAGGCCTGGCAGCCAGCAGCTCTCTGGTGGTGTACATGAGGAGCCTCCTGGACTAGTGACACCAACCCTGACAGCAGGCACTTCAGCTGCAAACCGAGGCAGTTAACTTGTTTTCCCGCATTCCCACAGGGCCTCTGCTTAAATGCCAGCAATCGGTGCTCAAGATGGGCTTAGTATATGCTAGCTTAAAAATTAAGCCAACTTTCCTAGTTAAGTGAAGACTTTCATGGGACATGCCCCTTGGGCTAGTGTCCAGACATAAGTGAGTATATACCATTTGACTATTTCTGCTTCTGGGTTAACTCACTCATTATGGTCATTTCTAGTTCAATCCATTTGTCCACAATTTTCGGGAATTCCTTGTTTTTAATAGCTGAGTAGTATTCCATAGTGTAAATGTACCACAGTTTCTTTATCCATTCTTCTACTGAGGGACACTTAGGCTGTTTCCAGGTTCTGGCTATTATGAATAAGGCTGCTATGAACATGGTTGAGTAAATGTTCTTGTTGTGTGCTGGAGCATCTTCTGGGTATATTCCAAGGAGTGGAATAGCTGGGTCTTGAGGAAGCCCTATTCCCAGTTTTCTGAGATAGTGCCAGATAGATTTCCAAAGTGGCTGTACTAGTTTGCATTCCTACCAGCAATGAAGAAGTGTTCCTCTCTCTCCACATCCTCGCTAGCATGTGGTGTCACTTGAGTTCACTTACCAGGAAAGTAGGACAGAGGAAAAGACTTCCTATTGGGACTCTAGGTGAGAGAAGCAAGGGGAAATAGAAGGATCCAGAGGGTCCTAGAAACTTACAAGTAGAACATCATGATGGGCAGATCTGGGCCCAGGGGTCCTGCTCAAACTATGGCACCAGCCAAGGACAATACATGCAGTAAACTTTGAACCCCTACACAAATCTAGCCAATGGACATGACATTCTCCACAGATGAGTGAAGAGTGGGGACTGACTTTCACACGAACTCTGGTGCCCCATATTTGACCACATCCCCTGGATGGGGAGGCCTAGTGACACTCAGAGGAAGGATAGCAGCCTACCAAGAAGAGACTTGATACCCTATGAGCATATACAAGGGGAGGAGGTCCCCCTCAGTCACAATCATAGGGGAGGGGAGTAAGGAGAAAATGGGAGGGAGGGAGAAATGGGAGGATACAAGGGATAGGATAACAATTGAGATATAATATGAATAAATTAATAAAATATATTTACAAAAAGCCAAGCTATCAGTTACCAGGTACACTGCCTAATTTGTTTTAGAGATGCTACCTTACACCATCCTGGAGAGCAAATGGCATTCTTATCGCATAAATGGGGAATGTGAGGCCCAAAGGAGTTGGAGCATCTTGGCTCAGCAGTTCTTCTAGGTATATTAGCTGCACAAGAATGAATGATGTCCTCCTGTAGAATCGCTTGCTTACAGGAGGCCATTACCATGGGGCCTGTTGATGCTCCCTCACAGAGGAGGGGTAAGGAGGGCCATGAGACCAGCCATGGGTCCCCGCCCCGGCGATGTATGGTCTCAAGAGATGCTGGTTTTATCCATGCACCCTGTGAGACACCCTGCTGTGGACAGGTAGGCACCCAGACAGCTTACAGAGTTCCTGGGGAAGGGAGTCTGGGGCAGGGCAGGGCAGGGCAGGACAGGGCTTTGCATCCCCAGAGCTGGCCCTGTTGGCACACAGCCTTTATTTACTATACGGCCCAGTCAGGATTTGATGAATGAATACCCTGGCCAGCCCCACCCCCACCCCATGGCCAGTATCAGGAAATCACCAGTCATCACAGCAGTAGCCTCAATAGCAGTTGCACTATGACACCCCCAGATCAGAGGACCCCCCCCCAGGAGCCTCAAACTCCGGGCATCTGGCTAGTGAGTGCCTCGGTCCTCAAAGACTCCCAAGCAAAGAGATTCCATGTGTGGATCCGACGCTGGTAGGGCTTTTCTCATATGGACACCTTTACAGAGACTGAGTTGCCTCTGTCCAGATTCCCACCCATCCGTTTGAAGTCTGATTCCTTGTTTCCTTCCCTTTCTGAGGAGACAGAGAAAAACAATAGCTCAGTCTCATGCAGAGGATTATTGCCAGGATGGAAGCACCCAGGCTCTGACTAGGCAGCTTCCGGGCCAGGAGATTAGACCTGCAACCTTCCACGGCACCAAGGGGAAGGGGGCTACTAGGGAGCTCACAGTTGGCCTTGGGGTACAGAGACAGCCAGTGGGGGAGTGTCTGCAGCTTCCCGAACCATTTATTAAGCAATCACATTGCTCGCTTTGAAACCTTACCCTGTCTTAGGGGTCACAAACCCCTCTCTTATGGATTAGTGGCCAGGGACGCCTCTCCAAAGTATAATCAGACCTGATCTGTCCCCTCACCCCAAAATGCCAGCAACCCTACTGACACAGTTCACAGCCATGATCCCAGAACTCAGGAAGTAGAGGCAGGAGAATTGCAAATTCTAGGCCAGCCCCAATGTGTTATCTTAACACCTCCCCTGGCCACGCGAGGTGATGGGTGGTCCCCTTCTTCAGAGCTCAGAATGGGTGCCCATCACCCAGCCCACTTTGCAGAGATGGTAAGTGAGCTCCCAAACTCATATGGCCAGGATGTGCAGAACAGGTGACCTGTACTATGCCTCAGTCTTCAGGGCAGTTGCCCCCCCCCCCCCTTACCTCTAACCTCCCTGAGGGACCATGACAGGTCAGTGGTATGGAGCACAGTCTCTACCCTGGACAGCAACTTTCCCACACACACCGTGGTACACGTGCAGCCTGCTGAGCTGAAGCTGCCCCCGGCTGCCCCTCTGGGCTCAGACTTTGTGATGCCCAGTCGATGCTGTTGAAGGCGGATGCCTTCTGGCAAGCTGCACCTGCCACTGTGTAGCGTAAAGCACAGGGCGACATCCACAAGCAGCAGCGCAGCCCTCGATGGGTGTGCCTTTCAAATTAACATCTACTCACTCAAGATCATTACCAACCCCGTGTAGACAACTCCTCGGATTGGCATCTGGAGAGTTCTGCCTGGCTGATTTTCTCCGTCTCTAACCACTTTAAAACTAACTGCTTCACCAAGCCGCCCTCCACCCCCAGATCATTATGATCTGAAGTGTTTATTAGCCTCTCTATCATGATCAAGTTTTTATGAGCACTCTATTCCGACTGTGAATTAAATACATAATTCCGGACCCATCATGTTCCAGTTCAGTGCTGCGTTTGTCTCTATTATGCCACAGTGGTTGCCGTGGGCACTTGGCAGATGACAACTGAACATGTTTGACCAGGGGCAGCTAAAGTGACTGACATTTCAATCCAGGGGCAGCCACGGGGGTTAGGGCCATTAGTGGGAAAGATCTCAACAGCTTGGGATGATGGTGGCAGGGTTGGGAGCTGAGGAAGGGCTGCCTCTGGCCCTGGTCTTCCCCACTCAGTATGTTTGAGGAAAGATGCTGCCCTCTCAGAGCTGGGGGGGAGTGGGATGATGAGTTGGAAAGGCTTCTCAATCTCCCGACGATAGGATCAGCCTCGATGGAGCGATCTGGGCTCCACCTGAGGCCTCCCGGTTAACACCGTTCTTTGCGGATAATCGCTACAACTCATTATGTACTGCGGCGCCTGAGCCTCCTGCTTCTTCACACTATTGATCCCACCTTGCAATGAAGAAACTGAGGCTTCGCGGTGAAGTAAGCCAGAGAGACGAGGCTGGTCCTGTCCTCAGCCTTGGCTCTTACTGTTCCCCCTCCTGTCAGGCCACAATCTCTCTTCCCTGGAAGCTTCTGGATCATCCTTGGGGCCCAGCAGCTCCAGGAGTCTGCCCTGCCATCAGCTCACGAGCAGTGACTTGGAGTGGAAGCTGGTCTATGTGTTGAGCACTCTGGAGATGCCAAATATTGGTTTGCTGACCTGAATTCAGACTCAGCTGTCTGACTTCAGGACTGTTCTCCTAAAGGATTCGCAGTTCCAGCATGTTTAAGCCACCCCCACAACAGCAATAGACATCCAATTAAAGAGCAGAGCTGGCCAGGCGCAGGGGACTCATGCCCACCATGAGTCAGCTCTGCCTTATGCCCGCCCCCCACAAATGACTAATGCACATCAGCTCCCACCTTCTCAAGGTGGCAGTGCACATCTCCCAAAAAGGGACACTTTTCATGCCAGGCCCTAATTTTCCCAGCCTGTCTTGCGTTGCTTCTGGATGGCCACTCAAAGTGCTAAAGGTGGAAATAACTGTTATTAATTACCTATTCTACATATACATTAAAAAGTAACCACTGGGACTGGGGAGGTAGCTCAGTGGGTAAAATGCCTGCTGCACAGCATGAGGACCTGAGTTCAAATCCCCAGCACCCATGTCAACACGCCTTATGTAGTAACTCAGTGCTTGGGAGGCAGAGACAGGCGGGTCTCTGGGAACTTGCTGGCCAGCCAGTCTGGCTGAAATGGCCAGCTCCAGGTTCAGTGAGGGACCTTGCCTCAAAAAATTAGGTTAAAGGGAGTACAGAGCTTGCTCAGTGATTAAGAATACCTACTGCAAGCCGGGTGTTGGTGGCGCACACCATTAATCCCAGCACGTGGGAGGCAGAGGCAGGCAGATTGCTGAGTTCGAGGCCAGCCTGGTCTACAAAGCAAGTCCATGATAGTCAAGGCTACACAGAGAAACTCTGTCTCGAAAAACAAAAACAAAACAAAAACAAAAACACTTACTGCTCTTGCAGAGGACCCAGGTTCAATTTCTCGCACCCATATGGTGGGTCACAACCATCTCTAACTCCAGTCCCATGGGAGCATCACCATCTTCTGGCCTCTATAGGCAGTGCACACACATGGTACAGACATAAATGCAAGCAAAATACACACACACACACACACACACACACACACACACACAGAAAGACAAAGAGAGAGAGCACGTGCAACTGCTTGTGGCTACACAGTCATTCTTACAGAAAATGCTTAGGCCTATTTAAAGCCCACTACCGCATCACTGCTCCTAGGGAACAGTTAAGCTATTGGAGTTGAAGCTTCATTCTGTCAGACACTTCTACAGCCTGAGCCTGGGGGGTGGGGAACCAATTGAGCTGAACCAGAAACCTGGGGAGAGCTGCCGACCGGCCAGACCCAGGCCATCAACTCACACTGTGATCTAAATGTTCCTGAGTCTTGCAGCCTGGTGTCCCAGAACATGCAGACTGCCTTTGGCTCTTGGATACAACCATTTCCAGAACCCACATCACCTTCGGTTGTATGGGTCTTTGTCTCATCGTAGCTCATCTCAGGAGCTCTGGGCAAGGGGTGGTACCCATGGATAACACATTTTGGTGAGTTCACTTCCAGAATTTTAATATCCAGACGTGGTTTCTGAGCACACAGCCACATTTACAGGACACTGACTGTAGCACTGCTTGCAAAGTAAAGGGGAAAAAAGCAAGTGGCCAAATTCATTCACGAGACACAAGAGGAAGGTGGGGATGGAGAGATGGCTGAGTAGATAAGAGCATTGGCTGTTCTTCCAAAGAACCTGGGTTCAATTCTCAGCACCTACATGGTAGCTCACAACTCTCTGTAACTCCAGTTCCAGGGGATCTGACACCCTCACATGTCCAAGCAGGCAGAACACCAATGCACATATAATTTTAAAATAAGTACATAAATCACTCAAAAAAAAAAAAAGAAGAATGTGATCTGTGCATACTTATACATCCATCAATATAAAGACAAATGCATAGATTTCTTTTATGCAGAAGAATTTTCTGGGATACTCTAGAAACCATTAACAGAGACTGCTTCTGGGGAAGAGAATAGAGGCCTGGGATGAGAGGAAAATAGAATTTCCCCACTTGAAAATTTGCACAGGTTTGATGCGGTAGCACTTGGGGAGCAGAGGCAGGAAGACCAGAGGTCAAAGGTCATCTGCACCTACACTGTAAGTTCAAGGCCAGCCTGAGCTAAGTGAAGGCCATGCATCAAGGAACAAAAGCAAAACCTGTTACACACTTAAGACTTTAAAAGTTACATTTATTTGTGGAAGTCTGGGGGGAGTGCGTGTGAGGATGCCTCACATACAGAGGTCTGTGGATATGTTATGGAACTCAGTTCTCTTCTTCTACCATGTAGGTAGGCCCCAGAGATAGAACACAGGTTGCCAGGCCTGGTGGCAAGCAGCTTTACTTGTTGAGCCATTTTGCTGGTCCTGTGATGGTTAAGTGTGATTGTCAACCCAATAGGGTTTAGCGTCACCATGGAAACAAGCCTCAGGGTGCATCTGTTAGTGTGTAGAGAGGTGTAATTGAATAGGAATCCCTTTCCTTGCTGTGGACAGGGTCCTTGAGTAAACAGAAACAAGGAAGTGAACTGAGAGCCCGCATTCATCTCTCTCTGCTGCCTGAGTGTGGGGACAATGTGACCAGACGTCCTAGGCTCCCGCTGCCATCCCTTTAAACTGTGTGAGCCAGAATAAACCTCTGCTGCCTTGAAGCTGCTTTTGTTATAGCAGAAAGTCCTGAATACCACGCCTTTGGCTGGATAGAAGCTCTCAGCTTTCAGGAGGTGGGATGGTCTGGCCTCTTCGCTAGAGCCTGTTTTAGGGTGCCCTCTCTATTCCCTCTGTGGTCTGAGAACTCTACCCTCCCCCCTTTTTCTTTCCCGGTTAGGTTTACGGATGGCTTGGGAAGACATCCGCTCTGTACAAATACTTGTCTAATTTAGCTTTTCCCCATGTGGATCCCCAACTGTCCTGGCGTCACTTATAGGGAAAGTCATCTTCTCACACTGTCACATCAAGGAATACTTCCGGATGCGAGCTGTTTCTGGGCTCTGGAGGCTCCGTCCCACTGGCTAGAGGTTTTGCTCAAGTGCTGGAACCTAGTGTTTCAAATTGGCCTTGGTGTTTGACAGCCCTCCTGATTTGTCTTTCTTCTGGAATGTTCTTGACTCTTTGCTTCTCTGCATAAACCATAGGATGAGCCAAAAAAACAAAAAACAAAAAACAATAACAAAACAACAAAAAAACTACCACTACTACTACCATCACCAGGGGTTCACTGTGCAGCTCTGGCTGGCTTGGAACTCAGAGATCTACCTGCCTCTACCTCCTGGATGCAGAGATTAAAGGTGTGTGTCAGCAACAGCAGAATCTTCTAGAACATTTATTATTCAGAGCGTATGATATGGGGGCACACGTGTAGAGATCAGAGGACAACTTTATGGCGTCAGTTCTCTCTTTGCACCTTTACATGAGTCCTGGGGACTGAAACCAGGTCATCAACTTGCAAAGTAAGTCCTCGCAGAGCCATCTCACCAGCCCCTCCCCCATTAAATCGTATCTTTATCGTAAGTGGAGAAGTCCATGGGATACCTTGGGTCTCATGTATCGCAGGCTGTCCTCCAGCTCCGGATACGGCTCAGGATGATCCTGAAGCCCTGGTCCTCCTGCGCCCCCACCCCCAACCCCTCCCCGTGATCAGGATTACAGGTGTGCAGCATTGCTCAGTTGTATGCAGCAGCACTGGGGATTGGATCTGGCCTCGTGTGTGCTGGGCAGGCACTCTACCAACTGAGCCGCATCCTCAGCGCTGCCACAGACTCCTCAGGGCTTTCCTAATGTAAGCAAACACCCATCTACACGTAGGGGCTTCTGGTTCTTGTAGTCCATGTTACTCCCCTTCCTATGCATGTTTCACTATTTGGCTATAGGCACAAAAACTGCAGAAATGGGAATCACCTCAAACTTGGCTTTAAAGTACATGCTTTGAATATTTCCCTGATGAGGTCTGTGTTTGGTACTTGTGGTGGTTTGAACGAAAATGGCCCCCCAGAGCTGGGTGTGGCAGTGCACACCTTAAGTCCTAGCTCTCAGGAGGCAGAGCAAGGTGGATCTCTGTGAGTCCAGGACAGCCAGGGCTCTGTTACAGAGAGAAACCTTGTCTTCAGGAAGTGGGGGTGGGGGAGTGGGGGGGGTGTTATCAAATTTATTTTCATCTATTGAAATAGCCATGTGTTTTTTCCTTTAACTTGTTCTCTCTCTCTCCTCTCTCTCCTCTCTCTCTCTCTCTCTCTCTCTCTCTTTCTCTCTCTCTCTCCCCCTTCCTCCCTCTGCCCTTTTTGTAGCCCAGATTGGCCTTGAACCCATGACCCTCCTGCCTCAGCCCCCTGACTTTAGGGATGTGCTGCCCCAACAGGCTTCCCATGGTGAGTTCTGATGCTTGAGCTGTCCTTGGATGTCTTCTATGCAATTGGAACGAACTGGCTAACATCCTGCTCAGGAGCTGGCAACTCTATGTATGAATCACGTTGAATTTCGGTATCCTGTATCTTTTACTTTACCCTTGGGTTTTACAGTAAGTTTCTATTAATCTTGCTAAATGTATTGTGGAGTGTTTCTCCACTCTTGTATCTTCTAGAAAAAGTTTATTCATAGTAAGATGATTGATCCTGTGAATGTCTTAGTACATTTCCCCTATAAAAAGCACACGGGCCTGCTGTTTGTGGGAGGGGAAATTTGTGTTTGATTCAACTTTCTCTGTAGTTATAAGTATACTCTGTAGTCTATAAGTTATACCTAGAGGTGCTAGGGAGGTCGCTCATGGTACAGAGCACCATAAGGGTTGAGGTTTGATCCCTAGTACTTCAAAAGAGAGAGAGAAAAGGTGATGTGGATTTACTATTTCTTCTTAGTTTTTCCTGCCAATGTTTTTGATAACGTTTCCAAATTTACTGTGTCTAGTTGTCAATAACATTTTCTTATCATTTTAACTTCTTCATAAAGATTGTGCAATGACTTCTATTGTAAACAGTATAAACTTTCATATACATGCATACATATATATTCATATATATTCACATATATATATATCCAACTTTATTAATTCTGTCAAAGACCCAACCCTTGACCCCTGGGAGCTGCATATTTTCTCCCCTCATTCCTCTTCTTAGACCACCTTCTTGATGGCCTTTGGATTTATTGCTTTCCTACACTAACTTAGAAATTTAAAATCATTAATTTTCACTGGGTGGTTGTGATGCACGCCTTTAATCTCAGCACTTGGGAGGAGTTACAGCTCCAGGTACGGATAGTGTTACAATATTTTGCAGATGAAGGAGCGAGCTGGACCACAAGTACCAGTGACTGTTTGTGTCCAGCTACCGTTTTGCAGCTCACCGGGAAGCAGTGAGTCATTTGTTTTGACTGGTTTCATCACCCATTCACCAAATAGTGACCAGGACAGAGCTCCTAAGGCCAGGGGTGAGATGAGGGAAGAACTGAGGAAGGTGGAAATCCAACCTCCTGGGAGAAGGCATCAAAAATCACATCACAACTGAGCCCTGCTTGCTGCTCCAGGCCCATGTTCCAGGCCATGTTCCAGGCTGCTCCAGGAACTCCCCTCCCCAAGTTTTTAGGAATCTTTTGTTTGTTTGTTTGTTTGTTGCACTCTCAAGATTATTCACACTCTCTGAAAATCTCACTGACAAACATGAGCAACCAGGCTGACTTAGTGCTGACTCCACAAACTCTGTGGGAACAGCCAAGCCTGAAGCAGGGGAAGCCTCTGAGGGCTCTCGGGGGGGGGGGGGGGGCTCTGAGGAGGGCATCTGGGGGGAGCCTCTGGGGGCTCTGGGGGGGGAGAGAGCCTCTGGGACAGCTCCCTGGGCAGGGTCCACAGGTGATGCTAGATCCCCAGCCAGGCTTACGCACAAGCCCAGTAAGGAGGTCAGATAGCCTGTGAGAATGAGCAGCCAGCGTGTGTAAAAGGCACAGCCCAAAGGGCCCAGCAAGAATCTGAAGACTTCCAGAACAGTTTGTGTGTGTGTGTGCCCATGAGCTTGCCTCTAGCCTGACAGGTGCTGCGCCCCAGAACCAGCAGCAAACTGCAGCCCCATCTCTCGCTTTCTGAGAAGGCCAGCCTTTGCAACTGACTGCCCCTTGCCATTCCAGCCTGTAACCAGATCTCTGTTAATTAATAAAGCTGTCAGCGCATGGTCCTCGCTGGTCATTAGGAGCCTTTCAGAAACACAATCCTGCCGACATCACCCACCCGACCCTCCACTTATGGTGCAATTAACTTAATGCTATGCAAATGAGAGGCTCTTCTCATCATTAGCTTATAGCTAATCGCATAATTGGGCCTTCAATGGGGTAATTAGACACGATCTCCTCCATTAGTCTTACAAGGCTAATTATTGTTGAAGGAGGGAGGGCGGCCCTCCCAGAGCTTCTTGCCTGGTGCCACATCTGGCACAAAGCTAAAAGAACCAATGGAGAATCCACCAGGTAAAAACGCAGTCCAAGTCACCCGAGATCCACAGCCATGACCTGCCAGAAGACTGGGCAGGGAAGCAAAGAAGGGCTCGGGAAGGCCTGGTGGGCAGCTCTGCTCCTCACCTGTAGGACATGGCATATTCAGCAGCAAAAACAAAACCACCCAGACAGTGCCAAGCCCCCAGCTGGGGCAGGGGGTTGAGCCCCAAACCAACAGCAGTAGCACTGGGGGCTCCTTTTTCAGTGCCATGAGGACGGTGAACCCAGGCCGCTTCTTGGTGTGGCTTTCCTGGCTTGAGTCATGGAATGAGAAAAAGATGGCCCCCGTGTCCTGGGCCTGCAGTGACAAAGCAGCAGCGGAGAGTAGAGAGGTTGGAAGTTTATCTCAGTCCTTGGTTTTTTTGTTTGTTCGTTTCTCAAGACAGGGTCTCTCTGTATAGCTTTGGCTGTCCTGGACTCACTCTGTAAACCTTGAACTCTGCCTCCCGAGTGCTGGGTTTACAGGCGTGCGGCACTGCCGCCCGGCTCTCTGTCCTTGATTGTAACCCAGAAGTGGGCACAAGAGACAGCTTTCCAGACTGATCGGGTTTTCGTCAGGTAACTGCCACTCCACACTCCGAATGGGTGTGGGGACCCTGGGAACACACTGGGGAGTGTACTGGGGTTCCTTTAATCTTGACGTGGGGTTGTGCCAAGAGCAGTAACAGGGTCCAGGATTACTAGCCATCACAAGTCCCGAAGGACCAAGGCCACTAACCCCCATGCTCTAGAAACAGGCACCAAATGAGCCAGGACCAAGCAAGGGTCTCCTCTCTGATATCAGCAGGGCTGAGTTGGGGAGGCTCCCCATATCTCATCTGGACAGTGTGGAGATAGCTCAGCGCAAAAAGCTTGCAAGAAGCTCTGAATAAAAACCCCAAAGCAGGGCTGGAGAGATGGCTCAGAAGTTAAGAGCACTGGCTGCTCCTCCAGAGGACCCAGGTTCAATTCCCAGCACCCACATGGCAGCTCACAACTGTCTGTAACTCCAGATACAGGCGATTTGGCACACTCACACATGCAGTCAAAACACCAATGTACATAAAATAAAATTAAAAAATTTTTTTAAAAAAGAAAAAAAACTAAAGCAACCCTCATGGATATACAAGGCCTCTCAGAAAGGAAAGAGCTGAGCTTGGAAACACCCTGAGGAAAGTTGGATGTAGCCGGTCTTCATCTATCTAGAACATTCTGACCAAAATTCCCTCAAGGCTCTCAGCCTTTTCCTGCTCCATATGAACATCCAGGGCCACTGTCCAGCCACATCATATGTGGAACCACTGAGAAATAAGCACGGCTGGAGCTCACTTTTAGAACCCAGAGACACTACTGCACTGAGCACAAGTGAGCCAGAGCTCCACCCTGCCCCACCCACTCCAGCTCCAGACTAACACAGATCCCGCCTGGCTGTTCTGGACTATGCCCCTGAGATTGACACAAGCAAGTTCCCACTCCCCTGCCCCCACCCCCGGAGCCTCAGAGGACAACTGTGGTAGGGACAGTGCTCTGCAGTAGTGACTACCATACACTCAGCAACCAGGGGCTGAGCCAATATGCTCTATGTGTTCCTGTAAGAAGAGGGAACCCAGACATGCCAGGGCACCTGGGTCACATGTGCACATGTGGATGTTCATGTGGGGACGTGGCTAGAAGGGAGTCTAAAGCTAAGGAGAGAGGCCTTGGGAGGAGCCATGTCTGCTATGTAGGCCAAGCTGACCGGGAATTGGAGCAAGCCTATTTGCCTCTGAACCCTTAGTGTTGAGGTTACAGGCATGGGTTATCATGAGGGGCTTGGCATGTAGCTCGGTGGTAGAGATTTGCCTGGCATGTAATGCCCCAGAGTCAATGCCCTAGCACTCACAAACAAATACAATAAAACATCAAGGAGACAGATCTCATGAATTGCCCGTGTAACCGCAGCAGGCCTTCCCTGGCCACCTTCCATCCGGAACAGTCCCCTCCTCCTGTCCCTTCTATACCTCAGGCGTCTGGAGCGCCACGTGCATGCTGGCTATTGATGGCCTTGCTCACTCTAGGCAGAATGTAAGACACACGACGGCAAAGCATCCTGGGCTTTGTTTCCTTTTGAGCCCTGAGAACACACACACGGGGTTTCCCTAGCAAACATTGCACAGATGTAACCACTGGCCTGTCACTGCAAGAGCAACATGTGTAATTAGTTCTGCGCTCACCTCAGGACAGGCTTCCTGTAGGAGACCGTGTCTGAGTTGAGGCTTTTAGAAAAGATAGGGTCGGGGGCTGGAGAGATGGCTCAGAGGTTAAGAGCACTGCCTGCTCTTCCAGAGGTTCTGAGTTCAGTTCCCAGCAACCACATGGTGGCTTACAGCTGTCCTAAATGGAATCTAGTGCCCTCTTGGGGAAGGCAGGCAGGCACACATGCAGGCAGAATACTGTATAAATAATTTGTAATAAATAAATAAATATTTAAAAAAGAAAAGACAGGGTTTGTGTGAAAACCCACTGGGCTCTGGAGAGAGAAGCGCCATGTTTAAGGAACCGGAAGGAGCAGGCTTGGGCCTCTCTCTTGCCTGGGACATCTTTGGCATGTGGAAACTATCTCAGTTTCTGGAATACACTCCCCGGGAGGCCTAGGATGACAGCAGAGGCGCCACGCTGCAGTCCCTGTGAAAGCTCTGCCTGCCAGCCATCCTGAGGTGGGTGGCTCCGGCCCCCCTGTCCACACGGGGGCAGCTGGAATCTCAGCAGAGATAGCAGTGTCCAGAGTTTCACAATCTCATTAAAAAAAAAAAAAGTAAAATTGCACTTCTATTTGTGGAAGACTTTGCTTAAAAGTTTTCGATATTAAGTGGTTTAGCTGATATTTAGGCAGGGCGGCCTCACACAGCCCGCCATGTGCTGCCTCGTCTGGTAGGGGCCTTGGCTTTCCCGCCAGAGGCTGGGTTCGGCAGTTCAGCACTTTATTTAATACCTCTGAGGGAGCTGGAAATTGAAGTCCACACTGAAGTCTCCTGAGTCTCCTCTGAGTAAAGAAAAACAAACACCATTTCCCCAAGTCGACTGAGATTGCCGGGTTGCTTGCCCGTCTCCGGGAAATGAATTTAAGTTAACGGTTGAGCGTCGTGTCTGTCTCAAATGGGGGCATCTCCATCAAGGCGCCACTCAAATGCCAACTACCCTGGGCTCCATTCTGTTAAAGGTCACCTGTCACTCTCCACCTGAGGCAGGAGATTGCTTTGATCTGACTTCTGCCTTGCGGAAGGCATGTTTATCTTCCCAGATGTCTTACTGCTAGCTTGGGCCAACCTGGTTCTGGGTGGACGCAAGGCACTGGGCCTCTAATGAGGGCCTGGAATCCACAGAATGAGGGGGGGGGGCGGTGAGATGGCTTTGCAGGAGAAGAGAGTGGGCCTTAAAGTTGGGCAGAGGGGGCAATTCCTGGCCACGAGGCTTAGCAGCTGTTAACACGGGAAGTCCAGAAGGCTATTTCTTTCTCTCCAAATGGCATGCGTACTTGAAATATTGTACCGACTGTTCTCCTCCTCGCTATGACCAAACACCTGACTAGAAGCAGTATTTCTTACGGCTCACTTGTCTGAGGATACAGCCCATCCTGGTGGGGAAGCCACTGAGGCAGGACCACGTGACAGCTGGTCACACCGCATCTGCAGTCAGGAAGCAGGAAGTGAGCGAGGAACACAGCTGCACAGCTTGCTTTTGCACTTGCATTCCGTCTGGGCTGCTCATCCATGGGGTGAGACTGATGGCTTCCCGTGGCTCCTCCCACCCCAGGGGTGGCTCCCTGGAGAAGCTGTCTGACACTCTGGATCTAATCAAGATGACGGTTTGCCGTAACCCATGCTAAGAAAAAGGATCAGCAAAGACCCTTTCCTAGGCCTCTTGGGGGTACAGCAACAGGTAGGTCTGGACGCCTCTAGACTACATTTAGCAAAAGCTGGCCAACAAGTGCTTAACACAGCCATCTCAGTGTTCTTAGCTCACAAAACCACATTTAAGAAAATATTACACCAAGTCCTGCTCTGCGGGGTCTCTTAAGTCAGTCTCCAGGGGGCTCTTCTTTAAGACCGGCTGATTCCCCAAAGTACTGGCCATCTTTCCTAGGCTCACCTGCTGTTTACCACCCTGAGGCACCACACAGCCCCCATCCCACACCCCAGATTCCCCATGGGGCCCACGGAGCTGTGGCTGTAGCCACCTTGCCTTTCTATCTCGGAGACTCACAGATTTTAACACTCTGCAAAATCCTCCCGGCCGCAGGCACAGGTTAAAGGTAGCAGGCATTTCTGATGTCATTGTTTCTAAAGTTAATTGCTCTTGTGCTCTCAGGGACAGACCGAAAACCTAGTAACAGACTGCCATCAAGTTTTAACCCAGGAAAAGCAATGCAACGCCCTCCATTTGCTCAGGGTCCTCTTCCCCAGACTTTTTCTTAGACAAACACTGGAAATAAGTGGTGAAATGTCAACAGTCTCCTGGCAGGAAAATAATGGGAACACTCTCATTGTCCGCCCCATTTCTTATTTACTGAAAGATTAAAATGCTACAACTCCGGGGACCGTACGCTGGTGGCCTCTTGCTGCCATAACTGGTCACTACCTTGGGGCCCAGGGTGGGTGTGCCTCTTTCTTCAGCCCCAGACTCACCTCCCGAGGCAACCTGCTCTCTGACCTCAGGCCCTTGGGTGTCTTATTCCAGGCTAGCCCTTGCTCTATCACCCCTGAAAGTAGCTTACCAGTGGGCACTTAGCTTTGCTACAGTGAAGCTTGCTGAGAGCCACTGTTATTAGGCCAGTCACAGGGCTGTCTCTGAATACAGTCAGGATGACAAGTGCCTTTGTAGCTGGGCCAGCGGCCCTGGAAGATGGTGTCTCTGCATTGTGAGGTCCATGCTAGGGTACAGTGGATGAGAAAGAGCCCTGGACCCATACGGTGACGTGACGCAGAGAGATACAGGAGGCTTACTATGCTGCAGGATGCAGCAATAAGGCGAGTGGGATTCCTGAGTAAGCTTTAATTTCACATGGTCAAGGACCCAGTGCCCGCATAGGCCACCCACCGAGGACCTGAGTTTGCTGTCCAGTGCCCATGTCAGGTGGCTGAGGCCCCTTTAAGCACAGCTTCAAAAAGATCTAACACCTGTAGCCTCCACAGGCACTCACAAACACGGCACACCTTCATACAGACACACATAGACACAAGATTAAAAATAAATTAAAAAACTTAAATTTCCAGTCCCTCTTCACAGGAGGTTTATTAAGGCCTAGGTCACTGCAGCTCTTACCAGAGCCCACGCGTGTCCAAAGCCTGGGGTCTAGAAATGATTTGAGTTAGCCAGTGTATGGAAAGCCCTCGGTCTCTAGCAAACACAGCTGCCTGAACTCACAAGCTGTGGTGGCTGGGGCTGGGCGTGACCTTTACCCTGGCCGCCTGGCAGCTCCCTTACTCACTGTAAGTCACAGAGCCTGGGGTTTCATTTATCTCCCTGTCAGCCATGTCACATCTACCACTTAGGCACGTCCACCTTTTTTACATTGCAACATGGCAATTGCATCTACCAAGCTCACCCTTAAGAACTGTGCAATCAAGTCCCACATGCACGCACATGGACATATTTGCACGCACACACCACAGGGAGACTTTGTGTTGGGCCGAATGCATGGCTGGCTTGGCCTTGGTTTCATGTCTCTCATGGGCTACAGGTTGGACACACCTGGGCCCTTAAAGATCTTTGATCTTATGTGACTGCAGGCGTGGGGAATGGGACACTAGTGGCTGCGTGTTCTCAGAGGCCCTAGTGCTGTGGGTGCACCCAGCTCCTTGATGTGTCATGAGGGAAACATTGACTCTGCACCCTTGACCCCAGAAAAGTAGTGTTCTTACTCTGCAGTCCAGGTTAGTCTTTAATTCATGGCAATCCTCCTGCCTCAGCTTTCCAAGTACTAGAGTTACAGGCGTAAGGCCAAAGCCATCCCCTGGAAAGCTAAGGCCTGCAAGCCCAGAGTGACTTCTGCCTAGTGGGGCCAAAGGGAGCAGCTGGCCCTGGCTATACTTTTGCTTGTGGAAAACAATCAGGCAATGCACACACACACACACACACACACACACACACACACACACACACACTTGCCTCCATGGCTGACACCTCTGCTTAAAGGCCAGGCATTGCAGCTCACGGGTGCTCAAGAATAGAAACCTACCAAGTCAGAAGCATCCCAGTCCAGTTGGTGATAAGTATTCCAGCCCATGCCTGTCAGACTCTGTGACGACAGCAGCAAGCCGGGGGTCACCTGGGTTCTATTAGCTCAATTAATGAGGAGTAAGATAAGGCTAACACCCTACTGGTCGGGCAGCTCAGGCGTAGAGCTGCGGTAATGGAGTTATTAACCTCTGCCAGCTGCGGAGTTCTGCTGCGCAGTCCAACTCCATCTCTCCACTCAGGCCTTCATTAATGGGCTGTTTATTATCCCTAATCCACATAAAAATCGGCTGCAGAGATGTGAGAGCTTCCTGGAAGGACCAAGTGATAATGAGAGAGAGAGAGAGAGAGAGAGAGAGAGAGAGAGAGGGAGAGGGAGAGAGAGCAAGTGTGTGCACGCGCATGAGCTTTGCGAGCGCAATCCTGCTTTGCATTTTGATTTCCCTTTGCTCTTACTGCTGCCCTCTTAGGAATGATGGCCCCTCACTTTGGAGCGATTAGACGACGCCCTGTCCGTATCCGCGGACCCTGCTATGCTTTCTCTAAAGGAACTCGTCGCGTGGAATGAAAAGTAACAAGCTTTGAAACAAAACCGAGAGAGCTGGGGCATATGAACTCCCTGCCAATCCCATTCCGACCTCAAAGCAGAGCGAAATACTCCATGACTTAAAGATTAACAGAATTAGCCGGGAGAGGTGGCGCACGCCTTTAATCCCAGCACTCAGGAGGCTGAGACAGGTGGATCTCTATGAGTTCGAGGCCAGCCTGGTCTACAGAGTGAGTCCAGGACAGTCAGGACTGTTACAGAGAGGCCCTATCTTGAAAAACCAAGAGGGGGAAAAAGAAAAAAAAAGAAAAAAAAAAAAAAGAAAAAAAAAAGATTAACAGAATTAATTGAGTATGGAATTCACACCAGCCATGCCCACCATGCCCACCCTTGGGAGGTGGAAGCAGGAGGATCAGGAGTTCAAGGCCATCCTTGGTTACACAGGGAGTTTTAGACTAGACCACAGGAGACCCTGTCTTAAATACTAAGTAATTAACAATAATAAAAACAAGGACAATGAGCTGTGTGTACTAGTGCTGCTTCAAGGGCAGTCATCTTTAGCATTAAACAGTTCAGCTGTTTCCACATCTACTGAGCTGGGACTAAACAGTGCATGGTGACTGTCACTAAGCGTTGTGTTTACACTCGATATATAGATAAATGTCCCCACTGATGCTGGGAGGGTGTGTTCAACCTCCTACATGAGAGAACTCGATCTGTAGCCTCCATGTTGCAGTGATTCTTCAAGTGGGAGACCCTGTGGAGGCAGCTCAATTTAATCCATTACAGCTGCAAAATTGATATCAGTCGCCCCCTTACACACACATGCCCCACGAACACACACATGCATGCACATGCAAGCACATGCATGCACACATGTGCGTACACGTGCACGAACGCACACATGCAGGGGCACACATGCATGCATACACATGCACGCACGCACACAAGCCCACACATGCAGGCGCGCACACACATGCAGGCGCACACACATGCATGCACGTGCACACGTATACCCTCATGGTCCTTCCACTCTCTAGAGCAGGGGTGCTGTGAAGCTGAGAGAATAGTGACTGCTGGGTCATTTGCTAGGCAAGGAAACAGGTTAAATGTGGCCACACTAATCCCGCAGCTGGGAACAGTGACAGCTCAGATTCAAGGCTGTGTCCGCCCTGGACCCAGCTTCTCCAGTGTAGGTGTTGTCCATGAGTGACCCTACCATGAGGCTATGAACGGATTTGAGGTTACAGGCATGGGCTAAAAAGATGGAAGGAGGGCACATGGTTATCACTCGACAACCACCCAGTCCTGCGGTCCTTCTTCCTTCGCATCACAGAAGAGGAGGGATGGAGGGGAGGGGAAAGCTCCCTCCTCAAACTCAGAAACGGCGACTGACAAGCAAGTGGCTAAGGGGCCTAGCAAGATGTGTACTTCTCAGGAGACGGAAGTACAAATGACCAATAAACACAGGCAAAAATGCTCACCTTCACCTGTCATCTGAGAAGTGCAAAGAAGAAGACACGGAGGGGCTGCAAAGATGGCTCGGCAATTCAGAGGACCGCAGTTCCGGTCCCCCCCCCCCGCACCCCCCCCCCGTAACGCCAACACCCCCCTCTGGCCTCCATGGGCTCAGCACACACACACATATAATTTAAGATGAAAGTAAGTCTTGTGCCGGGCAGTGGTGGCGCACACCTTTAACTCCAGCACTCGGGAGGCAGAGGCAGGTGGATCGCTGTCAGTTCGAGGCCAGCCTGGTTTACAAAGCGAGTCCAGGACAGCCAAGGCTACACAGAGAGACTCTGTCAAAACAAAACAAAACAAAACAAAACCCAAACAAACAAAAAAGCAAATCTTGTAAAAAACAAACAAGAACCCCACTAGGTCATTGAGACTCTACCTCACCCCAGTCAGAGTAGCAGTCATTATGAAAACAGGTAGGCAGACCTCTGAGTTTGAGGCCAGCCTGGTCTATAGAGCGAATTCCAGGATAGCCCAGGCTACACAGAGAAACCCTGTTTTGAACTCCCCCCCCCCCACCAAAAGTGAATGTCACTCACTTGCTCTCATTTGTGGGTTCAAAACTCTCTATATGCATACAATCATTTCTGCATGGATGACAGAAAGCAGAAGGGACCTGCCAGGGGAGCGAAAGGAACTGACCGGGATTGGGACGAGTGAGGAGGGGAGGACGGCAAAGCGAGGTGGGTCGACCCCGTGTGTACTGTGCACCTAATGGAAACGGCCTTATCTAGCCCAGTATAACTAAAAACCAATGCTTAAGAGCACCGGCTGCTCTCCCAGAGGACCTGGGTTCAATTCCCAGCACCTACATGGCAGTTCAAACTGTCTGTAATTCCAGTTCCAGAAGACCCAATGTCTTTTTCTGGCTGCAGCAGGCACCAGACACACATAGGATGCACAGACATACATGCAGGCAAAACACCCATACATACATATACTTTTAAAAAAATGTATTGAGACAGGGTCTCACTGTGGAGCCTTGGCTGGCCTCGAACTCACAGAGGTCTGCCTGCCTCTGCCTCCAGAGTGCTGGGATTAAATGTGTGTGCCACCACGACCAGCAGGTAAAATAAATGAATTGTAAACATTTTAAAAAAGGAATTAAATATAAACAAATTACTGTTTTTTAAGGAACAAAAGAGTGGGGAGAAAAAGGGAGAGGAGGAGGAGCGTGAGGAGGAGGGGAAAGCGAAAGAAGAGTGGGAGGAGGGAGAGAGAGGGGAGGGAGGAGGGAGAGAGAGGGGAGGGGGAGGGGGGAGAAATGAGCCTCAGAGCGCTAAAGAATAAGGAGCGATTGGGAAATTGGGAGGGGACAGACAGGAAGATGAGATGGGGAGGCTTTTCAGTGCGGGACCCAAGGATGGCCTGGCCCCGGACAAACCATAGAGAAAGCTTGGCTGTATGGAAGAGCTGGTCTCAGACAGGCTGCTTTCGGCATAGCCTCACCCTCAGGCACACAGGGTAGGTTTGCTGGCCTGTCCCTTCCTCAGAGCTGCTCTCTAGCTCCTTGGTGGCAACGGCTATGTGAAGGGCCCCCGGCTAGCAGAAAACATCAGTAACCAGGAACAGCAGAATGCTGACAGCTGCAAGGCGAGGGCCCTTGGCCTTGATAGAGACAAAGCCAACCTCCGGACGCAAGACACACATAACACAGGAAACGAAAACTGACTCCAGGCCCCACCACACCCTCAAAAGAACCTAGACAGCAGTTTCCAGTTGGGCACAGTCACCGAGTGTTGCTGACGGTCCTAAAATGAACGCAGTGGGACGGAGAGAGGGGCACTGGAGAAGACGGCTGTCGTAAAAGCCCCTGCTAGCATTCTGCTAAACGCCACTGCCACTGAGACCCATCAACGCCCTTTCCTTCACCTCCCTTTCCAGGACCCATGGTTACGACTGAGACCATGGGGGGCACGGAAAATAGGGGTTCAGATACCACAAACTTCCGGGAATCCTTCAGAGCCTATACTCCCCTCCCTCGCATCCCCTCCCCCCCCCCCCCGCACTTCCCCCCACAACATGGATCTTAAAGAAAAATACATGGCTGCAGTCCTGAGTTATTTCGCAGCAAGCAGAGGGCAGGCCTCTGTGCGCAGCCTCGGAAGCGCCTGGCTTTGTTTCTCCCCTATTATTATTACGTTTTAACAAACTTTATAGCCCATTTTATTTGTTCTCAAATAACTTTTTCTCCTTCCTCTCGACACATCAATTGCTGGGCTTCCCTCACCATGCGATGTTAGAACAGAGAGATTGATACTGCTCGGCGGAATGTAATTTACTATTATGGGCTGTGGGTTTATGAGGTGGGAGCCTGACAAAGCATTGCATTTGAACACACTGCACTTATTGGCTCGGGGAGGAGATTTATATTTGGTGAGGAGACAATAACTTTGTTTTCTGATAAGCCAAAGAGGTCTATTTTTGAGTCTGGCACACAGACAAGCTTGCCCTTCTCCAATAACTCTATTTACTAGTGTGAATATATTTTAATAATAAAATTGATATATATGTAAATTTATTTTATTCTAATTTCATTGAATCCTCCTGGAAAAAAAAAAAAGAGGAGGGTGGGTGGCTGTTGGGCCTTCGGAGATTGTTTTTGTACCTGAGTTATAGGTTTCTGTGTTGTATCCCTAGACTGGCTTCATGGCTATAATTCTGCCAGGATTTCCTCCTAGTGTCAAGGCAGCAGCTCCAGACTGGAGTGTTTTATGACAGCATCACACCCAGACCAGAGCCACAGTGCTGGTGTTTGTCCTCACGCCATGCGGACTCATTTGAGGACATTCTCTCTTTTCTGGCTGAATGGGGGTGGGGCGGGGCTCAGGGCTGAAATCCCTATCTGGGTTAACCACCAGAATGTTCAGTCCAAAGCAGAGAAGGTATCAAGGTAAGAGGCTGTGGGGAGGAGGGAGAGGGAGGAGGGAGGAGGGACAGCACTGTGCTGGGGGAAGCCAGAGAAAGGAGCACCACCAGGACACAGGAGCAGGTTGTACTACTGGCAACCATCTCTGCATATTTTCTGCCTGTCTTGTGTCCTAAGGTCAAATCAATTAGACTGGAATTATTTACAAAGTCTTTAGAAAGTGATCTTTTTTTTTTTTTTTTTTAAAAATAACTCCATGGTGAGTGGAGATGTATCCACTTGCAAGCCTGCCTGAAATCAAACTGTTTCTTGAATATTCTTCCTGGGTGCTTGCAAGCCCAGGGCACTCTCTCCTTGTTCTGCCTCTGTACTGGCTGGGTGCTCTGAGTCAAGACATAAATGTCACTGGCTTTACACAAGCAGTACCCGGTTCCCTCCCCAAGCTGTTGGTGACACCTGTGCACCCTCCCTTAGGGGGACATCTCATATTCCCACACCTGCCTCAGACTCCCCTCCAGGGTGAGCTGACAGGCTTTGTGGCAAACCCTGAGGCCTCCAACCTCAGTCCCAGGGGCTTTTGACCAAGCTTGGCACAGGACTGCTGGAATCCCAGGACACGCACACCTAGACTCTCAAAGGTTTTGTCACTCATGACCCCTTTTCCTGAGAAATGTTCATATAACCCCAAGACCCTTCCTATATAGATACCTAATAAAGTAGGCATGCAATCCAAACACTTACTGATAATAAACCATAAAGAAATGTATTTTTTAACAACTCTTTAGCAAAACATATTTTATATTTAATTAAAGAGGAAAACAAATTTGCATACAAATGAGAATTCAGTCTTGGCAGAATGTTTTATACTACAAGACACAGAGTGGATGGATATTTTGATTTTATAATAATTAATAGTGAGAACGCCACCTCATGTCAACAAAATGGCAGAAGTGTGTTTAGAGCCATTTTAGATATGTTGGAAATTCTTTCCTCCAAAGGAAAGTGACATTTTTGTTTCTTTTATTTTCTAAAAAAAAAAAATTTTAAAAAAAAATCTCAGAATGCAAAGTAGCAGGGTTCCTCAAAGCATTTTAATGCCTAGTAGGTTTTGGCTGATCTTCTGCACCCCTGACTTGCCCCACCTCTAGTCCCCATAAGAGCCCTCCCTCTTTCAGAAAAGCTTAATAAAAATTCCCCTTGTGTGCACATTGCAGCATCTGTTACCCACACTCCCTTCTCACCTCCTTTTTATGTTCCCATGAGCCTTTGTTCAGTTCCCTGACACCTATACTCACTACTCTCATATAGATGAATATATATATATATGTACACAGACACACACACATATACATATATATATATACACACAGATTATATATATATATGTTAAGATCCACATATGAGAGTGAGTGCATGGTGTATTTTGCCTTTCTGAGCCTGAATTACTTCATCTAATCATATATTTGCTGGGGCTGGAAGGGTGGTTCAGCAGTTATCAAGTCTTACAGTGAACCTGAGTTCACTGTGCTCCAGCTAATCTGACAATGACCGGCAGTGAACGGAAGGTCCAAGAACCCAGTGGTTGCTCAGTCCACGAGGTTGGCTGTCACCGCTGGTCTTCAGTAGACGCTGGAATCCCAGCACCCACATTTGGCAGCTCACAACCACCTGCAACCCCTGCCCATGGGGGATGGCGGGGTCTGAGTCCTCTGCTCTCTGTGGCGTTGGCAGGTATATAATAGACCCACAGGACACCTAATTTTAAAAAAAAACCCTAAAAATCATATTTCCAGCTCCACCCATTTTTCTTTAAGTTGTCTGATTTCACTTTTCTTTATTGCTGAATAAAATTCCACCCTGTGTGTACTCGTGATGGCTATTCTTGGCTGTAATCTGACTACCTCTGGAATGAACTAAAACCCAAAAGTGAGGGCACACCTGTGAGGCAGGAAGACTTGCCTTTAATCCATTTCATCCTTTTCAGCTGGGAGAACCCATCTCTCATCTGGGCCACGCCCTCCACTGGAAGTCTATAGAGGGAAAGACAGACGTGGAAGGTGGAAGCTTTGCTCTTTGCCCGCTTCTTCTCACCTTTGCTAGAGAGTTTAGGCCATCGCTGGCATTAGCGCCCACATCATCAGGATTCCAGCGTCTACCGAAGACCAGCGGTGACAGCCAGCCTCGTGGACCGAGCAACCACTGGGTTCTTGGACCTTCCATTCACTGCCGGTTTCCATTCACGGCCAGTCATTGTTGGATTAGCTGGACCACAGCCTGTACTTTACTCCAATAAACTCATATATATATATATATATATATATATATATATATATATGTATATATATATGTGTGTGTGTATATATGTATATATATACACATATATATACATACATATATATTCTGTAAGTTCTGTTACTCTAGCGAGCCTGACCCACACACACTACACTCACAGTGTCCAGCAGCTGATGGACATCCAGGCTGCCTCCATTCCCCAGCTATTGTTCTACAGCAGCAGTGAACACGGATCCGTGAAGGTCTCTGTGGAGTCTTTGGAGACTCGGGAGTGCTATAGCTGGGTCACAAGATATCGCTATTTCCAGCTTTCTGAAAACCTCCACGTTGCCAGTTTACACTTCCGCCAACGGTGAATAAGGCTCCTCTTTTCCCACAGGTCATTTGTTTGCTTAATGACAGTGAAACTGACTACTTTAAATTCGCATTTCCCGATCACAAGCCAAGGATCTTTGAGTGATTTTTTTTTTTTATTGTTTTGTTTGAGAAAGGGTTTCTCTGTGTAGGCCTGGCTGTCCTGGTACTTGCTCTGTGGACCATGCTGTCCTGGAACTGACAGATTTGCCTGCCTCTGCCTCTTGAGTGCTGGCATTAAAGGTGTGCATCACCACTGCCCAGCACTGGAGGTTCGAGGGGTTGTGAGTCACCTGATGTGGGTGTTGGGAACTGAGCCCATGTCCTCTGCAAGAGCAGCAGGTGTTCTTAGCCACTGAGTCATCTCTCCTGCCTCACTGAATGATATTTCCCCCTAAAGACAGGGTCGTATGGGGCACAGGCTGGCCAATGATTGCCTGTATAACTGAAGATGACCTCGAATGTCTGACCCTTTTGCGTCTACTTCCCAGTACCGAGACAGCAAGGGTGTGCACCGTACCCAGTCTTAACACAGCTCTGGGGACTGAACCCAGCACCTGGTGCTTCGGAGGAAGCCACTCTCCAACTGAGCTGCATCCCGGCCCTAAGATAACAATTTGAAAATGAAACCCAAGCCAGCCAAATAAACAGCAAGTTTTAAATCCAGACACTAACACAATGCCTCCCCAAACATAAATGATCTGCTTCTTACATCCTGGAGAATATCCAATACCTTTATTTCCTATAATTAAGCCACTGCTTCCATAAGAGTAGAAACCTGTATGCGCCACACAGACACTGCAGTTTACAACATGCCACAGTCTCAGATCTGAGTCGGGAAAAACGTTTTAGGCAGTGTTCCTTGACAAGGCACAGCAGAATGGCACTCGCAAAGCAAAGTGTTCAGGACCAAAGCTGCAGTGAAGTGACATCACGCACCATGGGCGAGCACTGTCAGAGGCACCTGGGGTTCACATTGTGTTTTTTGTTGTCATGTGTTCAAAAAAAACCTCTTATTGCCAATTTTTTTCATAAGCTATACATTTAGTCACTTGACCCCACACGGGGTGGCAGCACATGCACCTCCTAATCCCCAGAGTCCACAGGGGACAAAGGACTATGCAGTGAAACAGACTAAGGACCTCAGTGTGTCCAGTTGTCCTTGGTTCCTGGGGTGAGCCCCAGCTAACGGCATGGATCCTTGGATCTGCTTGAGGGGCTGTGGTGCAGCGGGGTTGGGGGCGGGGCTGGCCTGAACCAAGGTGATGAGCTATGAGCAAGCAAGGGGTGCTGCTCTCTCCTCCAAGCCTCAGGAAAAGAACGCAGCCGAGTGATTCTGTGCAGTTTGGAGCCACCAAACTTGTAGTAATTTATGACTGTGTCTGTCAGACCTAATACACCAGCTCCCGCAACTGTGAGACACGCACGGGCCTCTCCAAAGACAGATGATCTATGGGATAGATCTATCTTGGACGTCGGAGCTTCTCGGGAAAGGAAGGAAAGTGATAAAAGTTAATAAAAAGACAATGAATACACGTTAGATGAAAAATTGCTCCTCAGAACTTAAGGGTGTTTTAGATAAAACTTTATCAATATTCTGGGAGTAATTTAGAGAGGACAAGGTCCATGGAAGAAAGATGTCAAAGAGAAGATGATGCTTTTTTTTTTTTAAAGATGAGAAGAAAGCTGACACTGTGAAAAGGAAATCCCTCAAGGGGAACCAGAAGCTTCTAGAACTGAAGAAGTAGCCTTGAGAAGGATCAAGCCCAGCAGGGGGAGAGAAAGTGATAGAGAAAAAAAGGACAAAGGCTGGAAGAGGCAGAGATGCCAAGCCACAGAGAAGAAAAGCAAGCAAACTGCCAGGGAAATATCCAAAAGTACCACAGTGGGAGGCGCTCAGAGCTCCTCTGGTCTCAGGGAAGGCTGCAGAAGGTGCCAGAAAGGAGGGAGAGGGAGGGAGAGAAGATGGAAGGGAGGGAGGGAGGGAGGAGGGGCAGGGAAGGTGGAGGATAGAGGAGAGGGAAGACGGGAGTGAGAAGAGGAAGAGGAGAGGGAGGGACTGACATCCTAACAACCTCGGGGCCTCGGTCCCCCAAGACATCGGAGGCAGATATGATTTAGGATGCTGCTGTATGCGTAGGGTGTGTGCAGATCTCTGCCAGATGTCGTTTGCAGGAAGGTGACACAGAAGCATCCTTAAGGATGTGTTTACATGCCCTGCTGAAAAGGACGCCATATAATCCATTCAAATGAAAGTGGATCGGAAATTATAAACACGGAGGCAGCCAAACTGTGTAAACAGCTGGTGAGCATGGCTCAATCTAGCACCACAGAGGAGGGGCTTCGTGAGGTGAAAATAAGAATCGAAAACTGTCATGGACCTAGAAAGCAAATCTTAACGAAAGATGATCAAGGCAACAGTCCATGTCACGAATCGATACACAAATAACCCAGGATGTATTTGTCTCTGCCTCCCTACCCTGGAGATGCTGGACATGGCAGGGACTGGTGTCCATGAACAGAGGGTGGGAGGGAAGGGTGTCAATGACAGGAGGGTGGGAACGAAGGAGAAAGCGGGTGTCTAGGAATGGAGCGTAGTAGGAAATGCCTCCATCAGATTCATCTGTGGCCATGTCTGTGTGACCTTGTCTTGACTGTTGACTGATGCGGACAGGCTCAGTCCACTGTGGGTGATGTAGAACCTAGCCAGGTGGTCCTGGATTCTGTAAGAAAGCAGGCTGAGTAAGCAGGGCGTGGCACTCCTCCACGCTCCCGCCACTTGGCTTCCTTCAATGATGGACAATCCGGTAAGATCAGGATGCGCAAGCGAAACAGTGTCCTCCCTAAGCTGTGTTTGCCACAAGGAAGAGAGCAGGGGACAGCAGCCTCGCCTCACCACCTGGGGCTTCTGCCTTAAGGCTCTGGGTACAATAATTAACCCAAGGGAAGACAAAAACTAGAAAAGAAAGAAAGAGCAAGCAAAGAGCTAAGTCCTCCAATTGAGTCAGCCCCCTTTCTAAGGTAACTATACTTGGGTTTTGCAGCCCTTTGGCCAGAACACAGCATGCTGGTTCCACACAGCTATTAAGACTGGTAGGTTGGGAGCAGGCTCAGCTGCTAGCATGCTTGCTTAGCATGTATAAAGCCCTGGTTCAAACCCCAGCACCACATAAACCAGGCATGGGTGGTGGTGGAGCGTACATATACAATCCCAGCACTTCAGAGGTAGAGACAGGAGGATAAGGAATTCAAGGTCACCCTGGGCTATACAGTGAGTTCAAGGACAGCCCAGGATCCGTGAGACCCTGCCTCAAACAAACAAAAGCCTGGACATGGGATCCTTATTTTCATGCACCAGTGTGCTCTACTGTGGTTTGATCTGGAAATGTCTTTGCAGGATCCTGTGTTGTTCACTGGACCCCCAACTGGTCGCATTGATTTGTCAGGTTTAGCAAACCTTAGGAGGCGGAGCCTAGTCAGGAAGAAGGACACTTGGGTGGTGCCTTTGAAGATTATACTAGGTGCCAGGGGTGGGGGTGGGTGGAACAGGGGGGTGGGGTGGGAGTCGGGGTTGGGGGGTGGGGTAGGGGTGGTCAAGGGGGGTCAGGAGGGCCATAGTGCTGGGGGATGCAAGCAGTAAAGACCCATCAGGTCACATGTTCCCACCCCCATCATGTCCTGCTCAGGCCCATGGTGCTCAGCAGCCATGTCCTGGCCCTCCAAAACAAGGAGGAAAAGAAAATTCTTCCTCTCTTAAGGCTGTCTGCCAGGTGCATCAGGCACAGTCACCAGAGAAGCTCCCAACAGGGAAAGAAATGCAGTGTTAACGAGCAGTTAGCAATCACTTGGTCCTTAAGGGGCTGGTCATAGGCAACTGTGAATAACAAACAGTAAGAAAGAGGTGAAAAATAGAGCGAACATGTTTTACCCAGGCCGTATACATAATGATATGGCTTTAACATTTAAATATATGCTGTTTCAAGTAACTATTAGCCATAGAGCAAACAATTTAAAATTTAGAGGTCACATACCCAATAAGCGAATGAATGGATGAAAACTTGTAATAAGAAATGTTAACGGACTAGTGAGATGGTCCAGTGGACAAAGGGGCAGGCCTGGTGACCTGAGTTCCATCCCTGGCATAGCTTTGCTGATCTCGCATACGATCCCAGATCTACCACTACTAGGCGTATGCCCAAAGACGCGGTATCCCACCACAGAGACCTGTGTGCGGCCATGTTTATCGCTGTTCTATTCACAGCAGCGATGAAACCAGCATACACGTCCATCAACCAGTGAGTGGATAATAAAGGTGTAGTACATAGACACACAACAAGTAAGAGGGACGTGGAATCATGAAGTTTTCAGGAAAATGGATGAATCCGTGACGTGAGTGACACAGACTCAGAAAGATAAATATCACCCAGACTCAGAGTCTAGCTTTTAGTGTTCGTGTGTGTGTGTGTGTGTGTTTTATGTGTGTGTGAGTGTGTGTGTGTGTGTATGTGTGTTTTATGTGTGTGTGTGTGTGTGTAAATGTGTGTGTGTGTGTGTGTAAGTGGATGTGGGGAGGAAAATGGATGTTGAGGAAGGGTGGGGGCAGGGCGTTAGGACACACGTGGCATCAAAGTGAAAAGGAGGCTGTAGAGGGAAAAGACAAAGACAAATGAGGCAGACAGGTGGGAGAGAAGAGTCGGCAAGGAGAATCAACCAAAAATAGCTTTGTTGCAAATGCCATAATAAAACGCAACAGTTTGTGTGCTAATTAAAGAAATGGTAAAGGGAAAACAGTAAGGCTGGGAAGGGAGAGAGGCAGAGATAAGTTTCTGTAGGTGGGACACCATCACCTCCACATGGAAGCCTTGACAGCCACAGATGCACACAGAGACAGAAAGTTCTAGAAGGGAGCTTGTGGGGCATTGCTGGGCGAGGTTGAAGTCCACCTCCCTCTGGTTAGCCATTCTAATGCAATTACTCAGAAAAAGGGGTCGACTCCCTTTTGATCCCAGCAGGCCCCTAAATCCCATCTGGTGAGAGGGGCCACAGACCTGGTCCTGCTCTGATAAAATCTTCCCAAGGGCTGTTTGCCCTTCCACAGATAAGGCTCTCAAGAAACTATAAACAGAAGCCATATCCTAGGGTCCCCTCTTTTACAACTCCCAGGGCTTAAAAGCTCCGGATTCCCAAGTCGGGGGTCGCCTTTTTGGCTTTTCTGGTCCAGCCTTTCTAGAGTCTTCTGGTCCCCTGCCCTTCCTTCTTGCTTTTTGCTCCCTTTTTGTCTTTTGTCTTAGCTTTGACTCCCCCTTCTATACCGAGGCTTAGAATGCACAATAAAGTTTAGTTCCTGGCTTTTCCGTCTGTCTCTTTCTGCTTGTGATTCCAGCGGCTGCTTTCTGCACTTTCCAAGCCCTGGCTCCTCTCTCTCTCTGCTTATGAGAAGTGGGGGCTGGGGAGGGTCCCCCCCAGAGAGGAGTGAGAACCTGGATTCTCTCTGCCTGAGAATGCTCCACACAGCCACCTCCCACCCCAGCCTACAACACACGGTCCCCCACACCCCCACACCCCAGTTCATCCAGTTTGTCCAGTCCTTGGTCTCGGTGGTGGTGGGTGGAGCTGTTCCCAAGCAAGGGCCACCCGAGCGCGGAGCTCCGAGGAGTGGAGGAGGATGACAGACACTAGAGAACAAATTAAAAAGCAAGAAACAATGCCTTCCCTGTTTTCTTCCTTTTTTTTTTTAAAGGTAGAAAGTAAAACAGAAAAACTAACTCAGCTTGGTATCTACAGTAACAAGAACAGACAGTGTTAGCTGTCACAGTGGCGCATGCCTTTAATCCCAGCACTCAGGAGGCAGAGGCAGGCGGATCTCTGAATTTAAGGCCAGCCTGGTCTACAAAGTGAGTCCAGGACAGCCAAGGCTACACAGAGAGATCTTGTCTCAAAAACAAACAAACAAACAAACAAACAAACAAACACAAAACAAACAGACAAAAAAGGGAAAGAAAAGAAAGAGACAAAAAAATAAAAATTAAAATTAAAATAAAATAAAATAAAAAGAAAGAGACAACATCAAATGTGGGAATGGGCTTAGAACGCAAAGTGTGCACCCCAGGAGGGCACTGGCCCTGTCTCTGGCATTCCTGGGCACAGCAGAGCAGTTGGTAAGGCAGGCAGTTCTACTTGAAATTCCCACAGCAGCTGTCCGTCCGTCTGTGCATGTAAAACAAATCCATCCAGTACAGAGCATTAAGGGAGGATCAGGTGCTACACTGTGGTGAAATATGCCACAAAACTAAAGTAGCTAGGGCCGGCAAGACAGCATAAGCCTGGCAACCTGAGTTTGATCCCCAGAACCCACATAAAGGTGGAAGAGAACCAACAACAATACACACACACACACACACACACACACACACACACACACACACACACACTCACCCTCACCCTCACCCTCAAGTGGCTCAATGGTGTGGTAGCGTTGGGGAAATAGACCTGGGAAACAGAAAGTTCAGAGGTGGACCTGAGGCTGTTAGGTCTCAAGCCCCCTACAAACCCCTGAGGTGCCTATTTAACATATCAAAGTGGACCTGGCTGCCTGCCAGCGTCTCCCAGCATCCCTGAGTCTCTAGCTGTTACAAGGTATGCCTGGCATACCTCGCCCTCTAACTAAACTTCTCCAGCCCAGGGGCTGGGCCGCCCTGCCCCTAGCTGCCCTTCCCTGTATGATCTACTCTCTTTTGGGGCCTTCTGGCCGCTGCACCCGGCTCCCTTCTGTCCCCTCTCCCCTACCCGCTCTTCTCACATGGGTCAGCGTCATGTCCACTCTGGACTCTCCCCGGTGTCTCTGCCTCTGGCTATGCCTCTCTATACCTAGGAGCAGCCGTGTCCTTCCTTTTTAATTTCTTCCCTGCCCCCCCACACCCCCAATCTGGTGTTGAACACTTAGCAAAGACATAAGTAGTTAGGTGTAAATCTCTAAAGCAGCCGTTTGTTAATCTGAGTAAACCTTTATAATCTTACATTTTTATCATCATACAAAAATCCATACCAATCTGAAGTATTTTGGAGGCTACTTGTTGCTTCCTTAGTATAAAAAGAGACACAGTGATAACCTAAGAGACCGAGAAGTTTTATAAATGTTGCTTTATGCCATATGGTCATCTTAAGATGGTGGTGCAGCATGTTTGTAGCAAATTAAATTAAATTTACCTGTGTATAGATTTTAACAATAAGCCTTTTGTTATGAGCTCTAAGCCAAGTTTTGTTAGGTTTTACTGATTTTTTAACCGCCCCCAACTGAACTTACAAAAGCCGGGTCAGGCACATGGACACACCCAGAGCACACATTAAAATAGAACTCGAGTCCACAGCCCGCAAGAAAGGAAGAAAGCCAAGCAGAATTTGAACCTGTACTCACAGGGCAAATGGAGTGGGAAGGACGGGATGGGATGAACAGTCTGCTTTGGAGCGCACCACCATCACTTGAACCCCCGTGGGAAGACTGCCAGGGCCTTGGGAGAGGATGGGGCTCCGGGGAAGCAGCTCACCTGTTGGGACTGTACCCCATATTATTCAGCATTTGTGCCTGGTCCAGGTCTCTCGGGAAGCCGTGCAGCACCCACCCTTTCTGGATGCAGTCCTGCTTGTCCAGACGCTCAGCCAGAGCCTTGGTGATGATGTTGTCTGGAACTGGAGAGGAAGAAGGGTAAGAGAGCGCATTCTGGAGCCAAGGGCTTTCTAACCTTCCTGGGCCACGCACCGAGCTTTAGGTGGAGCCAATTGGAACCACCTGGACCAGGTCCCTTTCTGGTTTCTCGACAGGAGTGGCAGGAGCTGCAAAGCTGCCAGAGAAGGGCGATGCATTGGGTGAGCTTGGCTTTTGCCTTTCAGACCTTAACAAGACACCATCTTCCATTTTGGTCGGCTACGGCAGCTAAAGCAAGATGCCATGAACCCAGAAACACAGCAGCGAGGAGAACTGGGCTCTTAGATCTGGAGGCTACTTTCCAGCTTATAGGCTCCCTGGTGGGCTGATAGAGTCATGCTAGCAAGAGAGAGGGAGAGAGAGGGAGAGAGAGGGAGAGAGAGGGAGAGAGAGGGAGAGAGAGAGAGAGAGAGAGAGAGAGAGAGAGAGAGAGAGAGAGAGGAGAGGAAAGAGGAGAGAGAGAGGGAGGGAGAGGGAGGGAGAGGGAGGGAGGGAGGGGAGGGGAAGAAGGAGGGGAGACGGGAGTGAAGAGAGAGAGAGAGGGAGGGAGGGGAAGGGAGAGGAGGGGAAGGAGGAGGGGAGAGAGGAGAGAAGAGAGAGAGGGAGGGAGGGAGGGGAGCTGAGGGGAGGGAGGAGGGGAGGGAGGAGGGGGGAGAGAGAGAGAGAGAGGCTTTCTTTCCAGAAGAAAGCCACACCTAAGAGCACTCATGTGGGGCTTCTCGAAGAATCCGAAGGAAAACAGACCATGTGTGTGGGTGGGTGGGTGTGGCTTCCTCAATGGAATGTTGCTAGGGATCTCTTCTCTATTTTTATTTATAATTCATTTTATGTGTATGGGTGCTTGGTATGCATGCATGTTCTGGGCACCACATGCACGCCTGGTGCCCTCAGAGACCAGAAGAGGGTGTCAGCTCTCCTGGGACCAGAATTACAGATGGTTGTGAGGCCACATGTGGGAGAGCTGGGAATTGAACCCGGGTCCTGTACAAGAGCAACGAGTGTTCTCAACAGCTGGCATCTTTCCAGCCCTGGGTCTCTTTTTCAAGGGATGGATGTGGAAGTCAGTGGAGAATTTTATGGAGCCACTGATCCCATGCAGGAGGGCTCATCGCCGCCCCCCCCCCATCCAGGTCTCCTCTCCTCCTACCACTGGCTTAGTCAGCATGTAAGTTGGGAGGTGGGGGACACGAGCACTGGGACCCCAGCAAATGTTTCCTGTGGAAGGACATCAGGTATGGAGTTTTCATTTCCATCCAATAGCATTGAGATCCCATCCCATTGCCCCACCCACCCACCCCTGGCGCGGAGTCCCCCCCCTCCCGTCAGGAGAAGCGGATCTCGCTCTAGAAGCTGGGCTCTGCTTATACCTGGGGACTGGAACAAGTCCCCAGCCCAGGGAGATATGAGAATCCTGTTTACATTGCTGCAAGTGACATTTTCCTGAAACTCATATACCTCTCTTCCTAGACTCATTAAATGCTCCATGTTGCTAATGTTCTGCGTCCTGGCAATTTGCACGGCATCGCCTGCGCTTTGCACTCATTTTTCCCAGAAATACTCGGTAAATATTACTACTGTTTGCCGTAGATGTGGGCCCCAAGCGGGGGATGCATGGCTGTTTCTCTAGAAGCTTCTGCAAGGTTCCCCTTTCAACAAGCGTCTGTGGGTCTAACAAGTGGCCCTGCAGCGCATCCTAAAGCCTTGCAGGGCCCCACAGGGTGACAGCCAGGGAAGCCAGAGGATGAAGGGCACTTCGCTCTACCTGGCCATTTGCTGGGTGCCTGCCCTGCTTCAAAACACCCCCGAAAGCTGTGTTCCCAGGGCTGGGCATCTCCTTACATTAGGGGCTTTCCAGCCCGAGCAGTGGCGCAAGCCTTTAATCCCTACATGTGGGAGACAGAGGCAGGTGGATCTCTGTGAGTTCAAGGCCAACCTAGGTAGGAGACCCTGACTCAAACAAACAAAAGCCCTTGGCTGTCCTGTTCAGAACACCTAAATAGGTAGGCCTCTTGCCCTGCAGTGAGCCCTCTCAGGGCTTGATAGGAATCTACTTAAAAGATAGAGGGCTTAAGCCGGGCGGTGGTGGCACACGCCTTTAATCCCAGCACTCGGGAGGCAGAGGCGGGTGGATCGCTGTGAGTTCGAGGCCAGCCTGGTCTACAAAGTGAGTCCAGGACAGCCCAGGCTAACAGAGGGCTTATTTTAGTTCACCCAGGAAGGCAAGGCAGGGACTTGCAGCAGCTGCTTCACATGCACAGCCAAGAGGGTTCAGTGCATGCACATTCATGTGAGAACAGACATGTATGCCACCACATGCATGTGGGGTCCTGGCCTTCTACTTCAAGACAGGAATTCTTATGCCTTGCTGGTACTGTTTGCATGGACTCAGAGTACTGGAGAAAGTCCCCAAAAACTTCTTCCTTCCTGAGTCAGGATCTCACTGTATAAGCAAGGAATACCTATGAACTTCTCATCTTCCTGCCTCTACCTCCTAAGTGCCAGGATTAGCAGAGTGCACCATCATCCTGGTTTATGGGGTATTGGGGATTGAACCCGTGGCCTCACGCACACTTCGTGTCTATTGGGCAAACAGTACTCCGCGAGCTATGCCACTGGTCCCACGTGTTATTTCTTTAAAAGAGGAAACTTCTGTCTGCGGGAGGTTGCACTAGCCGTTGTGAACTGCTGTGAATTTGTTCTGTGCAACAGGCTCTTCCAGAAGGCCAGCCTTAGGTCTATCAGGTGGCTCCCACATGAGGAGGAACTCCACGCCTGGGTGACTCCTGTCCTCTTGTTTGTACCAGCTTGGGAAGCTTGGGCAGGGGTTGCCCAGACCTGCCCGTCTTGGATTACCCTGGCAACGTCTGGCATCTTTGTACCACATGGAACATCGATCCATAAATCCACAGAGTCCCCAAGGGCTACAGGGCTGAGGCAGATGTGCGGCAGTGCTCTCCCACGCAAGTCTCAGTGGGGCCCTGGCTGTGCTGTCTCATCTGGGCTGAGGTGCAGGGAGCTGTAAAGACTGCTGGCAGAGGCTATGTGACAGACCCTTCAGGATGCTACCTCTCGGCCATTACTATCTCCCCGTACTGCTAACAGAGGGGTAGCGTCTGTGTGTAGAGGGGCACAGCCTTGAAGACCCCAAATATGGCCCAAGCTGCTGTAGAAAGGCTTGTAGGTACCGCTGCATGTCTGCTTCACAACCGCCTTGCTACCTGTATGCCACTGGCATGCTGTCCCGACCCCACATGTTCTGGCCAGTCAGAGGCAGCCCCAGGCTCTCGGAGCCAGATTCTGCTGATGGAATCTGCTGGAGGTTTAAAGGCCCCTTGACAACATGTACATTTCTCCTTTATCCTCTTCTCCCAGGGAATTTTTTTTTTCCTTTCCATCTAAAGTCATTCACCATTAAGTTAGATGCCTGGGGCTTGATTTCCAGGCTTGACAGTTAACATCTCACCCTTCATGCCAGCCACTGCCCAGGGCGAGTTCTCCAGAACATCCTGTCAACTGAGTTTAGCGGAACGTAAGATGTGAGCGGCCTGTTATTCCACCAGGTCATGCCACGTGATGTTAGCTTTTTGTTTCCCTCTTTTTCTTTTCGAGGTCTTTGAGTTGACTTCAAGGTCATTAAAATATCAGTTCACTGGCCCAGGGCTGGGTGCACTTGACATGGGGTTAGTGGGGTGCCCCCAAGCCCAGCCCGACACCTACCAAGATCCCCAGGAGCTCTGGCCACCCTCTACCCTTGAGTTAGGGGCTTGTGGCTGAGCTCTCCGCCTGCATCAGGCTCCCGGCAAATGTCGATTTCAGGCTCCAGGTAGGACAATGGACCATCCTGGGGTGGCCACTTGTGGGGTGGACCCGGTCAGCACAGGTTCCTTTTTGGTTATGGCTCCAACTTGTCATCTTCAGCCTATTCAAGAGGAAGCGCCAGTGCAAATAATATCCAGGCTATTAGCGGACCACAGCGCCCCCTGCTGCCCACCCGACCAGGAAGCCACTGAGATCTCATACACAGTGTTCTGAGTCTCTTAACCCTCCTGGGCACCCTGAGGTGTACCAGAAAGAGGCCCTTAGCTTTAGCACACTTCCTTCAAATGCCTACTCACACGTTCTCTCCACATTTCCTCACAACCCTCTCCCACCTGCACCTGGGGATCCCTGTCTCTCCCCTGCACTCACTACTGTCCTCCACACACCCCTCCCCTGCACCCACTCCTGTTCCTCCACACACCCCTCCCCTGCACCCACTCCTGTCCCTCCACACACCCCTCCCCTGCACCCACTCCTGTCCCTCCACACGCCCCTCCCCTGCACCCACTCCTGTCCCTCCACACACCCCTCCCCTGCACCCACTGTTCCTCCACACACCCCTCCCCTGCACCCACTGTCCCTCCACACACCCCTCCCCTGCACCCACTGTCCCTCCACACACCCCTCCCCTGCACCCCCTGTCCCTCCACACACCCCTCCCCTGCACCCACTGTCCCTCCACACGCCCCTCCCCTGCACCCACTGTCCCTCCACACACCCCTCCCCTGCACCCACTGTCCCTCCACACACCCCTCCCCTGCACCCCCTGTCCCTCCACACGCCCCTCCCCTGCACCCACTGTCCCTCCACACACCCCTCCCCTGCACCCACTGTCCCTCCACACGCCCCTCCCCTGCACCCCCTGTCCCTCCACACGCCCCTCCCCTGCACCCACTGTCCCTCCACACGCCCCTCCCCTGCACCCACTGTCCCTCCACACACCCCTCCCCTGCACCCCCTGTCCCTCCACACACCCCTCCCCTGCACCCACTGTCCCTCCACACACCCCTCCCCTGCACCCCCTGTCCCTCCACACGCCCCTCCCCTGCACCCACTGTCCCTCCACACGCCCCTCCCCCTGCACCCACTGTCCCTCCACACACCCCTCCCCTGCACCCCCTGTCCCTCCACACGCCCCTCCCCTGCACCCACTGTCCCTCCACACACCCCTCCCCTGCACCCACTGTCCCTCCACACACCCCTCCCCTGCACCCCCTGTCCCTCCACACGCCCCTCCCCTGCACCCCCTGTCCCTCCACACGCCCCTCCCCTGCACCCCCTGTCCCTCCACACGCCCCTCCCCTGCACCCCCTGTCCCTCCACACGCCCCTCCCCTGCACCCCCTGTTCCTCCACACACCCCTCCCCTGCACCCACTGTCCCTCCACACACCCCTCCCCTGTACCCACTGTCCCTCCACACACCCCTCCCCTGCACCCACTGTCCCTCCGCACACCCCTCCCCTGCACCCACTGTCCCTCCGCACACCCCTCCCCTGTACCCACTGTCCCTCCACACACCCCTCCCCTGTACCCACTGTCCCTCCACACACCCCTCCCCTGCACCCACTGTCCCTCCGCACACCCCTCCCCTGCACCCACTGTCCCTCCACACACCCCTCCCCTGTACCCACTGTCCCTCCACACACCCCTCCCCTGCACCCACTGTCCCTCCACACACCCCTCCCCTGCACCCCCTGTCCCTCCACACGCCCCTCCCCTGCACCCACTCCTGTCCTCCCCCAAACCCCTCATATTTTCTTCTATCTGCCTTTGTAATTTCTTTCTTCCCCTGGTTCTTTTTGGAACACTGTGAATGCCAGTGTTCAGGTCCAAGAAAGCCAGCCAGACTGGGGCTCCTTCCTCCTGTACCCTGCTCCCCAGCACACAATTATAGCCCCTGGGTCTCCACTCTGTTCCTCCTGAGCCACCAAGAGACCCCAGGTAGTCAGGCAGGAAGAGTTAAAAACAACAACAACAACAACAACAACTGCGGAGAAGAGGAGGTTGGTTTTGTTTTGACTTCCATTCCATACACCCAAATGCTCCAGAGAGAGAAAGTTCTGCACGGCTTTGGGACTTATCCTGGGTCTTGGGAACCCCTAAATCTTGCTTTAAGTCAACAGAGCAAAAGCAACCATTTCCAGGAGACACAGTGCTGCCTTTGGCACTGATGACCTACACAAGTCCTCCCCATTCTGTCACCACAATCACCACTGGCACGTGAGCCTGAAGGTGATCTATGGTGGGCCTGAAGTACCAAGACCTGGCGCCTGCTGTTGCTGGTAAAGATGCCGTTTGTAAAGATGCACTGCCACCTACTGGCCAGTTGTGGGCATTGCATCCAAGTGAGTCTTCCTAAAGCTACAACAGGTTTCCAGGCTGCAGGAGAGCTAAAGAGAGACCTGAATTGTTCCACCTGCTGCACCCTGCAGTCGCACATGGACAAAAGCCTTTAGGTCGTTCTGGCTCTTTGGTAAACTGAGCTCATGTTCCCCAGACCAGTCTCAGTCTTAGCAGGCCTTAGAACCCCAGATGCAAGATGGAATCGATGTCTTCTAAGGTTTTGTTGGACGCGAAAGCCTTTTTAAAAAGCACATACCACTGTTATAAAACCATGGGTTTCATTACGCCATCTTCATCAATGCACACTGTGCTTTGACCATCCCTATCTGTTCACCTTCTTCCGGCCCCTTCCCACCTCTTTTAGTTTCATGACTTTCAAAAAAAATGACTTTAGATTCCCATATGACAGAGGAGTCCATATTAACCTTTCTGAGTCTGGCTTATTTACCATGAAAATCTCCATATCTCCATTTTCCAGCAAGCTCTGCCAGAGCTCTCTACCCTGACTTGTATGGTTCCTAACACTGAATCAAACTGCTAGGAAGACAGTGGCTCTAGGGAACTGCAGTGCTGTCCTATCCAGAAAAGAGCTCTTGCACATTCTGGGGCCTTCTTTGGTTCTCTCTCCTCAAAGAGTGGCCACTCACATTTTATCACTGCCCGCTGCTCTGTAATGCCTATTCAGATGAGCTGACACGCCCACAGCTGGGAGGAAGCTGCTAATGAGAACATCTCAGTTTGTCCCTGGTAACATCATAAATAAGGGAAAAAGACAGCTCGAGCACCCGCTGACTTTTATAAGTAGCTCCAGGTAGTACAACATAAGACTTGAGAACAAGTCTGGAATCCCAGCACTCGGGAGGCAGAGGCAGGCGGGTCGCTGTGAGTTCGAGGCCAGCCTGGTCTACAAAGTG